>NC_134876.1:32797106-32887106 GCF_041734735.1 Babylonia areolata
TTTGTCGAAGTTCGAAATAACAGGGGTGCATGAGGGTAAATGTGAAGGGGCAAGTCTAATTGCGAACGATGACTTTGGATACATGTAGACAATTAAAACAGGAGCTTTAACTCATTATACATAACATTTCACTGGAATATCGCAATACTCTGTTGTCTCGTTGGTTCTGATCACACATGCACACAAACACACAAACGTACATTTAAACACACACCCACACCCACACCGCACACAAACACACCCTTTAGAGAGTGCTCAGTAACTGTGCAGCATCGTTCGCAAATGGACTCACGTCAAAATATCCTATGGTCTAATTGCAAACAACGCTAATTGCAGATTCCTGTCAAAACTGACGTTCTGATCTGTCACCAGTTTGCTTTCTTAAATTCTTCCAGCACTGGCAATGCGCAACTCACTCCCTACCCCACCAACCCACCCACACACACACAGAAAGAGGGAGACAGACAGACTGTCAGACAGACTGACAGACAGATACATCGAGAGAATGGGAGAGCATTCAACAATGTCTGTCAAGTTTCGGTGCGGTGGGCACGTTAGACTTCCGTGAACTGTGAATTGAGCAGGGAAATGGAGAGCACAGGTGCAGCAACCTATTCCTACCCCCATGGGTTTTACCCGGGGTTTGTTTAGACTATCCTGGAATGACCTCGGGGATAGATTTCATCTTCTCAGAACTGACCCTCGCCCTCACCCCGTACTTGGATTTGACACCCCTCAACATACATACAGGAGTCATTCAAGGCGAGGCTGTAATGCTGTTTGGACGTTGTTTTGGAGTTTGTTAATTGTTTCCTCCTTATTTTTTGTTGTTTTTTGTCCCGGTTTTGATTCAGGCTAATCCTGGTTTATCTCAGCAATCTTTATAGACGTTGCTGGAATGACACCCGGAGTAAAATTGACCTTGTCAGGCCTGACCTTAAGTCCACCAGTCGAGATTTAACACCCAGTGGGGAGGAGGGTTGTTCACTCTGGTCCATCAGCGAAGAAACCTGAAGTGTGAACCGAAAGCGGCTCCCAAACGAAATGTGGTAGGAAGGGGTGAGAGTGGTGGTCAGGCTCTAGAAGGCAAACGTCCAGGTGGTGAAAGTCCGTAATCCCTTAGAAACACCCTCTTCCTTTATATCCACCACGTTGTAGTCGGGAGGAAGCCAGCCCAGAAGGGCACCCTCGTACTATTTGTTTCCACATAGCAGCTGGTAGGGGAGAGAGGCAATTCTAAGCTGTTTGAGAGGAGCCACTCACCTTTTTCCCCTCATGTAATGTGGAAGGAAGGGCAGGAGGGTCAGTAAAAGTTAGCTGACAGCTGCCTTTCCCCGTACTTCCCCCATACCTTGATGCTGAGGAAAGGGGATCAGTGCAAACTAGTCCCATTTGACCATTCCTTTTTACTTATATCTCGCCAGATTAAGGATGTGATGAGTATGATAGCTGCCCAAGCTAGTCCAGAGCAACTGCTTTCCCGTACTTCCACCACATCATAAGGTTGACAAGTCTCAGTATGGTATAGCCCAGACCTACACCTTCCCTTACTTTCGCCACTGTATAGTGGTGAGGAACTTGAATATAGGCTATAAACGTTAAATATCCCTATTTGTGTTTCCGTTAAGTTTTAATGGAGAGAGGGTAGGGTTACTATAGATTCGCCAAGAACGGCGGGAAGGGGGTTGCAGAGGGGTGGTGGTGATCATGGCTAGCCATAAATTACCCTGGGATTCATTCGAAACTAGCCCAGAATGACCCCGGGGTAAACATCAGCTGGGGGAGCAGATTGAGGCTGTTACACCGTGTTAGTTTTTGAGTGGGCAAAGACATTTGTATTTGTATTTCTTTTTATCACAACAAATTTCTCTGTGTGAAAGCACTGGAGCGTTTTGTATTCATCCCTGGGTTGAACATGTGTTGCTGACTCACTGACAGCAAGAGAAAGAAAAGAGTTGAGTGGAGATTAAATTCTATATGTGGGGACGGGAGGGGGGCCTGGGTGGAGAGGGGGGGGGTGGGGGGGGGGGGGGGGGGTGTACTAGGCTTGGGAAGGTGAATTGGCTCCCGGTAGTTTAGACCAAAAAGCTATGACCAGGAAGTGTGTATGCACACTAGATATCATGTGATTAAGTTTCGTGTGGTTTTTCCCGTTGACAAAGATCTTGTGTCCCCTTTCACATACTGCCGTCCAGCTCACACACCTCAGTGTATTATCAGATCATTGCAGTTGTCACACACAACTGTAGTTCTCTATTCTCAACAGCTAACTTTCTCAAAGCGTGTATTTTGTGTTCTGGATGTCACTGCTGGTTAAAATGAAGTGGTGCACCATGGTGACTGTTTCAGCAAGCGTCTTTTTCATCTCTGGAACGGTGTTGAAATGTGATGAACAGACGGTTCAGTGCTGGCACCGGATGCACTTATTTGCGTTTTTGAATAACACTTCCTCGTGCTTGAGTGACCATCGGTGCACTTGCAACAACATCACTGTGGACTGTTCCTCCCAAAACCTAACATTTGTTCCCATCGTGGGCCTGGAGTCCTACCGCTATCTCAACTTGTCCAACAACAGGCTGCGGTCCATTCCAGATGATCGTTTCTTTTCCAACGTGTCCAGAGACGTGGAGGAGATTGATCTGTTCAGCAACGGTTTGGGCTACCTCTCCGCCGCTGCTTTCCGTGGCTTGCACAGACTGAGGATGCTATATCTGGGAGGTCTGAACTACCTGACCTACAGGGATCTGCCCACTCTGTTGTCTGTTCAAGGTGGTGTGTCGCTTGACCTTGGCTGCTTGGGGCTTGGTGCTATACCCAGTGATGCCTTTCGTGAAGCCAGAAAGTCTAAAACAAATCAACTGGGCTTCAGCTGGAACCAAATTCCTTCCTTGAATATGTCTGTTTTCCAGCCTCTCCGACACATACAATATCTAAAATTCTGGCATAATGAGATCTATGATCTCCAGACAGCTTTCCTGCCATCTTTAGATCAGCTGGGTCTGGAAGCCAATCGTTTGTTCGACTTTCCCAGAACCTGTTCATCATCCGGGTCTCTGTTCCCCAGACTGACAAAACTGAGGTTAGACCAGAACATGATCGACTGCATCGCTGACCCTGTCTGTCTGCCCAGCCTGACCTTCCTGTCTTTGAGTTACAACCGAATTCTGTCTTTCCCAAGCAACATGTTTTCAATGGCACGCTTTCCCTCCTTGACAGGACTGAAGCTCATGGAAATGGAAGGCAAAATAAGAAAAATCCATAAGTTCTTCGTCAACAACTCCAAGGTGACGTACGTCACGTTTCATCTGAACCAGGTGGATTTCTCCAAGTCTGACATTGACGAGGACGCCTTTGGTGGATGTCCGAACCTCTGGAGACTGGGTCTGCGGGGCAACACTTTTGGAGGAGTGTCAGACTCCAAGTTCCGTCGTTTGCTCAGTCCCATGAAGTACTCTCTAGGGATATTAGATCTAGGACAAGCCCAGATGGAGAAGATATCTGACCAGACGTTTAGCGGCCTGGAAAACCTGACTGTATTGTCTCTGTATAGAAACGCTTTTACTAGTGTTCCTGACGGCGCTTTTGACCAGCTTCCTCGTCTGACCGACCTGCAGATTGACCACAATTCCATCACAACTATCTCCAAAACAACTTTCAGTCCTCAGCTTCGCGAAAGGTATTCATACATTTGAAAATTTTCTCTTCGTTTCTTTCTGTCTTTCTGTTTGCCTGTCTGTCTGTCTGTATGCCTGAAAGATATATTTAGAATAAATATTATATCTGATTTTGGGTTTATTTCCATTCTGCTTATTGACGAGATCGTCGGATTATGACACTGTTGTATGTTACGTGTTTGGTACACTATTTGTATCGTTTTTGTTTCAATCAAATGAGACAGTTCCATCTGATGTATTAATCGTGTGATTCGCTCTGAAATGTTCAGACATGATAGTTGTGACGTGATGGTGACTTTTTATCCCCCCCCCCCTCCCCCCGTCCCTCCCTGATCATATGGTACCCTTGTCGTAAATAAATTATCCAAGTCTGAGTCTTTGTCAAAGGCTCTGTCGCTCTCTGTCTCTTCCCTATGCTTCTCTGATTCTATCTGCTGTCTATCTGTCTGTCTGCCTGTATGTCTTTCTCTTTCTCTCTAATTGTCTCTCTGTGACTCTCTCTCTCTCCCTCCCTCCCCTATCCTTTACCACTTTCTCTCTCTGTTTTTCTCCATACCTACCCCGAAAAAGCACGATCTTGAAACGGAAGCAGCGCAATGGAACGAATGAGGCAGACAGTGCTCCTGGTCATTGTCTGTGTGCACGGCATGCATTTACCCTTTACACAGACGTTGACTCTCTCTCTCTCTCTCTCTCTCTCTCTCTCTCTCTCTCTCTCTCTTTTCTTACCTTTTCTTTGGACGTTTTTCCCTTTCGAGGGCTGGAGGGGGCAATTGTTTGCTTGCTCTGGTGCTATCGGAAATAAGATTCATTCATTCATTTATCATTCATTCATTCCTTCCTTCCTTCATTCATTCATTCATCCTCTGTTTCTCTCTCTCTCTCACTCACTCACTCACTCTATCTCTCTCATTACCATATTCATGTACATTGTTGTCATTAATGCAGGTATCATGATTATGTACTTGTAAATGCTACTGTGCAATTGAGTGTATTTGAATTTCATGTATGTTTTTCTATAACCCTTTGTTATCTTGTGAACATTTTGATTTCATTTCTTTTTGCCCTGAGGGCTGGATGTAAGAAAGCATATGTATGCTTATTCCACTTCCCTCATTAAAAAGATTCGTTCGTTCGTTCGTTCGTTCTCTCTCTCTCCGTGCATGTGTGTGTGACGTGTGTGAGAGTGAAAGAGAGTGAGAGAAAGAGTAAACGAGCCAACCAACGAACGAACTTTTCTTTTTCTTTTTTTTTTTTTTCTTGAGGGAAGTTGAGTAAGTATACATCCAGCCCTCAGGGTAATGAGATAATTTAATCAAAGTATTTACAAACGTAACAAAGAGTTGCAGAAGTACAGACAAGACATTCGGACACACTCAAACACTTTGGCAAAACACATGCACATAATCACAATGCAAATGAGAGAGAGAGAGAGAGAGAGAGAGAGTGCTTGAGTATATATATATATATATATATATATATATGTTTTGTTTTGTTTTTTACAGGTTGAAGACCTTGACCCTATCTGCCAACCCTTTCCAGTGTGACTGTAACATTCTGTGGTTCCAGAGCTGGATGAAAGCCAACCCCCTCATTTTTATCGATTACCACACGAGAGCTGGCTACCCCTGCAATAACATGAACAACCTTACTCTGCCGAACTTCGTTTTAAATGAACAGGTGATGTGGTGTTTCCTGATGTAGGGGGACACATCATAGTCATAGCTAAGAATTAAACTAAAATTTCAATCACTGATCCACCAAGCTGTGGACACATGAAAGCAAACCATTTGGCTCCTGGAAGATGTATTTCAGTGGTGTCAGTGATAAATGTTACAGTCTGATGAACATCTGCTGAAGTGTCAGCACAAGTTACTGGCTGAACAACAGCCACGACTGACAGCCAGCTGATGGAGAAAAACGAAGTTGTTTCACGGATGCACAAAGTTGGTCAATCAGTAATGTGGAGATTGGATTTGAGGTGAAATTCAGTGTGTGATTCACACCCACTGTACGACCACACCCACTGAGAATTGTCACTTGCGAATCGTTCGTCTCGGGTCATACGGGCACAAAGTATTTGATTGGACTGACTAGTGGACTGAATGATAGAGTGACTGATTGACTGGCTGACTGACCGACTGACTGACTGATTTGCTGACCAACGGATTGGTTTTCAGGAAAAATTCATCTGACATTTCCTTTCTTGGACGATATTAGCATCAAACGATTTTTGTTGTTGTTGTTGTTGTTCACTTATGTAAACTAAGTGACTATGTTATAACCCGGTGTTCGGTTGTATATATATATATATATATATATGTGTGTGTGTGTGTGTGTGTGTGTGTGTGTGTGTTAAACTTTAACAAATCCATTTTCTCTGGTAATAACTGCCAATACCAAATTTAGATTAGACATAGTGGGAGAAACGTCTTTACAATAATGCCAATGATAGGTTGTAGGTCTTCCGGATATGCCGTATTTCCGGATAAATGACAGTTTATTTCGTTGAGACTCCAGATCCAGAAATTTAGAACTGAACTCTTCCCAGTTGCCGGAACGTATGTTTGGGTTGGAAGACGTCATGATATCGTTTTTCTTGTACGCAATTAAAAGAAAAGAAATGCATATTCTGGACAAAACACATTCAGTCACCCTAGCTGCACCATCGACGTGTTTACTTGATATGAATGATTTAAGTGGATACTGAATTATTTAGAATGAACGTTAAAAACGAATTGAATCGACGGCACCTCTGTTTCCTAAGGTCGTTGTGTACACTGGACTGCCGCGCGGATCAAGAGAAAATGGCTACATATTGCGGTGTGCCTTAGGCTATAGCAAAGTCTTATTTGCAGCGAAATTTAAAAAAAAAAAAAAAAAAAAAAAAAAAATCTTGAATAATCGAGACACATAAAAATAACTTGATTTAGTGGGTGTCATCACCTCGAATACAGTAATCAGTTTTAGCGCTAAAAAATACAAGCTCAAATATAAATTTTGGCTTCCTTGAAGCAGATGTTCTGTCGCGCTGGGAGGAAGTCTGCTTGCTTGATGTTTAGTTCAATCTCCTTCCATTGCTTCTTTTTTCTTTCTTTTTTTCTCATTTTTTTCCAAAGCTTGATAATGTTAAAACAGAACGCATTTTTACGATTTTTTTTTTCTCTCTCTCTCACGATTCCTTCATTGGATAAAGAGTGTATCAGAAGTGAGTCTTGAAGGCCTTGCCTGTCTTGTCTTGTCTTGTTGTCTTCACCGTTGGGAGACATGAAAAAAAGTAATAATGTGGTGGCACAGTATGACACTTTGTGCAGTGACTGGCATGGGATAGGTCAGAAGAGTTTCATGTCAATCCTTCTCTGAATCAGAAATTTTGTATCATTGTTTGTTTCTTTTTTTTTGTTTTTTGTTGTTGTTGTTTGTTTGTTTGTTTTTTTGTGTGTTTTTGCTGTTTGGTTTTTTTTTGTTTCTGTTTTTTTGTTGTTGCTTGTTTAGATTTTTTTTCACCATTAGGAAACAGGGAAGGTGTTGCATGGAACAGTATGCACTATGGTTGTGATTTGTGTCTTTCTTTCCTGTCTTCCTTTTCATACTTACTCCATTGTCGTTGTGCTGGCATAGGTTTGTGGTCGGAGAAACCTGTCACCATATCCTTAAACTCCCAGTTATGTGTGAATGATTATTTCATGTTATGTCAGCGTAGCTACCGGACAGAGTGTGTTTTGTTCCATTAGGGGATATACTTAGCGAGAGCAAGCTCAGACAATGATGATCACAACCATGATCACGCAGACCTACTCATTAATGCCACCTTCCTTCTACTCCCCTACAGGCGTGCATGCTGGGCTCCGACGCCGCTGCCTTCACCATCTCCATCACCTGCGTCTTCATCCTCTTCTTCATCCTCTTCTCCCTCTTCTTCCGTTTCCGCTGGCACGTGCGTCTGTGGCTGTACGAGGCGTGCCGGACCCGCCAGCACAGACGGCTGCTGAGAGAACGGCGGAGGTACAGGTACGACCTGTTCGTGTCCTACGCCGAGGAGAACATGGACTGGGTGGACCACCAGCTGATCCCCATCCTGGAAGGGCAGTGGGGGCTCCGGCTGTGCGTCCACCAGCGGGACTTCGTGCCCGGCAAACACATCGTGGACAACATCTCGGACTGCGTGGAGGACAGCGAGCGCATCCTCCTGGTCTTCTCGCCCTCCTTCGCCCGCAGCGAGTGGTGCCAGTTCGAGCTGAAGTTCTGTCAGACCTGCGTCATGGAACGGGATGACGTCCTCGTCATCGTGGCGCTGCAAACCGTGGGGTCACGTGACATGACGGGCGCCATGATGGCCGTCTTACGCACCACCACTTACGTGGAGTGGGAGGACGAGGAAGAGCAGCATCCAATGTTCTGGGAACGTTTGCGTCTGACTCTGGAAGATTCGGAAGGTCTTGTGTAGGAGCACTGAGAATACATTGTTTGTGTGATGCTATGTTGTGAAGAAATCATTTATTTTGACGAAACACTTTTTTTTCGAATATTTCTTTTGATACTTTCCGCCATGGCAGGCCTGAAGACTTTCACTAATAATTATAGTAACTAATTGTAGTATCGAATAGATTATTATTATGTTAGGAAGAACACGTTAGGCGCCTATCTTTTCTATTCTTGTTTTTGTGTGCAAGCTGTGAACGTGCTAAAGGATGTAGATATCTGAATGTACGGTTTTCTTCAATTTTTATCTTCTTTTTTTTTTTCATTCAGTCATTTATTCATGCCCAGTTCTCAGTGCGGTGGATAAGACTGTACAATGTACGAACATTATGGCACCCCCGGCTGTTTCTTGTTTTTTTATGCTAATGGCAGCTGAAACTTCCGCGTAGTCTCGTTTTCTGTGTATGCTTTTTACACGTGTGGCTGTCTTAACTACATTTTTAAGCAGCGATGTTCTATTTCGGTGATGGAAAATGTCGGGCATATTACGAGGTGTTTCCTGAACCTACTAAACACACACACACACACACACACACACACACACACACCACACACACACACACACACACACACACACACACACACAGAGGATTTTTACAAATTGGATTCTTGTCTTGAAGTCAAAGGAGTTAAAGCACTTTTTTGTGCTCAGTTTGGAAATTTGTTTACTTAAGAATTTAGAACAGTCTCCACATTTATCTCACAAGGCCATGTCAGAATTCAAAGGCGCCAAAATCCAACACAGTTTCATTTCATGGTTCACAACTTCAAGTCAATGAGGCTCATGCTACCCATTCAGCTAGCACACACACAGGTAAATAAAAGGTACTTTGGAACTAACCCAGACACTTCCTCACAAAAGGAAGATCCGGGATCATGTTCTTATACCGATCATTTGACATGTGCACACAGCAACTGATGATAGAGTCTCCCGTCGGTCCGACGGATGAGTAGGCAGGCAGGCTCATCTGTCGGTGTGTGTCCTCATATGGGAGAAGAGGCCGATTCTGGATGCGCAGCACTTCCCACAGGTGTTGCAAGGGAAAATAACACACAGCAACTACGACAGAAGAAATGTGCAAACACAAATTAACATTGTTAAGGAAGATTGGCACAGCCCTTTTTATCCTGAATATGTTACACAGAATAGAATAGATTAGAATAGAATAGAATAGAATATGTCTTTATTACCAAGTGTACCGGGGTCACAAGAAATATTGGGGGGGGCTAGTACATAACAAGTTACGAACATAAATCGAAAATCATACACAAACACAGATACAGTAGAAATTAGGATACATACAAGTGCATATCAATATAAAAACTTGTGCATACTCACACATGCACGCACTGCACACACACACACACACACACACACACACACACACACACCACATATGCGCGCGCGCGCGCACACACACACACACACACACACACACACACACACACACACACAAACTCTCTCTCTCTCTCTTTCTATCTCACACACACACACACACACACACACACACACACACACGTTTGAACAGAAGCTGCATATTACATGTGGATGGGGTTGATGACTAGATCTTCAGGTATGGTAGGCATCCTTCAGTCTCGGAAGACTATGGAGTTGCGCTCTAGGTGTTTATTCTGGTACAGCGTCGGGTGTGGCTGGCCAGTCCGACGCGGGAATGACAGTCCCTGTGGCAGAGGGCACAGATGAAGTCTGACGCTGGTCTGTCTGCCTGGGCTGCAGCCTTTCTTCTCATTCTTTTTTCCTCGTGCTGCTGAGCGAGTGTCTCTTCGAACTTGGAAAGACCTTTCTGTACAGTCTGTCTCCAGGCTGACCGTTCGAGGGCTGTTGCTTCCTAGTTGTTCTGGTCGATGTTCAAGGCCTTTAGGTCCCTCTTGCACACGTCTTTGAATCGCAGCTGTGGTCTGCCTGTGGGACGTTTTCCTGCACAAGTTCTCCGTAGAGGAGATCTTTAGGGATCCGTCCGTCGTCCATGCGCAGAACATGGCCGAGCCAGCGCATACGTCTCTGTTTCAGCAGCGTGTACATGCTGGTGCATCCAGCTCTTTCCAGGACAGTGTTGTTTGGGACCTTGTCCTGCCAGGTGATGTTCAGGATGCGTCGGAGGCTACGCATGTGAAAAGCATTGAGCTTTCGCTCTTGTCGGGCACGCAAAGTCCAGGACTCGCTGCCATACAGGAGGGTGCTCACGACGCAGGCTCTGTAGATCTCGATCTTTGTGTGCTCAGTCAGCTTGCTGTTGTTCCATGCTTTCTTTGTCAGTCTATCCTGTTGAGCTCAGCGTCAAGTGAGAGGGTGTCTGAGATAGTTGAGCCCAGATAAACGAAGTCGTGGACGACATCCAGTTCATGGTCATTGATGCTGATGGCTGGGGGAGTGTCAACATCTTGTCCCATGACCTGTGTTTTCTTCAAGTTAATGCATATTACATGTGAATGGGGTTGATGACTAGATATTCAGGTAGATGCATTGTTAATTGCGCAATTCTATTTATCATACTGGATCTCGGTTCGAGAGACAGGGCACTGACTGCTTTAGGGGAAAAGCTATTGGCGAAGCGATTGGTTTTCGTCCTAAAACTTCTGTACCGTCGACCAGATGGGAGCATCTCGAAAATCCCAAAAGCTTGATGTGATTCGTCCCGTGGCTGATTTTGCTTTTTGGAGTAGCCGCTTATTATATATGTCTTCTAGAGAAGGTAGATCAGCCCCGGTAATCTTGACAACACAGAAAACAACAACAACAAAAAACACACATGGACCTCTTTGGATATTTACTCAAAATGAAAGAACAACGAGGCCAGGAGAGCAAAGGATTGACGAATAACAAAGAGTCGCAACTCTCTTCAACCACAAGGGGCACAACTTCGCGTCAATGCTGCTTATGCTGCCGATTCAGCATGCACAAGTATCTAGGTTTGTTCCAGTTTACCTTTTGTATACTTCTGTGCTTAGAAATCGGTAGCATAAGCAGCATTGACTTACAGTTGTGTACCTTGCGGGTGAAGAGAATTATCACTTTTTGTTGTTTGTTAATCCTTTGATCCCCTGGCCTCATTGTTCTTACATGTTCATCTCGCGATTAAAACATTGCACAATTCCTCTGCAGCCTCGACTTGGGCAGGAAAATCCACCTGCGTAAGAACGCTTGAACAGCATAAAAGATTTTAATACTAGTATTATCGTTCTTTTCAGCCAGTGTCTCACCAGGAGCGCTTCTGTGGACGAATTATGAATTTGAAAGTCTTTGTAGAGTCCTAATATTTAATCCTTAAAGGATTCCCCAGTATTTTCTGAATTTTATGTGTCCTTATTCGGTTATTTCTAAGTACAGTGTAATCACTTAGAAGACACGCTGTCTTTTCTTTGAATTTGTGTTACTGATGAAGACATGTACGTTGAATATATGAAAATAAAGTTTTAAGTAACGAGAGAGAGAGAGATGTTTCTATTTCTCTTTTTTGTCAGAACAGATTTCTCTGTGTGAAATTTGGGCTGCATTCTCAAGGGAGAGCGCGTCGCTACACTGACAGCGCCACCCACTTTTTTGTATTTTTTCCTGCGTGCAGTTTTATTTGTTTTTCCTATCAAAGTTGATTTTTCTACTGAATTTTGTCATGGACAACCATTTTGTTGCCGTGGGTTCTTTTGACGTGCGCTAAGTGCACGATGCACACGGGACCTATGTTTATCGTCTCAACCGAATGACTAGCGTCTAGACCACCACTCAAGGTCTAGTGGAAGGGGAGAAAATATCATGTGGCGATTGGGCCGTGATTCGAACCAGCGCGCTCAGATTCTCAGTCTCGCTTCCAAGGCGGACGCGTAGCCGACGGAGGCCATCAATCTACACACTCACACACACACACACACACACACACACACACACACACACACACACACACACACACACAGAGATATATATGTATATCATTACTCTGTGATCTACTTCCGTATGGACCTCTTCGTACTGTGGACATCTTTGTACTGTAGCTTAAAGTATCGGTCCGGCTGTCTCCACCTTATTTCTGTGTGAACCTCTTTGTAATGTAGCCTATAAATGAATGGAGTGTTTAAAAACCTACCATTGTTCTGTCTGGGTGTAATGAACGAACCTTACAACAACAATAACAACGACAACACTGCGCCAACATTATTATCATAAGTAGTAGTAGTACTAACGTGGCAGTACCTGCACCTGTGGGACTTTCAGCGTCACTAAAAAATAAATAAATAAAAGAAAAAGGTCACCTGTGCTCAGTGGTCAGGCAACAAGGCTACTGTCTGAACGAACCGAAAGCCTGCTGATCCAGTGCCAGCTACGCTGGACAGGACACGTTGTCTGCATGACAGACAGCACGGGATCCCGAACATCCTATTATATGTAACATAGACATCGCTTCCTGGGAAACTGATGCCCTTGACCGCCCTCGCTGGAGGATGCTGTGCTCTAGCGGCATAAAGATGTTTGAAAACAAGAGCCGAACGCTGGCCATAAAGGAGAAGCGTGAGCGAAGGAAGCAGGGCTCAACTTCTGGAGACGTTTTCACTTGCAACACCGGTGGGAAGTGCTGCGCATCGGCCTCTTCTCCCATGTGAGGACACACACCGACTGATAAGCCAGCCTGCCTACTTATCCGTCGGTCCGACGGGAGACTCCATCAGTAGCACTAGGAGCAGCAGCAGCAGCAATACAAGCCGAGTCACTCAGCGGTGAAGTATGGTGCAAGCTCTTCGATACAGCAGAATGTGCCGATGTTAATGTTCACTTTGGTCTAACATAATCTCACATGTGCATGTTGTTACAGTGTGTGCTTACTTCCGGTGTGGAGCAGGTTTGTGTTTATGAGCTGAAACGTTCATCTCAAACGTCCAGTTTCTCTTGCAAGGGAGAGCAGCGGTACTGGTCAACAATTTGGCTGATTTCATGGTTATGCCCCTTATTACTCCCCCTCTTCTCTCTCTCTCTCTCTCTCTCTCTCTCTCTCTCTCTCTCTCTCTCTCCCTCCCTCCCTCCCTCCCCTCTCCCCTACCAGTGTGTGTGTGTGTGTGTGTGTGTGTGTGTGTGTGTGTGTGTGTGTGTGTGGTTTTGTGTGTGTGTGTGTGTGTGTGTGTGTGTGTGTGTGTGTGTGTGTGTGTGTGTGTGTGTGTGTGTGTGTCACGGTGTGTCACGGTGTGTGTGTGTGTGTGTGTGTGTGTGTGTGTGTGTGTCATGGTGTGTGTGTGTGTGTGTCAGTGTGTGTGCAGTGTGTGTGTGTGTGTGTGTGTGTGTGTCATGGTGTGTGTGTGTCACGGTGTGTGTGTGTGTGTGTGTGTGTGTGTGTCACGGTGTGTGTGTGTGTGTGTGTGTGTGTGTGTGTGTGTGTGTGTGTGTGTCATGGTGTGTGTGTGTGTCACGGTGTGTGTTCGTGCCGTTTAGTGCGCGTGCGCTCTCCAGTGTCTGTGTCTGTGTCAGTCAGTGTCTGTGTCTCTTGTTTTCTTTTTCCCCAGTTTTTAAATGTCAGTTTTAACCATCTTTTGCGGCCGTCGCCGCAACGTATACCCTGCGTGGGTGGTGCCACGGTGTGTGTGTGTGTGTGTGTGTGTGTGTGTAGAAGAAGTTGACGTCCGCGCATGTGAGTGTGCATAAATTTACGCGTGACACTGACAAGAGCCACAGTTGAGTCTTGAACTGACTATGAGCGTAAGTGCTTTATTCAGGAAGTGAACCATGCACTTTATCTCAGTCTCGATCTCCAACACTGACATCACACACACACACACACACACACACACACACACACACACACACCGTCACACACACACACACACACACACACACACACACACACACACCGCACACACACATACATATTCACACACACACGCACTGACACACACAATGCACTTAAACACACACACACACACACACACACACACACACACACACACACACACACACACACACACACACACACACACACACTGCACACACACTGACACACACACACACACACACACACACACACACACACACAAACACACCGTCACACGCACACACTGACTGTTACACACACACACACACACACACACACACACACACACACACACACACACACACACACACACCTTCTCTCTCACACACACACGCGCGCGCGCGCGCTCACAGGCATATTCTGACATAGACACACACACGCACACAGTGCATACACACATACACACACTCACACACACACACACACGCACGCACACACACACACACACACACATGCACACCGGCACACACACACACACACACACACACACACTGACACACACACTATACTTATATGCATGCATATGTAGATGTACACGCAATGACTGTGGCATAGTAGGTATACATGCACTGATGAATAAATACAGTTTAGTTCAAAGAGGCTTTTTTGCGTAAGGTAAACTCCATATCTGCAGCTGCACCACATCCTCTGCCATGCAGATGACTAACAAGCAGCATTACTCAAACGCGCTACTGCATGTATATACAAATTATATCTGTGTGCGCCCAAGTTACAGTGTTCAAGATGTCTTTGAAAGATTTCTGCCACTGAGAGGACAAAACCCTTTTGTTGCCACAGATGGGTTTTTCAGTGCGCCAAGTGCGTACCATGCAAAGACAGGGGACCGCACCTCCCGTCAATAATTCATCGTCTAATCTGAATGACTGTATAGACGCTCAGCGGTTGCATTATTTTCCAGTCCAATTTGGGACAAAGAGTGAGAACGGGATTCGAACCCAGACCTTCATGGATACTATTGGCAGACTGACTGATAAGCATCTTAACCATTCTGCCACCTTTCTCATATGCACAGACACACACACACACACACACACACACACACACACACACTGTGAGACACACACTGCTGTGACACACACAAACTGCCCCCCCCCCCTTCCGCCTCCCCCCACCCACCCACACACACACACTGACGCACAGTGAGACGCACACTGTGTGACACGTATGCATGCACACACAAACACCCACTGTGAAACACACACACACACACACACACACAGTACACACGCAAACAAATACACACACACTGATAGATAAAAGCACTGTACACACGTGCACCTCGCCTGCCCCCATCCCACTCTCCCCTACTCCCCTCTCCCCCCTCCCCACCCCCACACGCACACTGACACACTGAGTCCCCAGCCCCTCCTCACACACACACACACACACATAGTCTGTGAAATTTTACGCGACCACTGTTGAAGGCTTGTACAGTGGCCGCCGACAGATCAAACCAAGCGCGCCTCTCTTCCTTTGCCCTGCCCAAAGGAATTCCTCGCCTTCCACTCATGCCGAGTCTTGGGAATGAGCCAATCACAGCTTTCGTTAAATTTGCAACCATCGTTGTGAACATGGGACCATCATGGCTGATGCGACAACAGTGGTAGAAGGAAAAGTGAAATATCGCGACGGCAAAAAGGTATGTAGCACCAACAATTGCCATGAAATATCTGAATGTTCGCGCAGTTGTTCGTTTGGTTCATTTCTTCCCTTTTATTTTGCAGTGGAAATGTCGGTGGTGTGTTCTGAAGAAGCCGTCGCCAGTGGCTGGTGAGTCAAGTTTTTATTCAGTTCCATCTCTTTGCTCTCGGAATCGGTCTGCTACGGATTCTGGTTTTGGTTGTGCTCTCTCTCTCATTGCTGCAGGGCCCAAGCCCTCGCTTTCTCTCTCTCCTCGCAAGCAGCATCTGTTACCGTCTTTGTGCGTTTTGGACGTTGAATATGATAATTGGAATTAGATTATTATAATTCTTTCTTCATCGTTTGCCTTTCACAGAACCGATTTAAAGAACAAGCATTATTTTTTTGTACTAAATAATTAATAATGGTAAGGATAATTATAATAACAAATAAATGAAGGAACAAGATAGAATAGATTGAAGAATATCTGAGTTAGCTTTTTGACAAATCCCAGTAAATTGTCACAGTTGTGGACTGGACTATAGTTTTTGTTTTCGTTTTCGTTTTGTTTTTTGACAAAATTGTAGGTCATTGTTGGTGACTATTCAGGATCAGTCTCCCCGTATTGTTTTGTTATGTTTGTGAACAATGGCCATGGTAAATCATATTCATGAAATTTGTTAAAGTCCCAACATGCAGCATCCCACCCCATCTTCACAACAATATCAAAGTTGATATAGATTATATAAATCTGCTGTTTGATATCATAATTTGTTTGTTTGTTTTTTTGTTTTTATAATGTTTTAAAATTCTATTTGCCTGAATGAAAAGAGGAAGCCTAAAAGGAGGTTGTGCATTGTGTGTATTGTGTCGTATAGTAATTTACATTACAGAGTTGTCAAAATTGCCTGCATTTCATTTTGTCAGTAAAAAACAAACCAACCAACAAACAAAAAACAGCCAGACAAACAAACAAAAATCCAAATTAATACATAGTTCATTGGGTGTGGATTATTTTGTAAATCATGTTTGAAACTACAAATGAAAGAAGTAGTGAATGCTGCTTGTGCACATGTAGTATCAAGACTGAAGAAAATTAGATATATACCACGTAATGATATCCACGTTGAACACAATGGTATGTTTAAATTATGTTGCTGATGTGTGTATGTGTGTGTATATTGGCACATTTAAGCATATGTTCATGTCTATGTGTATCACTGTATACAATTTGCTGTTATAATCAGGTAGTGTAAGCGTATTTGGTTGTGCTGCTGGTCAGGCATCTGCTTGGCAGATGTGGTGTAGCATATATGGATTTGTCTGAACGCATTGACACCTCTTTGAGCTGCTGATACTGATACTATCAAGTAGTGTGTGAGTCCATTACCATTTACATGATTATTAAGTCAGCGCTCCAGTCATGCTTCCAGATCTGCCAATTTCATCAGTTCCTCCCTTCCGTTTTGCGCTGTAAACAGTAAATAGACTTCTTGGTGCTTCAGCACTGTTTGAATGCTTCCATACTCCCATGCAGATGGGAGGTTGCAGTCAGCGTGATTACTTGATGGCTCGCAAATTCCTGGAATGTAAATTTGCTTTGAAATTCAATTGGTGCAAGCAGTTTCTGTGGAGATAAAGGAGTGGAGATGACTGGTGCAGGGGGAGGAGGATGAAGGATATGTCACTGTGTGTGTGTGGGAGATGAAGGATATGTCACTGTGTGTGGGAGATGAAGGATATGTCACTATGTGTGCAGTAGATAAAGGATATGTCACTATATGTGTGAGTGAGATGAAGGATATATGTTACTATATGTTTGAGAGATGAAGGATATGTCACAATGTGTGGGAGATGAAGGGTATGTCACTGTGTGTGGGAGCTGGAGGATATGTCACTGTGTGTGGGAGATGAAGGATATGTCACTATGTGTGCAGTAGATAAAGGATATGTCACTATATGTGTGAGTGAGATGAAGGATATATGTTACTGTGTGTATGAGAGATGAAGGATATGTCACAATGTGTGGGAGATGAAGGGTACGTCACTGTGTGTGGGAGATGAAGGATATGTCACTGTGTGTGGGAGATGAAGGATATGTGTGTGGGAGATGAAGGATATGTCACTATGTGTGGGAGATGAAGGATATGTCACTGTGTGTCTGAGAGATGAAGGATATGTCACTATGTGTATGAGAGATGAAGGATATGTCACTATGTCAATGTGTGGTAGATGAAGGATATGTCACTATGTGTGTGGGGTGCCATGTGATTGAGAGATGAAAGATATGTCACTATATCACTTATTATCAGTATATTTGTGGTTGATGAAGGATATGTCACTGTGTGCATGAGAGACAAAGGATATATGTTATTGTGTGTATGAGAGATGAAGGACGTGTCACTTTGCATGATAGATGAAGGATATGTCACTATGTGTATGAGAGATGAACTCGTGAAGGATATGTTACTGTGTGTATGAGAGATGAACTCGTGAAGGATATGTTACTGTGTGTGTGAGATGAAGGACATGTCACTTTGTGTGTGGGAAATGAGGGTTGTGTTGGATGCTGAGAGCCAGAGGATAGGGGAGTAAAATAAGTTTACTTTTACTGTTTTAGGGTTAAGTTGGGGTTTTTTTTGTTTTGTTTTTGTTTTTTGTTTTGTTTTTGTTGTTGTTGTTGTTTTTAAATAATGATATTGATACCGGTACATTCTGCTAATCATGTATTCTCCATAAAATCTGCTGACATATCATCACACTGTCTCACTAAACTTTACAATGAAAAAAATGTTTTGCATTATAATCTGTTTTGATTCATAACAAAATTAAAATCATAATGATGCTAAACAACCTAAATGTTTGCAATACTGTAACTTTTACTTTTTATCTTGATGAAAACCAGAAAGTTTTAATTTAATTCTTTGTTATTAGTAGTATTGGGTAGAAAACTATGTTATGTTCTACTCTCTCTGACAACCCACATAACATCTGTTTAATGTGTAACTAACAGTAACAGTGTTTGACTCAGTGACTGACTTTTGAAGTGTTTTTTTAATTTTATTTTCTATATATATATATATATATATATATATATATATATATATATATATATATATATATATATATATATACATTACTATGGTTAATCATCAGTCAGGTTAGATATATATACATATATTTCGCAAAAGGCTCTCCATTACCTGGGTATCACAATCATGACAGAGTGAACTTTCAGTGTTATGACTGTGGCAGGCATGAGAATCCTAGACCATAAGCTGAAGATTACAGAGGTTTATTTATGAGCCATCAAATACTCTAGCTTCAGCCTTGTACTTGTTGTAGGGAACTTATAGTGGCACAGCTTGCATCAGTCTCTTTGATGTTGTAATCAGACTCAGAAGCAGGGCAGATTATGGAGGTGCTTGGTAAGTCAATAAATGACCCATTGGTTTAGTCTCAAAGTCTGATAGTCTGTTGAGTCATCTGGAACACGTGGGATTGGGTCTGTTCAAGACCTGTGGGCACCTTGGTGAAGATACCTGTCTAGTGTCAATTAAAACACAGGAGTCTCTGTATGGATGGATCAGCACTTTGGGGATTAGTTCCTTGCACACGCGCCAACACACACACACACACACACACACACACACACACACACACACACACACACACACCTTATTTCTTACAGTAGCTCCCCCAAAGTGGAACAGGAGCATAATTGCTCATTTCACAGAACTGTGGAAAATGCTTGCGTCACTGGGTCTCACAAAAGGAATATTCCAGTCCACCTTTGAGACCCATTGACTTGATGACATTGACTGAGACTGCTGCCAGCCAGTATCATGGTGTGCCTGGTCCTTCGCTGCTGTCTAAATGTCATAGTGATGCCGAGACTTTCTCTTTGTAAAACTGTTGGCCCACTTGCTGTTGAAATGGTTTGTGATATATTCTTCTGTTATTTCTTTCCTGTAACAACTGGTGTTAGTATTGTGAGGTGATTGCCAACAGTCAACAGCTATCTCTAATTAGTGACAGACTGGAACCAGGCTATTGTCACTGTTGTTGTGGTTGGGTACTTTGTGAAATATGATTTTACATTGATATATTCTTCATTCATTTCTTTCCCATTGTCGACGGCTGACAGTTACTTGTAATTAGTGACAGATTGGAAGCTGGCTGTTGTCACTGTTAGGTACCATGTAAAATATGATTTACAGTGATGGTGTTCTTTAATCATTTCTTTCCCATTATCAACAGTCAACAGTAACTGTAATTAGTGACAGATAGGAGGCTTGCTGTTGATGCCACTGTCATGTTTTAGGCTACTTTTAGTATACTGTTGTATGGGGGGAATTCAGGTAAAAAAATTATATTTGGGGTTGGAAGGAAACCATGTCTTTCCTGCTGATATACTTTTCCTGGGTTTTGTTGTTGTTGTTGTTGTTTTTTGTTTTGTTGTAGGTTTTTTTGTTTGTTTTTTTTTGTTTTTTTTTGATAGAAAGTATGTTCATTTTAAAGTTACAAAATCATGCATAACTTTTAAATATAACATGTTTGATACTATTTCTGGCAAATTTATGGGGGTTTTGTTGTTTGTTTTTTTGCTATATTTTCCCCCTTTATAAAAATAAACATTTCAGGTTAAGTATGTGCTTGGGAAGTCTGGACAAGTGCACTTTTATCCATTACAGTGTGTGTTTGTGAGTGTTCTTGTCACAAAGTCAATACACAATATTGTGGTTGCCCATGGTTTTTCTGTTTTGTTTTTTTGATTGGTCTTTTGTTTTTGTTTTTTTAGATTTTTGGTTTCAATTTTATTGGTGTGTGTTTTAATATGCAGTTGTTAGCTACATATTTTACAACTGTATGATTGAAGAATGCAAATCAAACTCTACTTTTATCCTAATAAAGACAGAGCAGGAACACAATTTACTTTTAAGATGCACCTGTTATCCCTCCCTGCCCTCACAAGGGATCTCTACAAGGGCTCTACCTGTTATCCCTTTCCTACCCTCACAACCGCTCTACCTGTTATCCCTTTCCTACCCTCACAACCGCTCTACCTGTTATCCCTTTCCTACCCTCACAACCGCTCTACCTGTTATCCCTTTCCTACCCTCACAACCGCTCTACCTGTTATCCCTTTCCTACCCTCACAACCGCTCTACCTGTTATCCCTTTCCTACCCTCACAAGGGCCCTAACTGTTATCCCTTTCCAACCCTCACAACCGCTCAACCTGTTATCCCTTTCCAACCCTCACAACCGCTCTACCTGTTATCCCTTTCCTACCCTCACAAGGGCCCTAACTGTTATCCCTTTCCAACCCTCACAACCGCTCTACCTGTTATCCCTTTCCTACCCTCACAAGGGCCCTAACTGTTATCCCTTTCCAACCCTCACAACCGCTCTACCTGTTATCCCTTTCCTACCCTCACAAGGGCCCTAACTGTTATCCCTTTCCAACCCTCACAACCTGTTGCTAATAAGCACTGCCACATGTGTCAGAGAGCTGGCTTTTCTAGTTAGAGAGGGAGTTGTAATAACAGGGAGAGAGTGGAAAAAAAAACAACAACTTTTGAAGAGGACTGGTCAGGCTTTAGTTGGTCAGTGGAGGGGCATGGTCACCATGATGGTGGTGTGATTTATTGGTCAGGGGGAGATAGTTGTAGTAACCTTTAAAGAGGACTGGTCAGGTTTGAAGAGGACTGGTCAAGGCAAGGTTTGGCCAGTGGAGGGGCAAGGTGGTGTGATTTATTGGTCACGGGATGGACAGAGGCAGGAGGCCACATGCAGAGCTGGACTTTAAAAAAAAAACAACCCAGGCCTACAAGGATAAAGGAGTGGCTTGCCAAACAGGAAGAAGAAAGGTCATTTAATCTGCATCTCCATCTGTCTGTCTGTCTGTCTCCCTCTCTCTCTCTCTCTCTCTGTCTCTCTCTGTGTTAGGCTTTCCCCCTCCTCTCTCTCACTCTTTCTCTATTCCTTCCTCTCTCTCTCTCTCTCTCTCTCTCTCTCTCTCTCAGTCTTTGTCTCCCTGTTTCTCTCTCTCTCTCTCCCCTCCTCTCCTTGCTGTGTAGTGTGTGTGTGTGCAGTCTCCCAGTAAATAAATACATGTATATATTTATATATTTACACCCCCTCCTTGCTGTGTAATGTGTGTGTGCAGTCTCCCAGTAAATAAATACATGTATATATTTATATATTTACACCCCCTCCTTGCTGTGTAATGTGTGTGGGCAGTCTCCCAGTAAATAAATATATGTGTATATTTATATATTTACATGTCTTCCCTTCTCCCCTTTAAACAGTCCCGCCTCCTTCTTGCAGATCTGCCACCTAATCTTGTCTTCTGTTTTTTGCCCATGCTAGCACCGTATGATTTTTAATTATTTTTCTTTTTTTTTAAAATTTTTATTATTAACTACAGAAACTTGAGAAGCCTCATTTAACGTCATTGGCTTATTTCACTGTGTTGGCTTATTAAGCTATTTCTCTTTGTGGCTTATTTCTCCGTGTGTTGGTGTTGTGTGCAGACAGGCAGGCAAAATTATCAGTGAGGCAGTTTGTTTTACTTTAGCAAGTCTTATTTTGTCATTAGGGTTGTTTCCATTTTAGAGTATGTTTGTTTTTGTTTTTCTGCATTGTTTTGTTGTTTTTTCTGATATTCTTCTTCTCTTTTTCATGTGCATTAAAAAAAAAAAATTCTTTCATGAAATCCACAGAAAGAGGTGACAAGCTGCTTCTATTCCTCCCACTTTCCCTACCTTTTAATGATCTCTTCACTGTTCCAGACTTGCTTTTGTAATTAAAAAAAAAAAAAAAAAAAAATGTTCATAGTGGCATAATTTAATCTGTTCATACTAATAATACAGAAATAATTTTGTGTTCTTAGTTGAAAATTCAGTGGTCAGAGTTTTGCCAAGAAAGGATAAAAAAGAAGAAAAATTGTTCCATATATGAATGTTTTTGTTTTTTGCTGCCCAATCTTGTGTGTTTTGTCAGTGACAGAAACCTCTCTCAGCTCATTTTAATTCACCAGTACACCCCCCCCCCACATGGCCGCATCCTGTATGACTGCAATCTCAGTACAGGTATTCACTATTCAGTCCGCAGGAAACAATCAATTTCCAGTGTTAGGACACTTTAAGGCCACATACACGAGGAGACCTTGCACTGATCTGCAGAGAATGTTGCAGTGATTCTCAACAGCTGTGCACTCCACTTGGGAGTGTTTTCTGGTGTGGCAAAAGATAAGTCTGAGGGATGTAGTAATGAATGATACATCAACAGTTTTTCATAAACTGAACTCATTTAATGCATCATGCAGCTGGAAGTGGAACAATGGTTAGCATTGATTGACTGAAAAATTTTGAATTATGAAAACCCTTGTTACATTTAATCGAAACAGCAAGAAGAAATTTTGATCTGTTCAGGGATAAAGTCTCTATGCTCTGCATAGACTTCTCTAACAGATGATAATTTTACTTGATTTCCCAGAAGCTGGGGTGATACTTACAGTAGGTTCATTTTGAGGCATTACTGTGTCTGTTAAGAATATATCAACAACTGTTGGTTTTTGCCCTTAGGGATGTATTGTTCTATGCTGGGGTCTTGATGTTGATTGCTAGTGGGGGTCTCAGACTGTGTCTGTTATTTTGTTGTGTTTTTACCGTTAATTGTCATGCATTTGCATGAGCCATGGCTTAGTTCTTTGTTTCTTCACTCGTCCGGTCTGTTGCCAGCGCAGTCATGAACAGCCTTGGTTTGTTGCTGTGTTGTGTATTGTGCTTCATCTGTAGAAGATGTGTGTGTGGAGTTTGGGCTGTCCTTACTGTGGAGGGAGTGTGTCTGTGTGTGGAGTTTGGCCTGGCCTGTCCTCACTGTGGATGGAGTATCAGATGGTGTCTGTGGAGTTTGAGCTGTTCCCACTGGGGAGGAAGCATGTCTCTTGTGTGGAGTTTGGGCTGTTCTGACTGTGGAGGAAGCGTATCTGTTGTGTGGAGTTTGGGCTGTTCTCACTGGGGAGGAAGCATATCTGTTGTGTGGAGTTTGGGCTGTTCTCACTGGGGAGGAAGCATATCTGTTGTGTGGAGTTTGGGCTGTTCTCACTGGGGAGGAAGCATATCTGTTGTGTGGAGTTTGGGCTGTTCTCACTGGGGAGGAAGCATATCTGTTGTGTGGAGTTTGGGCTGTTCTCACTGGGGAGGAAGCATATCTGTTGTGTGGAGTTTGGGCTGTTCTCACTGGGGAGGAAGCATATCTGTTGTGTGGAGTTTGGGCTGTTCTCACTGTGGAGGAAGCATATCTGTTGTGTGGAGTTTGGGCTGTTCTCACTGTGGAGGAAGCATATCTGTTGTGTGGAGTTTGGGCTGCTCACTGTGGAGGAAGCATATCTATTGTGTGGAGTTTGGGCTGTTCTCACTGGGGAGGAAGCATATCTGTTGTGTGGAGTTTGGGCTGTTCTCACTGGGGAGGAAGCATATCTCTTGTGTGGAGTTTGGGCTGCTCACTGTGGAGGAAGCATATCTGTTGTGTGGAGTTTGGGCTGCTCACTGTGGAGGAAGCATATCTCTTGTGTGGAGTTTGGGCTGTTCTCACTGTGGAGGAAGCATATCTCTTGTGTGGAGTTTGGGCTGCTCACTGTGGAGGAAGCATATCTGTTGTGTGGAGTTTGGGCTGCTCACTGTTGAGGAAGCACATCTGTTGTGTGGAGTTTGGGCTGTTCTCACTGTGGAGGAAGCATATCTATTGTGTGGAGTTTGGGCTGTTCTCACTGTGGAGAAAGCATATCTGTTGTGTGGAGTTTGGGCTGTTCTCACTGTGGAGGAAGCATATCTGTTGTGTGGAGTTTGGGCTGTTCTCACTGGGGAGGAAGCATATCTGTTGTGTGGAGTTTGGGCTGTTCTCACTGGGGAGGAAGCATATCTGTTGTGTGGGGTTTGGGCTGTTCTCACTGTGGAGGAAGCATATCTGTTGTGTGGAGTTTGGGCTGTTCTTAGTGGGGAGGGAGCAACACCCACACTATAATGAAGTGTCACTTTTTTCCTCTTTTTCCCCCGTCTGCACATAGAAATATATATATATATATATATATATATATATATATATATATGTGTGTGTGTGTGTGTGTTATGTTTTTGTATAGATCTATGTAGATTTTTTGTTCAAAACTGTGTCAGGTAAAAGCCTTGTCAGGTACAACTGTCTTGTTGCCATGTGTTCTTTTAAATGTGCAAGGTTTGTGCTGCACATGGTTGCTGATCATCTCATTCAAAAGATTAGCTACCAGACCACAACATAATGGAAGAGGAAGTAAAATCTCAGTCCTTGCTAGAATCTGAGCAGACACTGACTTTCTTGTCAGGCACTTTTGCAACAAGATGGTGCTTTACCACCATTGTTTCTTGTGTAGCATTTTTAGCATGGAATGCCATGGAATATTTTTTTTCAAATGCTCAAAGTATATTGATATAATAGTGAATAGAATTTAAAAAAAAAAAAGTTATCAACTTAATGGATTCTGAGAAAAGTTCAGCAGACAAGTCGAGTCACTTTCTAAATAAAACTATTGACTTGTATGGATCACGAGAAGAAGAATGTGGCAGACAGGCTGAGTCATTCTCTCTGGCTGGCTGCTGGTTTACATTATGAGCACCGAGAAAATGTCAGATATATCAAGACATGATGAAGCTGACCTACCTGCAGATCGATTGATGATGATACAACCAGTGAAGCTATGCAGGGTTTTAAATTTGATATTCAGGTGGTTCGGTTGGGGGAAAAAAAAAAAGGGAAAAAAACAAACAAACAAAAACCTGCAGGGAATAGAGCAGTGGATGAAATTGAAAGAATACAGTGTTGACATTTGAAAACCCCTTTTCAAACATGGTGAAAAATGAAATGAATACTGATGCTTTGATTTGATTCTCACATTCACTTTTGCATGTTTTTGTAATATGCACCCTTAGTTTAAACACACTACGATGTCCGTGTTTTTAATCTTGAAAATTGCAATGCAGATTGATGTGGTTTTGGTGCAAATCATTGTTACATCTGTGGCTGGTTGGGTGATAAAAGAATCCGATTCAGACTGTTTGCTGTAAGTAAATTTTGTGTTGAGTACTCTCATCATATTTTAAATGATTAGGCACATTATCATTCCTCAACAAAGGCCCAACAGTTTTTATTTCATTTAGAATAATGATGGATAAGGACTAAGATACAGGAAAAAACACCACAGTCAGGTTTTGTTTTATTATTTATTTTTCAATATAGATTGATTCCATATACCATATATTTCTACAACATTGTATGGAAATCTCACAGTTTCCTTGAGGTACCACACAAACGGCTGGTTTTTGCTGTACCTGCCCCAATTGTGATGAATCCTTTAAAAGTTTCAGGATTCAGATACTGATCCAGGTCACCACCAGAATCTCATTGTTCAATCAGTCCATAGTCAACACTTCCAAAAGTATTTCAGGAAAACTTTAGTACAACCAATTTGGCAAAGGATAAAAAAACAACAAACAGACAAGAAGAAGAAGCTTGCATATTTGCAGGCACGAATTTTGGTAGTCTTGTGTAACTATGACAGTGTTTGTTTTGTATGCTTAAAGGGCTTTCTTAGGAGGTGGTTGTGCTCTTGATAACCATGTAGATAAAAGTTGTCAGTTGGCAGAAGGTGCCTCAGGATTTGGCCAGACAGTACATGTTTTGTGAGGTCGATTGTGAAAAGGAGTCCCACATGTTGGCCTGACAAGAGTGTTGTAATGAATTTACTTAAGTGAACTGTAGGTTGTTTAGTGTGGTGACTAACATATGTCTTAATGCTGGCTGTAGCAGACTCTTGGTTTCATGAACTCAGTTGCCTGGCTGTGTGCTGTAAAACACTGACCTTTAACCCCCCCCCTCCCCCCACCCCCCTGCACCCCCCCACTCTGATACCCTCCACCCTGGTTCTTTCTCCCCGCACCCCTGCCCCTTCCTCTGCCTCTCCCTGCACCCCTGCCCCTCCCCACCCTCTCCACACACCTGCCCCCCGCACCCCCTCAACACCTCTGCTCCTCCCTCTCTCCCTGCACCCCTGCCCCTCCCCCCCCTCTCCACACACCTGCCCCCCGCACCCTCTCCACACACCTGCCCCCCGCACCCCCTCAACACCTCTGCTCCTCCCTCTCTCCCTGCACCCCTGCCCCTCCCTCTCCACACACCTGCCTCCTCCCTCTCTCCCTGCGCCCCAGCCCCTTTCTCCCCCTCTCTCTGCACCCCCCTTCTTCCCACTCTCTCTACACCCCTGCCCCTTTCTCCCTCTCATCCTCCGCCTCTCCCTGCACCCCTCCTTCCCCTCTCCCTGCACCCTCATCCCCCCCCCCCCCGCCCCCCCCGTCTCCCTGCTTTGCACCCATCATCCTTCCCCTCTCCCTGCACCCCTCATACTCACCCTCTCTCTGCACCCCTCATACTCCCCCTCACCCTGCACCCTTCATCCTCTCCCTCTCTCTGCACCCCTCATACCCTCTCTCTGCACCCCTCATACTCACCCTCTCACTGCACCCCTCATACTCACCCTCACCCTGCACCTCTCATCCTCTCCCTCTCCCTGCACCCCTCATACTCACCCTCTCCCTGCACCCCTCATCCTCTCCTTCTCTCTGCACCCCTCATACCCTCTCTCTGCACCCCTCATACTCACCCTCTCACTGCACCCCTCATACTCACCCTCACCCTGCACCTCTCATCCTCTCCCTCTCCCTGCACCCCTCATACTCACCCTCTCCCTGCACCCCTCATCCTCTCCTTCTCTCGACACCCTTCATCCCCCCCCTCTCCTTGCACCCCTCATCATCCCCCTCTTCCTGCACCCCTCATCCCCCCTCTTACTGTGCCCCTCTTCCATCCACCCCCTCTCTCTGCACCCCTCATCATCATCCTCTCCCTGCCCCTTCCCCCCTCACTACCCCCCCCCACCCCCCCGCACCATCCTCCCCATCTCCCTGCCCCTTCCTCCCACCCTCTCTACCCCCCTGCACCCTCCTCCCCTATCCCTGCACCCCTGCTCCTTCCTCCACCTCTCCTTGCACCCCTCATCGCCCCTCTCCCTGCACCCTTCCTCCCCATCTCCCGGCACCCCTCACCCCACCCCGCCTCCCTCTCTGCACCCCTCTTCCTCCCCCTCTCCCTGTACCCCTCTCCCCTTCCTCCCTCTGTATATCTCTGCCCCCTTGCTTCCCCCCCTCCCTCCCTGCACCCATGTCCTCTTCCCGTTCTCTCTGCACCCCTGCCCCTTCCTTCCCATCTATCTATACCCTCGCCCCCTCATCCCCCTCTCTGTCCACTGCCACATGGGCTCTTTGACTGGTGGAGGAACAAAGCAGTGTCTGTTCACGACCAGCAATAGGGTGGGGCCTGTAGGATGACAGACACCACAGCTTTTTTTTTTTTTTTTTTTTTTTTTCAATCTTTATTTTTCACTTTGTTGTTTTCTTTCCTTT
Organism: Babylonia areolata; assembly: GCF_041734735.1. Classification (NCBI taxonomy): domain Eukaryota; kingdom Metazoa; phylum Mollusca; class Gastropoda; order Neogastropoda; family Buccinidae; genus Babylonia; species Babylonia areolata. The sequence goes on from NC_134876.1 coordinate 32,825,213, forward strand.
GAAGCTACCCCAACACTCCCCTCCGCCCCCCACCCCCACCCCAACCCCAACCCCCTCACCGCTCCGTACTGTCTTTGTCTTGTTTCTGTTTTTTTTTCCGCCCTCTCTCGGACTGTCTCCATCTCCTGTCTGTCTTTTCCTCCCTCTCTTGGACCGTCTTTGTTTTGTCTCTGTCTGCATTTTCTTCCCTTTCTCGGACTGCATCCGTCTTGTCTCTGTCTCACTCTCTCTTGTGCCACACGCACGCGCGCATTTATACACACACACACACACACACACACACCAGTCAACACCAGTCACACCCACCCACAAAAACCCCGCCGTGTCCACACTCGGTCAGTGTCCGTCCGTCTGTCACTATCTCTCTCCCATGTACATGTAAACGTGCCTTTGTTTATCTGATATCTCATAAGTAATAAAATGGTACATGTCTACATGACTGTATGTGCGCGTGACTGAAACCTGATTGAATGAAACAGGAAACGAATGATGAGCGCCCAGTGGCAGCTGTCAGTCGGCTGTACCCAGGAAGGCAGCATGTTGTGCAAATGACTCGGTGTCTGGAAAGCGCTTACAGCTTGGTCTCCGACTGAGGATAGACGCTAAATTGATATCCATATCATCATCATCATAAAAAAAAATTAAAAAATGGTGTGTGTGTGTGTGTGTGTGTGTGTTTTTATTTATTTTATTTTTTTAACAGCCATACATCTCCTAACAACCCACTTCTTGTCTGGCGTGTGTGGGGGGGAAGGGGGGAGGGGGTGGGAGAGATGAAGTTGGAACTCCCGTTAAACCACATCATGCATTATCTATCTTTATCCATAAAAGAGGTTAAAGTCTATTTTCAGAGGATCATCCATTACCTTTTTTTTTTTTTTTTTTTTTTTTTTTTTTTTACCACAAGGAAAGTTTAATGCATACTTCCAGAGAAGGGAGGTGTGCTATCACGTGTGTTTATGTATGCGTATGCTTTGTGCCGTTGCATTATGTTCATGTGAGGAGAGTTTGTTGCTGTCATCAGAACTTTAAAATAACTTCCCACACCCATGGTTTAATTTAAAGTTACCCCTTCTCCACCTACCATTTTGCCCACATCACTTTCCGTTCCTAAAGCTGCGGACATATAACTTCATCAAAAGCGGTAGCCACGCTGGAGCCAGCAGGTTAGACAATGCACGTTTGTGGAATCCCTTCCAGCTGTGCGGGTCTGCTTGACGTTCACCAACTCTTTTGCTTCAAGAGTTGGTGAACTTCATGCAGACCCGCACAGCTGGGTCTTTTGGTACCTTTGACATTCGTGTCGGTCAGCAGCGACGTTGAATTGGTGCTGACCACTGCCGGCATTTGGAAAAGTAGCCACGCACCATCACAAAAGAGCATTGTTCTGTTGTGAGTTGAACAGTTTCCATTGAAGAACCGCAAAGACCGTGGAAGGTACTCTGTTTGAACTAGCGGAAGTGCAGTCGATGCTTGACTCGCAGGGATTTGAATCGCTGCCACGCTCAGGAATAATCGATGTTTTCATCGGGTGACCCGCCTCAGGAACAAGGTCACTTCATTCGAAATAAGGAAAGAAAAGAGTTCTTGTTGCTGCTTTGGCTTGAAAGAGACAACAGAATGCCCTCTGACTATGAACGGGCCTTTTGTTGGTGCGAGTTTTCTTTCTTTTTTTTTTGTTGTTGTTGTTGTTTTTTTTTGTTTTTTTGATTTTTGTTTTTGTTTTGTTTTTGGGGGGTTTTTTTTTAACCACCAGTGCGTCGACTCTTTTAGCGCTGATTAGTGCAACGAAAAGGGCACCACAACAACAACGCTGCCAGAACGCGGATAATATAGTTAGTGCAGTGTTAGATAGATTTCTAGTTTTAACGAGCACCACTATCATCTTCGCCATCATCGTTGGCTATAATCCGAGAGAGTTTATAAAAACAAGCTGTATTTGACGCAGCTGTTCGGTGCTGGAATATCAGTCCCCATTTTCTGTGCCGTACATAATAATTAGTTTTATTATGGTTCCCTGTTCTTCCACCCCTTTCCTCCAAATTATTATTATTTTTTTTTAAAGTAAAACAAAATTTTAAAGAAAAAGAATGGTGGAGAGCTATAAAAAGATGGGAGTAACTGGATAGGGCACAGAGAGAGAGAGTCTAAAATGTTTCAATGAATAGGCCACTGGCCCATGTCAATAGGGTTGGGTTTTTTTTGGTTTTTTTATCCCCTGTTGCTGAGATGCAACGCACACATTTCTCCCATGAGCATTGTACACGTTTTCAAAGCCTTGTCCAGAGAAAGAGAGAGAGAGTTGATAGGACCACAGAGAGAGAGAGTCTGGAACCTTCCTCGTAATTTTTAAGTACCAAGATCATTGTTGAAGTACGTACGGGCGTAGACCGATAAAGCACGGCTGCACTCTACCATGTAAGTTCACGTTCAGACCACAGACGCTAGAAATGAAAAGTGCGTTCCCCGCTTTAACCCCAGCGGCCCACAAGCTGCCATGGGTTCGAGTACCGTCCCATGTGAACTGTAAACAGCTTGTTCCGTGGCTTTCCTTCATCAAAGAGACAGGGTCTGTGTATTTGCCTCCGTTGACCACACACACACGCACACCCACACACACGCGCGTCCGTGCTTCCCGCCAACACAAGTGACAGAACCTTCAGCACGTGCGAAGTGGTGAAGCCCAGTCACACTACACAGCTTGGAGGCTGAGAGAGAGAGAGAGGGGTTCCAAGGCCAGCCACCCTTTTTACTATTTCCTTTGTGTGTTTTGACCTTCCTTCTCCCCAGTTACAACTTGTGCCCCCCCACCACGTCGTCCAAGAGGCCAAGCGATTTCTTTCGCTTGACAAAACGCATCTGGACGCCGTCTGATCGTTCCCCTCCACTTTGCTGCCACTATGGTCGCAGGTTCAGGTCGAAAGACGATGGGTTATCGTGGGGCGTGCACGCTTGTTTGCAAAGTAGTTGATTCGTGGACTGGAGGTATATTGAGAGAATTTGGATGGTCTTGAAGAACTCCCCCAAGCGGCAGGGAGATGACACTAGTCTAGAGACAATAGAAAAAAAAAATTAAAGAGAGAGAGAGAGAACAAAAAAAATATAAAGAGGCCAGGCCACGACATTATGGGGGCTTAACGGTGATTTCTTGTGTCCTTCACAAGGGAAATGTACTACCGTTGTATGTAAAGCACAAGTACGTGCAACATTAGATTTCCCGGATAAAATCATCCTGTTGCTTTCGACTGTTTGTAAAAAGATCACGATGGGGGCGATATAGCCAGATGCAGCTCATTAATTGAGGACGAAGCTTTCAAGACTGTGGGCGGGACCTGGGGAAGACGTCCATTTGCCACCAGATGCAGACTGACTGTGACAGCAAGCGCGAAGGTCATTAGCGATTGTTATAAAATTGTGTCGACAGTTGTTGTCGAGTGTAATCTGGATGGTGTATCACATTTTTTGATTGAGGGGAGTCTGGTTTAAAACCAGCTAAGCAACAAGTGTGAGAGAAGGGGCGCGCGCGCACGCAAGCACACACACACACACACACACACACACACACACAATCAATTATATATATATATATATATAGAGAGAGAGAGAGAGAGAGGGAGATAGATACATGGATGGATCGATAGATAGATGTTCATATATATATATATATACCGTGAATTTTTTTTAAAGGACGAAACCGTCTTTGCCTACGCTCAGGTTCAACATGTCGATCTCCCAGACATGGGGGTTATATTCTTGAATCTTATATATATAATTATATATATATATATATATATATATATATATGTGTATATATGTGTGTGTGTGTGTGTGTGTGTGTGTATTACAACCTCTGATGGTACTGTCGAATTCATTGCTTTCCCAGATTAATCTCCCCTCGTGCGGTTGCGAAAAGTTGCAACTGCATCTGTTTGACATCAGTCAGCAACCATAGGTGAACTCGGCCACACACACACACACACACACACACACACATCCCATGTGGGTGGATCAAAGAGTAGGAGGGAGGGAGGTGAGGAAGTGTGTGTGTGGGTGTGTGTGTGGGGGGGGGGGGGGGGGGGGGGGGGGGACAGGGGGGGGGGGGTGTGATGAGGTGTGTGGGCAGGGGCTAGAGATACCCTGCCTTTCCCACCGACTTCCCACCGCTCTCTCGTCACCCAGGTTTCCATCCTCCGTCATAATACCGTCGTTTTTCAACCGTTGCTGTATTGATGGTATATAATATATATAATGAGACATAGACAGAACAGTGCAGTGGCGTACATGATGGGTCACCGACTTTGTGCAGCCTTATTGCCTATCACTGTTTACAACCCATTGACCAGCATGCTAAATGTGTTTATACATCACTGATACAGCCCCGTTGACCGTCTGGTGAACAGACTGGCTGATGCGAAGGTTACTATGTTGGTGGGCTTGTTAGCTTCTGTCGGAGGAGGAAGATGGCAAATGGATAAGACGCTTACTGGTCAGTTTGCCAAGCAGACGAGGTGCAGCGTTTTTATCTGGACTTGTCCGAATGCAGTGACGCCTTGAGAAACTGAAACTGTCAGGTACTGTACGCTGTCTTTCCAGTCTTTAGTGATACCAAGCCTACCCATCACCCCTGTCTCTGACCCTGTGTCTGTCTCTGTCTCTGTCCGTCTGTCTGTCTCCCTCCCTGTCTGTCTGTCTGTCTTTGTCTCTTTGTCTATCTTTCTCTCTCTGTCTCCCTGTGTGTGTGTGTGTGTGTGTGTGTGTGTGTGTGTCTGTCTGTCTGTCTGTCTCTCTCTTTGTCTCATGTATTTGTGTACAGGTCGGTGGTCTCATGAATTAAACCAGTTCAGAGTCCCGAGTTTTGGGTGTGTTTTTTTTTTTACAGACTCGTACACTTCCTTTTCCCCACCTCACTCCCTTTCAAGACCTCCACCCGCCCCGCGCCCACCCACACTCCTCCCAGTTCCGCTGACCTCCCCTCTGTCTTCTCTCCTCCCACTCCCCACCACAGACATCCGGAGACTTTGGTGCCACTACACAGAGAGAGAAAGCAAGAGATACAGACGGCAGAGATAAGAAGAGGTGGGGATGCAGTGTATGCCAGCTACAAAAGACAAAGAAATGCCGTGTTGGTTTGGTGGGTGGCGGTGGGTGGGTAAAAGAAAAAGAAAAAGAAAAGAAAAATAAAGGCAAGGTTGTGTATAATTCCATTCACATCCTTCCTATGTACCTCAAGCCCCCGCTCCCCCCTCCCCCGTAAAAAAAAAGAAAAAGGGGGAGGGGGGGGGGGGGTGTTGAGGGGGGGGGAGACATTGTTGTGTACATGTAATCCCATTCACTTCCTCCCTAAAAAAAAATAATAAAAAAAAAGAAAAGAAAAAGAAAGAAAAAAAGATAATACAAGAAAGCGGGGTTGTGTGTGTATTTCCATTCATTTCCTCCCCGTGTAGACAGGCCTGCCTATCAGAGACCGTCCTTGCTACGTTCTCCGCCTGCCTCACCTCCCGTTTACATTTGTGCCGTGCATGAACGTGCTGTAAAACACGGCACTATTTTATGTTGTTGTCGTCGGGTGTTGAAGAGATAAATACTAATATGTACAACACAAGCGTTAACAAGTTTCAACCGGGCATCTGGTATATAGGGTGTTTTGGGCATCAGCTGGGGGTCTCTTTACACACACACACACACACACACACACACACACACACACACACGTACGTGTACGTATATATATATGTGTGTGTGTGTGCGCGCGTGCGTGCATGCTTGCGTGCGTCTGTGTGTTTTTCACAGCTGCTTCTTTTCTTCTTTTTTTAAGAACGTTTTTTTTCCCTCCCGTATTCTTTTGATTTATGTGCAGCCAATATCTGTCGAAATGTACAACAGTTGCCTAGTGGCAAGTGATAAATGTACATATATTCACCGACAACTGCATAAATGATGAAAATCTCTCTCTCTCTCTCTCTCTCTCTCTCTCTCTCTCTCTTCCTTCTTAGCTCGCTTTCGCGCGCGCCCAAGCACGTGTGTGGACTTCATACATGTGCCTCTACAAAACGTGTGCGCGCGCACGCGACGGTGAAACGAATGTTGATGTTGATAATTGCTCGGGTTGGGTTCCACAGATGACAGCAAAACGGCCGGTGGTTATCAGTATCAGGTGTGTGCCGCTCGTGGCGATATCCTGTTGATTCATCGCCACCACGACCCGTGCAGATATTTATATTCACTTGACTTGACTTGCTGCCCGTCTGTCTGTCGGTCTGTCTGTGTCAGTCTCTTTGTCTGCCTTCCCTTACTCGCGTGTTTAGCGTAGTTCTCACGGGGTTCCTTTTGCTCTGCCCCATCTCGAGGGGGGTAGGGGAGGGGGGAGGGGGTAGACAGAGGAAGGAGGGGGGTGTTTATCTGCAATCTATTTCTGTTGAAGTCTATTTCCGCTGAAGTCTATTTCTGTCCGTGTCCGTTCAGCCTGCCCTCGTTGTGGGATCAGGGGTCATTTTTTGTGTGTGTGCGCGTGAGTTAGTGGGATGGGGATGGGTGGGCTGGTTGGATATGCACATGCATGCGTGTGTAAATGAACATATTATGCATACATATATCTGTGCGTGTGTCGCGTGTGCGTGAGCTCTCCTCTGGCTGGGTGGGAGGGTGGGTACAAGGTGGTGGGTGCACAAGCACGTGTGTGTTTGTGCATTCTTGCGTGTATGAATGTGGGTGTGTGTATGTGTGTGACTGTGAGAGAGAGGGTTTAGTCTTTAGAGGAGATATGTATGTGAGTGTGTATGTGTGTTTGGAAAGGAATGAGTGTTAATTGTGGCAAATACGAGTAATAGCTATTCCAATCTCTCTCTCTCTCTCTCTCTCTCTCTCTCTCTCTCTCTCTCTCTCTCTCTCTAATTGATTTGCCCAACTCGCATCCTGTTCATATAAATATATGAATAGATATACATATATACATAATACCTACACACACACACACACACACACACACACACACACACACACACACACACACACACACACACACACACACACACACACACACACACACACACACACACATATATATATATATATATATAACTTGGTTTCTAATGCACATAATCTGGTGCTGTCACACATGCTTGTATGGTTATTTCTCAGTCATTTTCAGTGTTTGTCATATTTGCTAGGCCTGTTTACCTGTCTCAAGTTCACAGATCCAGCTGCCAATAGATTGAGTTGAGAGGAGCACATGGATAGGAGGGGAGGGGGGGCAGGGTAGAGATGAGACTTGAGACTGAGAGAGAAAGGTGAGAAGAGAGAGAGGGGGAACTGGTGTAAGCAAAGAAGAGATGGGGGAGGAATAAAAACTGCCTGTGCTGTCTGCTTTGATCAGTGGCGCTAATGAGATGGGGCAGAAAGCAGTCCGTGCGGCTGCAGACCTACTTTGAATTAGAGCAGTAGGGGGTTATAATGTGTGCTTTTTTCCCCACCCCCGCATCTCTTGGGTTAGCTGTGATATGATAGATGCTTGGCGCCACCCTGTCCCTTTACACACAGTTTTTCTTCCCCCCCCCCCCCCCCCCCCCCCCCCCCCGTGCTTGATCTGAAAATGTGTTTAAACAGGGAAGCAGGGGTGTTATGATTGAATGTGCAAATATTTAACACAAACGTTGGTTTGGTTTGTAAAGTTATACTGTTTGTTTTTTTGTTTTTTGTTTCGTTTTGTTTTTTTGGTTCAGCTTCAATCTTGGCTGTTTTGCTACGTCTGTCTGCTCTTGTTTTTTGTTTGGGAGAAAAAGTAAACAGGAAATGGGAATATGTGTGTTAATGATTCATGTATTTGTGTGTGTCTGTGTGTGTGTGTCTGTGTGTGTGTGTGTGTGTGTGTTTTGCAAACAGCATTTGTTAACACTGCCACTCACAAGGATTTTGATATATCTGCTTTCATATGTACTGACTGTAAATGTATGATTATAGTTTTCCTATTGTTTTCATCTGATCTTTACTGATCCTCACTTAATTGAGAGAGGAAGTTCTCTTTCTGTTCTGTTGAAAACCCCTTGTTTCAATGTGCACTTGTTTCAGATCCTCAAACTAACTGACAAGGAGAGTGTGGAATATCTGTGGAATGCAAACACACACACACACACACACACACACACACACACACACACACACACACACACACCTGTAACCATTGCCAGGCAGATTTTATTTTCTGTGAGACACTTTTAAAACTCTGCGCAGGAGATAGTGAAGAGATTGTTCCTGTCATTTATCATGCTGATAGTTTTGAGTCCTTGCATGTGTGTGTGTGTGTGTGTGTGTGTGTGTGTTGGGGGGGTGCTAGTGTGACTCACCTCTAGGAGTGTATTTGCACTAAGTTGAACTGTTGAAACAACCTTAGAAAATGCACATAAATCACACATAAAACCAAGTGAGGGCACAGACAAGGGAGGAGGAAATGATTTTCATTCTTTTCTTCTTTTTTTTTTCCTTTGAACATGGGAAAAAATACTGAGAGAGAAATTTCAAAAATCTTGTTTTGAAAATGTTGTGAAAGTCTGTCACTTAGATTCTGGTTAATTGGTGCTGTCTTGAAGGCTATGAGGTCAGCACAACTGTCATGTTTGATCCACTTCTCTGTCAAAAGGCATTGCCAGTAGATTGCTGTATAATTTTGCCCTGTCACTGACATGCTGTTTGTGTAACTGTCTTCTTTCCATCTCTATCAGCGTCTCTTTGTCAGTGTTATTTAACCCCTGGACTGTTGAACCGAGGTGAAATGAGATCGATAGGGCATGAGTTTGAAGTGCAGTTACTGCTTTTATGTGTTATCAGTAGCGTGATTGATTTTACTGCAAAAGCATCAAGAGCAATTCAAACCCAGTATGAAGAAGCCCAAATACAGAGTGGTGACTGACATCCTGACCAGTGAGCTCAGTCTTATCTCACTGAGAAGACAGACCCTCACGGATGACTAACTACACTCATCAGCAGCAGCCTAGGGATGAATGAAATGTGTCGCTCAGGGCCTGCCTGTATCTACTGAATTCCCCATTACTATGTAGGTATTGTCTGTGTGGTTTCAGACCGGCTGCAGCTGGTGCTGTACAAGGATGTGCACGAGGCGCTGCGTGCCGGGGGCAAGGTGAAGTCCTCCTTCCCCCTGGATGGCTACTGCGGATTGGAGTCGGGGTTCTCCTGGGACAGGGAGACCAACGTGCTGGCCATCCTGTGCCTCAAGCAGGTCACCCTGCTGGCCTTTGACACTCGCGAGTACCTCATCCAGTTTGAGGTGAAGATCCGCCGCAGTCTGGGCCAAGGTAGGGTGGTTTGTGTCTGTGAGTCTCGGTGTAATGCCTCGGAAAGCACGCCTGTTCAAATCTGCTTTTGATTCATTAATGTTTATGTAGGTGTGTGTGTATGTGTGCTTTGTCATTTACATCTTCTGTGTGTCTTGCTTATTCTTGATTATGGTGCCCTGTGTTGCTAAGTTTTGAAACCATTTTTTCCATATTGTTAGCGGTCTGGGCCAGTGTGCTAAGGAGGTAGAGCGCCTTATAAATACCCATTATTGTTATTATCACTGTTATTGTTTTATAATCATATATGCACACATGTCATTTGGACCTTTGACAGCCATCCCCCTTCTGATGTAGTGTTAGCTCCACAGCAAAGAAAATCTGTAGACATGTTAACTGTTGATCATATTAAATATAGAACAGAGAGATTTTTGTTTCTGGAAGATTTTGGTCTCACAGTTGTATATTTGGTCAGTGATCTGTTTGCTGCTTGTCTGTTCCTCCTACTGGTTACAAACTTTTTTTTATATTTATCCTCTGCTACTTTCTGGCTCATTTTGATTATTTTTCTAACCTGTCTGCTTTCTTCTAGATGATCTTCAAATGGATTGCTTTTGCTTCAGACTTGCGCAGAGCACGAACTGCTGATAACCAACACATCTACTGGTTACAAACTTTTTTTTTATATTTATCCTCTGCTACTTTCTGGCTCATTTTGATTATTTTTCTAACCTGTCTTCTTTCTTCTAGATGATCTTACAATCAAGAAGAACTGCAGAAGGAGCGATAATGATCAGTGGTTTGAAATCACTGTCACATGTTCAGAACAAATCATAGCATCAGGTGAATCTGAAGCTGCGTCACTGCAGCTGTAATTATTTGCAGCCCTGATTCACGCCCAAACAATACTTTTCACCTGTACTCACAAAGTGAGTAACCTGCTCTCTAAATCCTTGCTGAAAACCTGTGCTGAAAACCTGCCCTTCCCCTCCCTTCCCTAACTCTCACCTTCCCTCTCCCCCTTCCCCTGAGCCCCCCCCCCCTCTCTCCTGTTGAATCAGCAAATCCCCCCCTCATCCACCCCACACAACCCTTCATCAGCTGCAGCTTGACAGCACTTGTGCTTCTTCACCCCCAAATGAGTCACAGCACACATTTGTCTAAGTTGTGTGAAGATCAGAAATGATTATGAAAGCAGAATTGATGCGGTGGTGGTGATGGCTTTGATTTTGTAGAGTATTCTGACGAGTGATTTTATCTTATTGGGTAACATTGTGTTGATAGGAGAAAGTGATTCACCTTTTAGTTTGATGAAATCCATTGCTCATATGATTAACCCTGTTTATGAATCCCGATTATTTTGTCAGTTTTCTTTATATATATATATATATATTATATATATATATATATATATATATATATATACTCATTCTGTGCTGTGTGTATTTGTGTGTGTGTGTGTGTGTGTGTGTGTGTGTATGTTGAAAATCATTTTGAATTGGGAGCACCAGAAAAGTGAACACCTGCAAGACTGCCACCTTTCAAACATCCTGTGAAAGGTGTAAAGCTCCTATCTCTTTAGAGTTGATGATAAGAAAATACTCAAATAGCATATGAAATATCAGAAAGGAGATGTTGTCTCTCTTTTTCATGGCTGGCTTGCGGTTGGGAATATCTGATCTTATCGTTACATGCTGCGAGTTAAGCTCTCTCTCTCTCTCTCTCTCTCTCTCTCTCTCTCTCTCTCTCTCTCTCTCTCTCTCTCTCTCTCATATGTATGTATGTATATAGGTAGATAGATAGATATTTATAGATATAAATTTAGATATTGAGACACGCAGTTTGGTGGTTACATGAGTACAAAGGGAGGAGTGTTCTCCCTTCCCTTGCTGCTTCCTCCCCCTTTAATTTCCTTCCCACCCCCAGGTTTGGAGTAATAGTGGGGCTGGAATCCCATCATTACAGGGCACTTACCTTGCTACGCTCCGGCAAACTTCTGATCCATCATGCAGTTCACATCAGAAGAGGGCATTACTCATGAACAGTTTTTTTGTTTTTTTTTCCCTTTCCTGTATGTTTGGCACCCTCCGCTCCTTCCTTCAGTGGTGTGTGTGTGTGTGTGGGCAGGGTGTGTGAAGTGTGTTGTGCGCATGTGTGTATGTAAGTGGGTGTAGGTAGGTGGTGTGTGTGTGTGAGAGAGCGAAAGGGGAGGTGAAAGACCAGAGAAAGCACTCCTGTGCATGTGTGTGTGTGTGTGTGTGTGTGTGTGTGTTACTCTGTATAAGTGGATATGTGTGTGTGTATTTCAATACTTGTATTTGTAACATGTGTGTGAGTCTGTGCACTTGCACATCAAATAAGTGTTTGCAAACTGAGAGAGAGAGAGAGAGAGAGAGAGAGAGAGCTAGTCTGGACGAGGAGGAAGTGTGGAGACAAAGAACCCAGCGCTACCTACCTACCTACCTACACAGGCTTCCTGGTGGGAGCAGAGATTTCAGCTGGGAATGAGGAGGGGGCTGTTGGGTGTGGTGGAGGGGGTCACAGCTGTTGTGACAATCACCGTGCTTCATTCAGTGGGGGGAAGCCCCAAGCTGTCGGAAAATCGGATTGCTCTTGCTGTCTAGGGAGGTGGAGAGATAGACAGTATCATGTGGCCGGAATCTTGGGCATTGGTCCCTGGTCTGCTTATCTTAGTAGGTTTTGGTCTTATTGTTGGTTTGCCTGTTCAGTTAGTCAGGTCTTGAGTATGCCTGTCTGTCTCTGTTTCCCTTCCTTGGGTTTTGCTTCCTGTTGATTTTTTTTTGTTTTGTTTGGTGTGTGTGTGTGTGTGTGTGTGTGTGTGTGTGTGTTGTCCTTCCATTTTGTTTTGTCCCCTTGTTAAGTTTTGACTGTGTGCATGTGTGTGCATGTTTGTGTGTTTCTCTTTCATTCTTCTTGTTGCACTACCACTCTCTCTCTTCTCTCTGTCATTCTCTCTCTTCTCTCTGTCATTCTCTCTCTTCTCTCTGTCATTCTCTGTCTCTGTCTCTCTCCCTCAACCCCTGTTTACCTCCTCCCCACTCTCTCCATCTGTTGACTAAGGGCATTGACTCTGATGCACTCTGACAACTCCAGCTTTTTTTCTGCTTTTTTTCCCTTTTTTGTCAACCATTTGCATTGGCCATTTTTGTTGTTGTTGCTGCAGCTGTTCTCAGCTTAACACCAAGATACAATACTTGCCACAATGTGTCATTTTGGTAGGGGATCGGGATTGAGATGTCAATTTGTAACAACATAATTCCATCGCTGTCTCTCTGTCCCAGCTGCCCCTAGCTTTCAATCACTGCGTAGTGTTGTACTTCAGATTTGTGTATTATTCTCATTGTCAGCATCAAAGCTTGATTTTATTTTCAGTCATAATGTTTCAAGGTATGAAGACTCCGGTTTAGAGTGATATATCGATAATGTTAATTGATCAGCCAACGACTCGCTGCATCAGTGCAGATCAGTGCGATAAATGCAATTAACTTTTGTGGACTTCTGCATTCTGACATCATTGTCTCATGCAGTGAGGATTGAAGCCCTGAGAAAAATTGTCACATGATATGATTGATTAACAATCGGTGATTGGCAAAGCCAGGTACAAAATGCAGTTGTCAGTATTGTATCTTTCTTCAGCCAGTAGAAAGAGTGCAGAGGGGGAACAACAAGTGGAAAAACATGTGGAAGAGCAGCAGTTTTTTTCTCCAGGCTCCACTCTGGGCATTGCATGTTGAAAAAGTGCATGATTCTATTTTACGCTTTGATATTATGATATCCAGATTGTCCCAGTGTTTTATAACTTGACCAAAATCTTAGGTGGACTGAAACAGATGCCAATGAATTTAACTTTTTATCCTTAATGTTTCAAACTTGGATTTCAATTTTACGTGGATGAATTGGTCTTTCTATTGGTGTTTTAACAAACCTTTGAACATATTTTTGTATTTTGCTGGTTTTCAGAATTGACAGGTCTTCTGTCCTGAAATGCCCTTGCGGTCGACTTTGTTATAAGCAACATGATTGGAAATTCCCACCACCTCTTTCCTACCAATCAACGTCTTACTTACCAATGCAAATTTATGTGTCGCACCAGATCACAGGCCAAAGTGTGCATAATATTCAAAGTATGCAAGGATAATGACTTAATGAGATGATTTGTATGAACTCTTTAAGCATGTCGTTACCTGTATAAATCTCGCTATTCTGAACCATTCGTGGGCATTTTGACAGACTCATTCGCTTTGATATATGATACCAATCAGAATGAAGATCTCACTTAGATAGCACATCATTGCGATAACCTGCATGATAATGTTGATGGAAGGCATGTCGCATTCTGATCCAGATAATTTTTTTCTTTCACACCCCATGATTAGAGTATTTGTTTTATGTACCACAGCTTGAAAGATAATTGGAAAAAAAAAAAAAAAAAAAAAAAAACCAAAAACCACCCACCAACCACCCACCCTGCACACTGATAAATAAATAGAAAAAGAAAGGGAAAACCCTGAATTGTATGGGTGTAACAGACTGGAAGAAAAAGCAACAGGAAGTGGTCATGGGTGATACATAGTATGGTGGGAAACTGAGACGTGTGACATTGTTGCTTTGTGTCCTGACTGGGTTTTGTCCCAGTGTGGGTCGATGTTATCATGCATACTTATTTATTTTGTTAATTTCACTTCAGGAATTTAGCTTTGATGTGTTTATTCATACCAATAGTAGTCTGTGTTATAGGTAAATGTTTTTATACATGCCAGTGGTTGGCTCTCAATGCCTGACAAGCACATCGGGTTTATGCAGAGATTGGTATCTGCTCCCTTTTTTTAAGATTTTTTTTGTGGCAAAGCAGACATCGTGCAGCATGTGTGGACCAGTCTGATGCTTTTACACCTCAGTGCATGAAAGTGAAACTGGAACTGTGTCAAATGAGAAATCTTGAGACCTTTAGTTCTGTGTTGGTGTTTCACCCATATATTGTGAGGGGAACCCCGCCCCACTCACTATATATGTTTACACCACTTTATATGTGGCTGGTATGGAGGAAAGGCAACAACAAAGGTTTGGTGGTGTGGCTACCTCCTGTTCAGCCTCCGTCTATCAACAACTTGCTTTTAGCTGCCTGCACACGTGTGCAATCTTATCACAACTTGTGGTCTGCTGACATTTGTTCGTGTCTTGGCCGAGGCCTTGTGCTGCTCGCTTTCAGGGTTCAATTTTCTGTGTGGCTGGCATTTTTGGGCCCTTACCCACCGCCTACTGATCCTGACTTATTTCATTTTGGGGTCTCCATGCAACTGGCTGTGGCTGTTATTGTTTCTGGTATAGCAGTTGCTGTTCGTTTATTTATTTGTGTGTTTGTGTTCGGATGGTACATACTCCATAGCAGCCATTGATTGGTCATTGTTGTTGCTTTTATCCTTTCTCTTTTCAGCTTGGAAGTCTGCGTGCTGTTTGAGTTCCTACTCACACATCAGAAATTAAAAAAGACACACAAAAAACCCCACAAAACAACAAAAACAACAACAAAAAGACACACAAAAACGTTTGTAGGTGAAGGGGTTTTGCAATGTAAGGGGGATTTTTAAAAAATTTTTAAATTATTTGGATAGGACTAGGAGTGCTTTTAGATTTGAGACATGGAGGTCACGATGGGAGACAGGACAGGGGCGAGGCAGTAGCTCCCCCATCCCCTCTCCTCCTCCTCTTTCTCGCCATACTAAGATGTATGTTTACACCAGAGTGTACAGGTCAGTGCTCGCCAACCCTCCCAGTGCCGCCTCCACCACCCCATTCCTCCACTCCCTCCTCCTCCTCCCTCCCTTTCTGGTGGCTGGGCCCTTTCAGGCAACACGAGACACACAGCAGAGGAAAAAGATCTAGATCTTTACCGCCTGACGATTTCATTCATTTTTTGAGCCTAGTTGGTTGGTTTTTTGATTGTTCAGTCAGGCAGGCAGTCAACAGCTTAACTGTGGTAGCAGTAACGGTAGTAATGGGGATAAATGGGCCTGTTTACCCATGAACTCCAGTTTTCGGGTGGAGTGCGTGCAGTTTTCGTGACGGTGTTTGGGTAGTTTTGAATATATGTACATGCACGTGCATATATATATATATTATTGTAATCAGATTTTACATTAGACAAAAGCAAGTCATGCAATATGCATAGACGCTCACACACACTCACACACACACACAAATGCACGCATGCACACGCGCGCGCGCGCGCACACACACACACACACACACACATTCAAAGATTCAAAGAAATTTAATCCTTTTGCCCCTTTTGGGGTGTGGAGGATACAAAAACAATACAAACTCATTGAATCACAACTTCAAAACACGCAAAAATGCACACCTACACACACTCACACATGCATGCTAATGATTTGCAACAAATCAAACTTAAACATGATGGCAAGTATGGTTTAGATGTAACAAAAGTTACACACCCTTTCCAAGTCTTATGAATTTACTTAGATTAAGTAGTGTTTGCTTCCCAGCACTGAATAAATTGTATAAACCGAACATTGGCATATGTGATTATATTTATGTGGTATCAGTTTATTTTGAATTACAATATTCTGGGGACATTCTAAAAAAAAATGAAATTAATCCCCAACAGTACCCATATCACATTCCGTGCAAATTCTGTTTTCTCTGTTTTCGCCTTCTCTTCTTCCTATTTCGATCTGCAGTTTATGGTTACTGCAACAAAACTTTATCAAAGGATATATGTAATTTACTAAATATCTAGTAGTTGTGAGAGATACTTTTCTTGACAAAAGTTGGGTTTGATGCTCCTTTAGAAAATTTAGTTCTGTCTTCAAGCGATTTTCTCCATGACTAAATGTACATATCTTTTAGACTTTGTGTGATATTTCGACAAAAGAAAACCTTACTATGGAATGTATGTGAAAACCAAACACAGTCATAACCACTGTAAATCAAAATATTCTTGATGGAGTTTTGCCACATTGATGGGAAAACTGCATATGAAAATAATCTGTATAAATCAGAATAATTTTTACATGATAATTTATAAGTTGCATCGTCAGTTAATTCTGACCAAAAACGCACCATTCTACACTTTACAAGAACTGAAATAGGAAATATACCTGTTTCTCCAAGTACCATATTTGACATTGTGTTTCAGTGTAGATGAAAAAGTGTTTTCAGAAACTTCATTTGCAGTTTTTCTAACACATTAAGATTCTCATACACACACACACACACACACACACACACACACACACACACACACACACACACACACACACACACACACACACACACACACACACACACACACACACTAATACCCACCATCAACCCTCCCCGTCAAGGAGTAACTGCCTACATGGCAGGGGTAAAAAAGGTCATACACATAAAAACCCAGTCATGTATACAAATAAACGTGGGAGCCATAGCCCACAAAGGAGGACAAGAAGACAAATATGCACATGCGCACACACACACATGCACACAGATACACACATGCACACACAGACGCACACATACACATGCACACAGACGCACACACGCATGTGGACATGCACACACACATGCAAGCACACACATGCACACACACACACACACACACTTTCACTTACTCACATGCATACACAGTAATTGTCCCCCCACCCCCCTCCCTGCCACGTAGCAGTGTCCGCTGTTTATCTTATTACCTGTCACAATCCTACACACACACACACACACACACACACACACACACACACACACACACACTGATACCATATGATCCTTCAGTCAAAGTCTTATCAGTATTTCTACGTTAAGATCACTGTTGCGTGATCTGTCTGGAGGATGTGGCAGAGGGAATGTGGATTTAGGCTTGCTTTGATGGTTATTCAGGCGTGTTTCCACCCCCACTCACTGAGCGACAGAGAGAGAGAGAGAGAGAGAGAGAACAAAAAACAGCAACAACTAAGAATGATCAGGTAGGTAAAACCAAAAAAAAGTAAGTAAGCATGAACATGGGCAATGAAAACAACAAACAAGAATAATAACTAACAGTAGTCAGCATCAGCAGCACCATGATATCATTATCATCATAAGAATAATTGAAATAACTATCCAATGCTTTTTTTTGTTGTTGCTGCTTTTTTTTTTTTTTTTACCGAACAGGAAGTGACCCATTTCTTGATCCCTTGTACTTCACAAGAGAGAGAGAGAGAGAGAGATTGAAAGAAGAAGAAGAAGAAGAAAAGAAATAGATCCTTGAGCAAAACGGCAGGGGTGTAAATCACACGTGGCTTATCTTCTTCACCTGTTTTCCTTCGTAGACATTGCAGCACCCAAGGAAGATTAAGCATCTGTTTTATTTTGAAGTTTAGAGAAGGGGAAGACACTGGGGAGAAATTTGTTGTTTTTATTTTTCCATCCCTAAGGATTGTTTACGTGAGTAAAAAGACTGATGGATCATTGGGGAGCCATTTCCTTTTCCCGTTTATCATCGCTGTATGGGAATTGTCTGCTGCGTTCTCTACCTGCTTCCCTCCATCCTTCTCATATGCAGTCGATTGAAGGGGGTGAAGTGCACGGACTGGCGTGTGTGCGCACAGGTGCTTGCGGGTGATGGGTGTGTGCATGCATTTTGCTTGGGAGAAGGTGAGGGACAGAGGCAGGTGTGTCTTTGTAGCATCACAGACATTCAGTCTAGGCCCCAACACCTGTGGAAGTACCTGTGAACAGAGTTGAATGATTTGAGAAGAAAGAGAGTGCGATTGAAAAAGCAAAAAGGATGAAAGCTGGTTTTGATGGAGTGAGGGAGGCGGGGAAAGGGTGTGTGTGTGTGTGAAGGGGGTGGGGAGCAATAAAATTTGGAAGAGAGATAAGAGATGGAATAAAGTGCACATTTCAGATACCTGCTTTACATGACTACATGCTGGACCTATGAGTTGGCTGTCATCTTCGATGAGAGATCATTTGAAAAATTAAATTATAAAGTATGTTGTTTGGGAGCTAGGCAGATGAATACATGATGATGATACCTCCCACCATCACCTAAAATCCCAGCACTACATATATTGCACAAGAAGTTGTTAGTAGCCTCCCACCTTCCACTACTCCACACTCCACTCCTAAAAAGGAAAAAAGAAAGAAAAAGTTTCCTTAACACATAAAGTGACTGTTATAGTGAAGAATACACACACACACACACACACACACACACACACACACACACACACACACACACACACACACATGCACATTATGCACACACATACAAACATATATACACACACATACCCCCTCTCCACCACCACCCACAAACACAGAAAGGGAGAGAAAGACAGAGACCGATGTATCAGCTGTAGGGTAGATGTACTGTAAACAGTTGTCAAAACATCTTGATTTGTTTTCCCAAAGAGCCTGATCGAGGGTTTGTGGTAGAATTGGCATACCTGTCCAGTTTCCCATGTGCATTGTTTTGAGCATTACAATAATGACAACATAGTACTTTAAGAATCTCAAAACACTTTACAGTAACACAAGACACACATTGACACAACAATCAGGCACAAACTACACAAGAAACAAGAATACTGATCTGCACTCATGCACGCACGCACGCACACACACACACACACACACACACACACACACACTCACACAGAGATATGCATGTGTGCATGGATGGAAGAAATGTATGATTCAGAGAAGATAGACTAAGGAATGGAGTACCTCAATTATGTAAGAGGCTTCAAAAGAGGGTTGGTTTTTTGTTGTTGTTGCTTTGTTTTTTTTTTGTTTTTTTTTTTAAGGATGAGTGACAGTGTGGCAGACTGAAAATGGCAGTGAATTCCAAGTTCATTCAACTGGAAAGTTGAAGGTTGTCCCCACTGTTGTGTTTCTCTCCGTTGAATTTTGAAACACTGGAGATGCTGTCAACAGAAGAGTCCGAAAAGACCTTGAAGGGATGTAGATTTGTTCAAAAGATCAGAAATATAATTTACTTTCAGCCCCATGCCATTGTTTCTCATCATTGGTACTTGGGTTGGATTGGTCTGTGGTTCTACACTGTAATTTATGTGGTTTGTTGTGCTAGTAAAGGTTAAACTGGCTGCAGTGGGGTTGATCATTATGTGGAACAAGTAAAAAAGAAAAATCTAACCTTTACCGTGAGCTGGTTCAAGCTCTTGCTTGTAGTTACTTGAATGCACCTTTGACTTTCTCTTTTGTAGACTTTGACTTTTTCTTGATAGATTTGTTGTAGGTGTAGGTTGGTGTCAAGCAGCTGAGTGAGCGAGAGGCAGGCAGAGATCTTCTGAATCTTGGTAGCAGCAGCAGCAGCAGCAGAGACCATGGAAAAGATCCATTCTGCGTCGTCTGGTAGTGGCAACACCCCCAGTGTTGGTGAACAGGCAAGGGGTGGCCGGGCCGTCCGTCAGTCACTCCCTCGTTATCTCTCACTCCCCCCACTCCTTTCGCCTCCCCCCCCCCCCCCCAGCCACCTTTCGTTTCCTGCTTTGTGTCTCTGTCAGACAGACTGATGGTACTACCGCCACTCACCGGCTGGCACCGTGCCTGTTTGTGCTGCAGCTGAAGAGGGTAGACCTGTAGTATCATAGTTGCTCTGCGAGGCACCTGGCTGAAATTGCCTGTCCAAGTTTGTTTAGCGTTCATTACAGAGGCAGATAAAAACTGAGGAGGGCTTGTCTGTATAATCCTTTCTTTCGTTTTCTGTAACCCCCACCCCACAACCCGTCTCTCTGCCTCTGTGATGCATGTGTGTCAAAATGCTACCCAACGTATCACCATGTGGGTCTCCTCCCCACCACCACTTCCTTTACTTCTTCTGCTCTCCCTCCCTCTCCCTCTCCTCACCCCTCTTGTTTACCATAACTTCCTCCTTGCCCCATAATACTGCCTCTCTTTGTTTTTCTTCATCTCTGCAGTCCCTTCATTTCTTCATCTGTCTTGTTTCCTTCTTTTTTTCTTTTCTTTTCTTTTCGTTCTTCTTTTGTACGCAGTTTCTTGAACTTGGATGTCTGTGTGAGCAATTGTTCTCTCTCTGATTCTTTTTCTACTTTCTCTCTCCCGCTCTCCCTCTGCCTCTCCTCTTTCTCTCTCACCCTCACTCTCCCTCTTCCGCCCTCTCTCTCTCCACCCCTCTGTCTCTCTCTCCTTCTCCTTCCGCCTCTCTCCCTCCCTCTGTATGTGCTTCCTTACCCACCTTTTCCTGGACATTCTCTTTCTAGTTGTCTTTGTGGATCAAGGTTTTGCCAACAATGCCAAGACCAACTGGAGCAAACCCATAGGAAAAGGGGGAAAATATTCATGTTAGTCAGAGATGCGTTTGACTCACACACGCGCGCGCGCGCGTGTGCACGCGCGCACGTACACACACACACACACACACACACACACACACACACACACATACACATTCACACAAACGCACACACATACACACACGCGCAAACACATATACACACGCTCGCGCATATACACACATACACAGGCGCGCGCGCACACACACACGCGCACGTGCGCGCGCGCGCACACTCATTCACCCACTCATGTACGCACGCACACATACACGCACACATACATATACACATACACGCGCGCGCGCACACACACACACACACACACACACACACACACACACACACACACACACACACACACACACACACACACACAAACAAAAAAAACAACAACAAAAAACAAAACAACAACAACAACAACAACAACAAAGCATAAAGCACACACGTAAGCTCATTGCACGTATCTCAACTCTTTTCCCTGGCTATCCGTTTGATTGTTGTGGTTGTGTTTTCGGTCTGGCGTGGTAGAAAAGGTATACATGTGTTCATCTGCGTTTTCTCATGTTCGGATGAAAACGAGGCGTGTGTGTGTGTGTGTGTGTGTGTGTGTGTGTGTGTGTGTGAGAGAGAGAGAGAGAGAGAGAGGGAAATTTGAATGGCATCTCTCAAGTCCACATCTGTAAAGCGGATGACCAAGCACCGTGTGGTTCCTCCAACCTTTTCACTTGAGCCCATAGCACACACAGCTATGGACTGGGGCCAGAAACACAGCCTGAAATTTCACAATGTGGCCCTGATGGGGATTTGAACCCACTTTCTCCCTCCGTCAACCCATGATGTTAGAACCGCTCTACCACTGCGGGCTGATGAGTTGTGGTTCGAGGTAATTGGAGAAACCAGACAAGATGAGATGGTGCCAAGGCAGTAGGATGTTGTGAGCTGCCGTGTCGCCTGGAATAAGGGCAGACTGATAAGGGGCAACATAGGCTGTGCAAACAGTGCATCGAAGCCTGTGCAAGTTTCATTTCATGTGTGTCGGGCCACACCGTCAGGCTGGTTGATTCCAGATTGTGGACTGGAGAGAGGAGATTTGCAGCGGATAGATGGAAAGGGGGAAGTGGTGGGGAGGGTGGGGGGGCTGGGGGCGGATAATATTAATAGCAAGTGTGTGTGTGTGTGTCTGTGTAGGGGTGGGAGGTATTGGACTCAGGATTGTGATGGAGGGAGGAAAGAGAATGTAGTGGGAGCAGCAATGCTGGGTTGCTAATTGGAAGTAGATCAGTGAGCCAGATGCCAGAGATCAGAAGTGGATGGGAGGAGGAGGAGGAAACGGGCAGTGGAGGAGGGAGAGGTATGAGAGTGAGTGGGTGGTGGACTAGGGGATGTGTGTGTTTGTGTGACTCTGTGTGTGTGTGTGTGTGTTTGTGACTTTGTGTGTGTGTGTCTGTGTGCACACTCACCAGATCTGTGAGAAGAGTGACATTGCAGAGCCTGTGCCAGCTGGTGGTCATGAATCAGACCTGGTCATGTAATGAGGAGGAAAGTGTGTGGGGGGGGGAGGGGTGGGGTGGGGGGAGGGGCGTGTGGTGGGGGGGGGGGGAGGCATGTGTTCGTGCGCTACATTACCCTGTTCATTATTTATGTGATATCTGCCCGGATTGTGGGCTTGTTTCCAAAAGTTGGCTTTGCTGGCTAATCATAATGGCGGCGCTGGGTGATTAATTAGGAGGAGGGTGGAAATGACTCACTGGTTAGTGCCTGCAGTTAGCTGGCTGCACTTTTTTAACATACTGTCCCCCCTCCGCCCCCCTCATGCTCCTCCCCTCCCAAACACACACACACACACACACACACACACACACACACACAGAGACAAACACACCTCCCCTAACCATCTCTTTTCCAGCATTCACATCCCGATCTGTTATTTGTGCACTTTTTCCTGATACGTCCCACTTTTAGCTTTGTTTTGATTTAACAGATAAAAATGGGGGTTGGGGGGATTTAAATGATACAAAGTACAGTGTGTGTATGTGTGTGCATGCATACATGGAATGCATGATGCATGCATGTGTTTGAGCGCACCCATCATTGGAATGTGAATGCATATATCCAGAAGAATGCTTTGACAGATCATCAGAAAACTTGTAAATGGTATGCCAAAATTTGCAGAAGTTGGGTCATTGACACAAAGATATTTTAATGTTTACATTTGGATCACAAGAACTTGATATGACCCACTGTGTGTGACTTGATCTCTGTGTGTTTAGGCCAGATTAAATTTCATTAAAGATAAATCAAAATGAAGAACACTTATGTTGTTAATAAACATGGTGTTAGTTTGAAAGGGCCTGTCTCAGTGATTGTGGGGAATCACCTTGATCCATGAGTTAAGAGACCCTGAATTTGAAAGTATTAACAGACATTGTAGATGAATAGTTAAAGGATGTAGATGAAGAAGCATGAGAAGTTTGCTTGATACAGGGGAAGTGTTTGTGGGGTTCAGAGGGGTGTGCGGGAGGAGTGGGGGTGCGTTTCTTTCAGTATAAATGTTAGCGCAACCTGGAAATTCTTTGATAGTGGAGATTTACCTATGCTGATCAAGAAGATACTTGAACTGGATAAAACAATTTCTCAGCAAATTTTGAAAATAAAGAAACAAAGAAACCTCAGCAGTCTGTAGACTTTTTTATTTTTATTTTTATTTTTATTGATTTTTTAAAAACAGGTTTTCTAAAGGCACTCAATTCAGTTACAAGAAAACTTTTGTGGCCAATACATATAGATAGAGAAACAGTGTAAGAAGGAAACGTTATCAATGTGTAGAAAGTATACAAATACAGATGTTATAAAGATAGAGAGTTTTTTTGCTTTTTGTTTTTTTTCAGTTCATAGCAGTCTTTATTCCTCTTTTTGTACATCGATTCCACAATTCATGCATTCATACAATAACATCTTTCTTTTGTGGTCGTTGTGCAGAATTACCTGTGAATGGACATGAAATTATATGTATATAAAAGTCAAAAAAAGAAAAAAAAAGTCATGGTGACTAATCTGTAGACTTTGACAGGCCTCATGTCAGAGAGTAGTAGGCCTGAGGGCTTCAGGATGTTTGTCTGTCTCCCCCACCCCACCTTTCCCCAAATAACCTTAGCTGTCAGAAAAGGCACTGGTACACAGAGAAGGGAGACAGGCGAGAAAGTTTATTTGCCTGTCCTTCAGAAGGTTCCACTTCATTTTACTTCCACCTCTTCCTGCTGAAAGCCTTGAAAGAGGATCCAAAAGTAAATGATTTTATAGTGAAAAATTTGTGTGTGTGTGTGTGTGCCATATCTTTTAGTTTTAATATTTGAATCAATTTGCATGCTGCTAATGTTGTTGCTGTCACTACCGATGATTAAAACTACTGATGCTGTTACTAGTTCCTTGTTTTTTGGTGCTTTTTTCATAAAAGCAGATGTGTTGCTGATGTCTCTGTGTGTGTTTAAACTACATGCTGCAATGCCTTATTGAAATACAACTACTACTACTACTGCCACTTCAGCTGCTACTCCCAACAACAGCATCAGCTATATACTTCTACTGTGTGCTGTGCTGCTGCCTTTAGATTCTTCTCAATCTCCTCTTTCTTCTTTTGCTTTCTTCTGATTCTTCTCCTCTTTCTTCTTTACTGTCGTCTGTGATTCTTCTTCTCTTTCTTCTTTGCTTTCTTCTGATTCTTCTCTTTCTTCTTTGCTTTCTTCTGATTCTTCTCTTTCTTCTTTGCTGTCGTCTGTGATTCTTCTCCTCTATCTTCTTTGCTTTCTTCTGATTCTTCTCTTTCTTCTTTGCTTTCTTCTGATTCTTCTCTATCTTCTTTGCTTTCTTTTGATTCTTCTCCTCTATCTTCTTTGCTTTCTTCTGATTCTTCTCTTTCTTCTTTGCTTTCTTCTGATTCTTCTCCTCTTTCTTCTTTGCTTTCTTTTTGATTCTTCTCCTCTTTCTTCTTTGCTTTCTTTTTGATTCTTCTCCTCTTTCTTCTTTGCTTTCTTTTTGATTCTTCTCCTCTTTCTTCTTTGCTTTCTTTTTGATTCTTCTCCTCTTTGCTTTCATCTGATTCTTCTTCTCTTTCTTCTTTACTTTCTTCTGATTCTCTTTCTTCTTTGCTTTCATCTGATTCTTCTCCTCTTCCTTCTTTGCTTTCTTTTTGATTCTTCTCCTCTTTGCTTTCATCTGATTCTTCTTCTCTTTCTTCTTTACTTTCTTCTGATTCTCTTTCTTCTTTGCTTTCATCTGATTCTTCTCCTCTTCCTTCTTTGCTTTCTTTTTGATTCTTCTCCTCTTTGCTTTCATCTGATTCTTCTTCTCTTTCTTCTTTACTTTTTTCTGATTCTTCTCTTTCTTCTTTGCTTTCATCTGATTCTTCTCCTCTTCCTTCTTTGCTTTCTTCTCATTCTTTTCCTCTTTCTTCCTTGCGTTTCTTCCTTCTTTGCTTTCTTCTCATTCTTTTCCTCTTTCTTCCTTGCGTTCTTCTGTTTTCCACTTCCTTTCCTTCTTTTTGTTGTATCCAAGTGCATGCTGACAACACTGATTTTTTGGCATGTAATTCTTCCATTTGTTTTCTGATGTGTTTGTTTGGTCTGTTTTTTAATTTAACAAAATTTACAGATAACATTGAGCATACACAGTTAATATCAAGAATACAAAGACAACATCATGAATACACAGATATCATCAAGAATAGTTACACAAAACAAGTCAACTTAACATTTTATCATTTATTAATGTATGCTGTTAGCATCATCACTGGTCGTTGTTGTGGAAAGTTAAGTTTGATCAAGATCTTGGTGACTCCTGTTGGGACAAAACTTACTTTGACATGTAGTTGTGGTAGCCATTGCTGTCAATGTCACATGTGTTCTGACTGATCATGGAATAATCTGGCCTGTGTTTGAACCCACCGGCCATGAAGGTCAAGTACCAGAACCCTGACCTTAATTTGTAGAGTTAGTTGTTTTTATTCCTTTGTGGTGTTGTGTTTATTCATTACAGCAGTACAATAATAACACCAGAAGAGCTTCACAAGTCTTTGGTCTTGTCGCCTTTACATACAACATTACCAGTATGATATCACTTGCTCACAACGAAATAATTTATGTACCTGGCCCAGGTCTTGTGATCTCGTTACCAGTCTTCTTTCGTTGGCTGCAACTCCCACGTTCTCTCTTTATGTACAAGTAGGCTTTTTTTCATGTATGACTGTTTTTACCTGGCCATGAAGGCAGCCACACTCTGTTTTCGGGGATGTGCTTGCTGTTATGTTATTGTTTCCATAACCCACTGAATGCTGACATGGATTACAGGATCTTTAATGTGTGTATCTGATGTTCTGCATAGGTAATATACACTAAGGGGGTTCAGGCACAAGCAGGTCCACATGTATGTTGACCTGGGAGATCGGAAAAAAATAAAATCTCCACCAAAACCAGGGATCTAACTGTCGGAACAAATCTCCACCAAAACCAGGGATCGAACTAAGGAAACTGGTGTTAGAATTGAGTTCTCTGTTTGGCCGCTGAGCCATCTCTCTGCATGTTCAGGCTTTTTCAGGAGGAATTTTATGTTCCTGACAGGAGGGGCTGATTTTAGCAGAGAAGGTCTGTGGTCTCTGTTTTTAGCAACTCCCTTTCCAGTTTGGAGAAGAGGGGGTTGGAAGGGAAGTAATCAGGGGAGGAGGGGGTAGCCTTTTTTTTTCTTTTTTTCTTTTTTACACTGATTTCTCCTCTTCCTGCTGTTTATGTTTGACTGAGTACACTGGCTGAAATTGTTGTGGGTTTGTCTCAACAATCATTGATGCATGAAAAGGAATGGTAAGCAGACTTCAGCAAGGGCAGGTAGGAGGATGGGAGAGGGGTTGACTTGGGGAGAGGGGTAAAGGAGGGAAGTGAGTTCTGATAACCATCAGTTTCCTTCACTCTTCAGGAACACACAATAATGGTTCTGTCACTTTTTGGAGAGTATGATGCAAATAAAATTTACAAGAGTCTGATGCTTTTGCTTCTGCAAAAGACAGCTGAGAGTTCTGAGTGCATACTGTTTTGTTCTAGTGTTAATTTTTGTTTGTTTTGTTTTGAATATGACAAAGGAAAACAACA
The DNA here is from genome assembly GCF_041734735.1 of Babylonia areolata. NCBI lineage: Eukaryota > Metazoa > Mollusca > Gastropoda > Neogastropoda > Buccinidae > Babylonia > Babylonia areolata. Next base: position 32,851,952 of record NC_134876.1, read on the forward strand.
ACAAGCCAGTACAGTTTAGTACTTGTCAGCTTTCACAGATGGAAAAACAATTATGAAAATAAAGATTTAAGACAGAGTCTGTCAAGAAGGCACACAAGGTCATGCTATGTACTAATGTAGTCAGTGTAGTGCTGCCCAACATCTGTTTTGTTTGGTTTGGGGCAGTGTAGGAGATGGGAGTGGAGGGTTTTTTGGTTGTTTTTGTTTTTTTTATATTTGTATTTGATGTGTTCTCAGCCCTGCAAAAGTACTTTGTATGGTAGCTCACGGTGTTATAAACAACACAAACTGAAAAGTCAGTGCCCCCCCTTTTTTTTCCTCTGTGTGTGTATGTGTGTGTGTGTGTGTGTGTGTGTGTGTGTGTGTGTGTGTGTGTGTGTGTGTGATGTCACTTTTTGGGCCAGTGAATCAAGAATGTCCTTTGTAATGTGAAAGAAAGGGATGATGGGTGAGGGGAAGGTATATTTGATGCTGAAAATGTAAATCTCAACCAGGTGGGTTGCTTATGAATCACTGACAGTCAGACAGTGGCTGACCCACCTTCTTTGTTCACCCTTTGGGTGGTTGCGCATGTTAAGATAAAGGTGGTTTGTTGCTGTAATATAATAAATAAAAAAATTAATAAATAAAATAAATGCATGAGGTAAACAGCCACTGGCTTCAGCTGACTGTGTGCGATGTGAGGGATGCATGGAACACTTGTTACCCTGTGTCCACTGAACTGTAAGCTGGACAACACCCAACATGGATCATAGGCATGGTTAGTGATTGGTGATGTTTTGACCTGTGTAGATGACACCAACATGGATCACAGGCATGGTTAATGACTGGGGACATTGTTTGGACCTGTGTACTACCAGTTCTGGACCACAGGCACAGTTACTGACTGGTGGTGGTGTTTTGATGTGATTGGTACCAGTGCCCTGTAGTCACCAGCTGTAGCGTATTGATGTGTGTACTACCAGTTTTGGACAACATGCACAGTTATTGACTGGTGGTTTTGTTTTGGTGTGGGTACTACCAGTTTTGGACCACATGCACAGTTAATGATTTGGGGTGGTGTTTTGATGTGGGTACTACCAGTTTTGGACTGCATGCACAGTTAATGATTTGGGGTGGTGTTGATGTGGGTACTACCAGTTCTGGACCATATGCACAGTTAATGATTTGGGGTGGTGTTTTGATGTGGGTACTACCAGTTTTGGACTACATGCACAGTTAATGATTTGGGGTGGTGTTTTGATGTGTGAACTACCAGTTCTGGACCACAGGCACAGTTAATGATTTGGGGTGGTGTTGATGTGGGTTCTACCAGTTCTGGACCACATGCACAGTTAATGATTTGGGGTGTTTTTTTGATGTGGGTACTACCAGTTCTGGACCACAGGCACAGTTACTGATAATGACTGGTGGGGTGTTTTGGTAGATGGAGGTGTCGAGATGTGGGTGTTGCCAGTTGTGGACCACAGGCACAGTTATGACTGGTGGTGATGTTTTGACGAGGGTGGTACCTGAATGCTCTGTGGTCACACAGTCAGTGGTGTTGTAATGTGTGCAGAGTATCAGTTCCCGGTGCGGGTGGTCAAGGCCCCCTCAGGCAGTCGTGTGCCTCTGGAGGAAGTGAAACTGTTGATCCATGGCTGTCAGTTCTGCATGACCGCCCAAGTCCCCCCTCGCATCCTGCAGACCTGGAATGTTGGGGACCTTCGACGCTATGGGGTCCTGGAGGGCAAGTTCTGCTTTGAAGGAGGCTCAAAGTGTGGGAAAGGTTAGTGCATTTTTCCTTTCTTGTTTATTTATTTATTTATTTATTTGGTTGGTTGGTTATTTATTTATTATTTTAAGAGAAATATTATTCATTTTTCCCCTTTAGTTATTCTTTGTGATTCTGCATTTTTCCTTTCGTATTTATTTATTTTATTTATTCATTGATTTTTTGTTGAATTTTGAAAATATATTTTTCAACTTTTTTCCCCCCTTAGTTTATTCTTTGTGATTCAGAAATAGCTATTTTGTCTGAATAAATGTGGGGGAAAAATTATAGTCTCTGATTGATTGTTTTTAACTGGTTGTGTTGAATTCAGATTCTTTTTGTGCAGCGGTTTCCTCCTGCTGATGTGTTGATGTATGGGTAGATTGAAAGGTATTGATGTCCATGCATGGTCATTTCAGTGTGTTTTGGTAGGCTGAAGCTCCTGTTTTCTGTTTTCATCTGCAGACAGTTCGGTTGATGGCAAAGTGTTTTGTTTGCTTGCTTGCTTGCTTATTTGTTTGTTTTGACTGGTTCATTGATTAAGCCATTGGATTTCTAAGTTGTTTTGTTTTCCAGTTCAGTGCAAGCTCATGGTTGGAAAATCCCCAAGTTTTTTCTGGAGCTGGACAGCTTAAACAGTTCTTATTCAAACTGAAAGTTTGTCTTGCCGTAGATTTGGTGTTTTGCATATATTTCTTTGATTTATACAGGTTGTGTTGTTGGTTTTTTTCATTGTAGTTTTTGTCTTAAAATCCATTGGAGGACATTGCGTGTGTGTGTGTGTGTGTGTGTGTGTGTAACAAGGAAAGAGGGAATTGTCAGATCAGTTGCTTATGGTTAAAAAGATGCCCAAGATGTGTGTGTCAGATAGCTTACTTCAATGTATAGCATTTACCTTAGTTATTAACATAATCTGTAGTTGTTACATTTTCTAGAAAGGAACACTGACTTTTGATTTAACTATTTATTTTTATTAATTCATTAAAAGATAAATCATTTTTTTATGTTTAAGGTATAAGGCTCTAAACTGCCTTCTGTGAAAATGTGCATTACATGTTTATGATGAGACTGAAGCATCTGGTGCCAGGTGGCCCTGATTTTTGTTTTTTCAATATTTTAAATAAATCACCTCACCTGAGTTGAAGAGACAGTTTTAAGAACCTAAGATACCTGTGATCCATTTTACACCAGAGCGGTGTATTGTTGACAGAATCTCTTCAGATTTGAAAAAATCACACCCAAAATATTAACCTTTTTCTTGGTTTTGTTTCCAGTCCTGGATGAAAACAAGGAACACAAATGAGAACAACAAACATGCATATGTAAATTTGAATATCAGAGTGGATGACAGTACGTCAGCAAACACACATGCACACTGCCACACGTGCATGCATGCACATGCTCACACACACAAGCGCCTGCACATGCTTCCACAGGCACACACACATACACACACTGAGTTAGGAAATGTGCATATTTCTTTTTTGCTCATTTAGGATTTGTATGTATCAGTTTGTATGTGTGTGTTACTTTCGATGAAATGCATATGTGTTTATCTGTGCATGGATATTTTCCTGCATACCCTGTTTTTTCTCTTTGTTTTCCAAAACTTTGTTTGTTGCACCACTTTGTCACTTCAAGAAAAGTTGTGCTCTGGCAGGTGTCGGGGTGCATGCAGTACAGACAGAGCAGGCTGAAGAGATCTCAGAGATCTTAAGACTCAACAGCCTGGGCAAGTCCTCTTCCCCATCTCAATGCTCTAACAACAGAAGTGAGTTGGCATTTTGTGGGTTTAATCTGTTGTTCTCTGTGTGTGTGTGTGTGTGTGTGTGTGTGTGTATACATTTGTCTGAGAGAGAGAGAGAGAGAGAGAGAGAGAGAGAGAGAGAGTCAATGCAAGCATTTGCAATGTCTGCACATGAATATGCATGTCAACACATGCATTACAAGGCAATATTTCCATTTCAAAGTGTGCAGCTTTTTATCTGTTAGTGATTGAATGACAGATAATTTTATGGTAAATCAAATCAAGATATGAGAAAATGATGGTTTTGGGCTTTGCCTGAAAAGATAGGGTTGTTGCCTTAAAGTTAATAGATGGGATAAAAGTGGTTGTCCACATCAAAGACAAGGTGATTGTACATACCAGTCTTTTTATGCAGATTGGAACTCAGAACAACAACAACAAAAAATGGGGGTGGGGGGCTTTTTTTATGTTGTATGCCAGTTACCCTAATTCTAGAAGAGATGAAGTACAGGTATGTTGAAATAATTGCAGTCATGACTTCCCAAAGAGATGATATGAAACAGATGGAATATAGACAAAGAGGAGTTTTTCAATAAGTGCAGACGGTAAGTAAAAGTTCTTGTATACATATTTTCAGCAAAAACTTAAGTAACAGTGTGACGAAAGAATGAATGAAAGCTGCTTCCAAAGATACATGCGCAAACCATTGCCTGTAATGTTGTGTTGCCCTCAGACTCCCAGCTTCTGGACTACAGCCTGGTGAGCCCTGAGGTTGTGTGGAGCCAGGACCGGGCCGGGGGGCCGCCCAGTTCAGGCCCTGGGGCTGGCGCTGTGGGCATGGACCCCTCCCCACGCCATGTCTGCTGCCAGGGGCTGCCTGCCGGTGGTGAGGTGGATGAGTGGGGCTGTCGCAAAAGGCATTCGGTCAACGTCACAGAGTACCACCGGGCCAGTGTTGCCACCTTCCAGGAAAAGCTGCGACAGATGAGCCTGGAAAACCAGGAGCGGCAGCGGCTCATGGCCATCTACGACGTCCCCCCCAAACACCCCCGCAAACTGGAGACCATCACTGACTCTGGCTCCACCGATCAGCACAAACAGGATGAGTCTGCCGCCAGCAGCGTGGACCCTGTGTCTGGAACAGATGCCTCGGTGCAGGGGCACAAACTGACATCGGGACTGATGGTGAGGCTGGATCCGGACAGCGCGGCTTCCCAGGGGGAGGTTGGGGGTCAGGGCCTGGCTGCATCGTCGCAGGGCAGAAGAGTGCTGGTGACATCTGTAGCCGGTCGGGAGTACTGCATTCCACGCAGTCTCAACACATCCGTGTTTGATTCCATTGTCAACGCCCAGGTGGACACCACAAAGCGCAACGAGGCCTTGCAGTCACTGCACAAGCAGGAGACCCATCTGCATCAGGAAATTGTTCTGCTGGATCAGATGCTGCAGTCCTGTCACCCCCAGTCTCCTTCACACAGACAGAGTGATGGGGACTCTACCACTGAAAGTATGGATCCCTGGCAAGACCGAATCCCCACTACCACTGAAAGTATGGATCCTTGGCAAGAGAGAATCCCCACCTTGGAGTCACCTGTCCAGTGCAGCACCCCGAATCATGTGGCACAGAAAACGACCAGTCTCCCACCTAAAATGAACAGCAATGAAGACGCAGAACAGGAGGCATCTGCCAACAGTCCTCTAAGTCCCAATCTGTTGTCCAAGCTGGAAAAAATCCCATGGAATTCTAGTCTCAATGCTCCTCTGCCTTACGTCAATCTTGCCAAGTACGATGCAGAAACAGACAGTGGCTTCATCTATTTGCAGAGTGGGAGTGAGGCAGACAGTGGATACATGGCTGCTGCTCCAAAGCTGCACAGAAACCCTGCAGGGGGAAGCATGGCCAGTTTGCGACATCGGGCTCTCATGGGTTTGCCCAGTCGCAGCTTCAGTGAGACTCACATCGGGCCGGGGAAGTTAACAGGTCGCAGTTTACTGGCACCACAGAAGCCTTTGCCAGTGCCTCCCAAGGAAGAAAGTGAAGAAGAACTTCATTGTGAAAAGGAGGATCCATTAGCTTCCAGAGAAATGTTGATGGAAGATGATGGCTTGATGCCTCCAACCACATACGCCCCTCCTGTTCCCTACCCTCGTGTGGTCACTACCATGTCCAGCACCTGTGCCTCAACATCTGTCACAGATTCGTCTCTTGCAGAGTACACTCCACTTGCAACTGCCACAACGCCTACTTACATGAAGCCTATACCCATCAGAGAGCCCATCTATGCCAACGAGCCTCCCCCATTACCACCTCCTCGATGTAAACTGAACACTCCCCCACCAGAGCTGCCACCCAAGGGACCGGCTCTGCTTCAGAGAAGTAAGCTACGGAGCTCAGGGTCGGGAGCTTCCATCAGCACCACGGTCCCTCCAGCGCCCCCTGTCAGAACCCGCAGTTTGTCTGTTGGTTCTCAGGGTGGCAGGACTGGTGAGGGCAACAGTCCTGCAACAGGGTCTCCCCCTGTACCTGTTCGTGAGGTGAAGAAAAATTCGGGAGACCAAGCCTACCTGCCCATGGGAAGTCCCCAAAGTGCTTCCCGCAGGGTGCACACAGATGGTGGCAAAGGAGGGGACAGTAGACCGTCCAGTCTCTACATGACCAGCAGCCCTAAGCCACGATCGAAAGGCGCTTCCATTGCAAACCGTCGTGGTAATGCTGAAGTGCTGAGTGGCTACATGGACATGGCCAACATGTTTGTGGAAGAACCCAAACCAGACCCAGCAGGCAGTGTATCCATCACAGGGTCTGAGTCGGTCTGTGCCAGAGAGCTGTACATCTCTGAGCCCATCCAGGACTCTGGCAGTGAGACCACTGTTGACAGCAACTACATGGAGATGTCCAACTTCCCTGTCCAGCCCAAGAGTGCTGTGCTGAAGAACTTGGAGGCCTTGCAGACGTACATCAGCACCACCTCAGCGGGAGAGGGTGTCTCCAAAGCGGGACCTTGCAGCTCACCTGGCACTCCCCGAAGACTGCACACATCGGGCAGTTCTGATAGCCCCACACCCAGCACTCCTCCAACCAGAGGAAGCTGTAAGGTGTACAGCAAAATCACCACCACCACCAGCAACAGTGGCACCAGTACTGGCAACAGCACGACAGAAAGTGAAAATGTTGGCACAAGTGTGAAGTGTGCTGGGCACAATGGTACTCCAGACAAAACTCGACCAGCTATTCCGTTTACCAATCTGAAGAATTTTGAACAGAAACAGTCCAAGTCTTATGTGAATACGTACATTCCAGCACCTGAAGTGCCCTTACCAGAACCACCAAAGAAAGAGGAAGGATTCTTTGCTCGTCTGATGCGCCGAAATTCTAAAGACAAAAGTACCTCCAAGAGCCAGGAAAACCTGAACCAGCAGAAAAACCGCACCAGTGTTTTTGAGCGAAGCGTATCCGAGCAAGGGGAGGTGGTGGATGAGAAGATGCTCAGTAAAGTGAAATCGGGTCGTAGGAGGTCAGCCAGCTTTCCCAACCGCCTCAGCTTCCATGAAACCACAGGTTCTGGAGGAAGCCCCACCCCCTCAACCCCCAAAACTGATGCACCTCCACCTCTCCCACCCTCCATCAAATCATCCTCATCCATGAAGTCATCCTCATCTGTGAAAACATCTTCGTCAGTCAAGTCCAGCCCCTCCTCCAAGTCCACTTCATCATCATCATCTACCAAATCGGGCAGCACCAAGCAGTCCAGAACCAATTCTCAGGACACAGCCAGCTCAAAACCTCCGCCTGATAGTCGCTCAGATAACTCTTCTCTTCACGATCTGTCGGATGACTCTGACAGAGCTCCACTGCTGAGGCAGGGTGGCAGCAACAACAATGAGCTGCAAGTGTTGACTGTGTTGCACGTGCAGCAGGATCTGGATGTCAACCCACTGGCCCATCTCTGCCCTCCTCACCTCACAACTTGCTCAAGCAGTGACCCCCTGTTCACAAAACACAGCGAGTCATCTTCAAAACTTAGCGATTCCTCAGTCTCTCTGTCGGACTGCTCCAAAGCAGGCTCTTCCAAAATTCTGTCTTCAGAGTCCTCCAAGACTGCCCTGTCTGATTCTTCCAGAACAGAGTTGTCAGAATCCTCGAAAACAGATGATGAGAAACTGATCGAACTGTTACAGAGCGGCCAGACGCCGCCAGCATCGAACATAGGTGAGGAGGGCAGGACGCACCGGACAGACGTCTCCCCTGAAGACCAGCAACAGCTGTTGGCAGGGGCAACCACTGCCCAGGAGGAGGCGGCAGCCATTGCTCGACACGTGGCCTCCGTCCCCCCTCTGATCCCTCCCAAAAACAAACGGCTGCCTCTCTCCCCCGTGTCTGAAGTCAGCAGCCCGGGGACCCTGTCCCTGTCCACACCCTCACCCTCCTCCTCCTCCTGCTCCCCGCCCCACCAGCACCCCCTTCTGCCCTCGGCCCCGAACCAGGACGAAGCCATCTACGTGGACATGAAGGAGCTGCTGCCTCAGGGGCGGAAGAGCATGGGGGCATCTGTTGGCGCTGTGCCCCTCCACCCCTACAACTGCCCCCGGGAGCAGAAAGAGCGGGCGCGGGCCACACTGAGGATCACCCCAGCCGTGCAGGATGAGGAGGGCAACATCTGGGTGCCCCGCCATGATGCTGGAGGTACGTCCTTCACCTTGCCACCTTGATCGTGAGGTGCTGTGACCCCACTCCCCCTGACGTGACGGTAAACACACCATACGGTACGTGACCTTTGCCATCTTTGGCATGGCATGACCTGGCCTTGACATACTGTAGGTGCCTGACCTGTTGAACGTTTTTTTGTCATGATCAAAAAAAAAAAAAAAAAAAAAGCTGGTGGTGATCATGACTCGCGTCACCCAGACATCTAACATCTTCGTTTGCGTAGCTGTGGATGGAACGAAATCCCTTTTTGCAATTTCTTTCCTTTGATGGAAATATATTCCTTAGATTTTGAAATATTCATTCAGAGGTCTTTTTCTCTGTCCCATAAATCTGATTTAGAGCATCTGAACCATTGAATGTTAAGATTGAAATACACTAGTTTCTGTGGCTGTTTGTACTTCTATATTGGTGCATGTGTGTTACTTTTCATTATTTTTATTACAACTTCAGAGAGAGTTATTATTCAGAACATTTGCACGAATTTTTGCATGTCGCTGATCATTGGAGTGGTTTGCAATTAATTCTGTTTGTGCGTTTGTGTGCATGATCTGTGAGACTGTTCCTTGGGGAATTTGATGAGCTCTTTTGCTGAGTAAAGGGAGGTAATTTCATGTCAGCAGCAGTTTTAACTGGGGGGGTATGCTTTCAATGCAAGATTTGAATCAACTTTTGCAGAAAAGGAAATGAAACATGATCAAATGTGAGTTTTGAATAAACTTTAGTATAAAACAACAACAACAAAACAACAACAATGAATCCATTGCTAAAATCCAAATTCATGAAAAAAAAAATGCCAGTGTAGTCAAAAAAAGTAAAGCAACAACATTGCTGATCAAGTAATGTCTAAGGAAGCATACAGGTGGTGGAGGCATTGAACAGAGGAATTTATGAGGAACAAGTTAAGGCAGGCAGTTGTTGGAAGATTGAAGAAAGGGAACAGTGAATAGAAGAATATATGAGAAACAAGTTAACTGTTAAGGTAGGCAGTTGTTGGAAGATTGAAGAAAGGTATCAGTGAATGAAGAACATATGAGGAACATGTTCAGGTAGTTGGTGGTTGGAAGATTGAAGAAAGGTAACAGTGAATGGAAGAACATATGAGGAACATCTTCAGGTAGTTAGTGGTTGGAAGATTGAAGAAAGGTAACAGTGAATGGAAGTATACATGAGAAACATGTTCAGGTAGATAGTGGTTGGAAGATTGAAGAAAGGGAACAGTGAATAGAAGAATATATGAGGAACATGTTCAGGTAGTTGGTGGTTGGAAGTCTGGAGGAGGGGAATGAGAGAGGGGGTTTACTAATAAAGTGGTTGTAGTGAAGGAGTGAGAGATTTTGTATGTCCACGTGTACATACAGGAGATGAATGAGAGTACATCACAGGTTGAAAAAGGTATAATTTTTATACTAGGGTTCTTTTAGCAGGTGCACAACACACATGCACGCACAAACACACACACACACAGAGAATATTTTATGCTCTCAACACTTAAGGGGTACAGATATGCCAGCATACTTTATTTTATATAGAAATTCAGAAATGCAGACACACTGATGCACAGTAATGCAATAATAAATAAATAATGTGAAACACAAAACTATCTTTCATTCTGTTTTCAACTTGAGAAATATTTTCCAGTATGAATGCACACATTATTTTTCAACTTTGACACAAATGGTAGCATATGCGTTTGTATTCATTTGTTGCATGTCTCAGAGTGTATGCCATTTGCATAATCCTTGCCATTTGCTTTGCATTTTGAATATATATGCTTGTCATTTGTTTGCTGACTAACCAATACCTAACATCGGCTGGTTTCATACCAGGGCAGCTTGACCGAAACAGGAACAGCAGATTAAAAATGTATATGTAGCCATGTACCCGAGTGGTTTATTATTATACACTATTAAAGGGGACAGAACAAAAGAATGATTGATGATTTACTGAATTAAAGGATAGAAAATATCCACACGCAGGCCAGGGGCATATAGACAGCCAGTCATAAAAGGGTTTTTCTGTTGTTTTATTTACAATAGTTATAAGGAGATAAGAAAAAGAGAATAGAGAAGATAAAGAGAAGACAGTGCACTGATGAGACACAAGTAACAAAATATCGTAAGTATAACATGTCAGGAATGCAAGTGGATAGAAAGCACATGTGTACATATCACATGGAAAGACTACCACTCAGTTTGGGATAGGCAACAATATAAGATAAGATAATGCATATGCATGAAGACCAAACACTGACATCAAATGACATTTCTAACACATTTAAATAGTGTAGATAAAGCAGTTAAAGCTCAGCTGATTTAGTGAAAATACACTGACAGTATATATTTAAGTAAAGATCTTACTGTGTCAGAGTGACTCAAATGAATTAGTTATTATGTAGCACTATACTAGAGTAAGCCGTATCGGAGAGAGCATAATTGCTAAATTACAATTAACAGACTGTGATACATATCAGATGGTTTTAACCAATAACTGATACGAGTACAACACTATCTTGTAATCACCACAACAGAATACTACACACATACATTATTAAGCACACTGTAACTGTGAAACACTGTAGCAGTACAACTGACATCAATATGTAAAATAATACATGAATATTAAACAAGATAACAGAATCAATGGCTTTGATATTCAACACTGGCAAACTGAGAAACCAGATAGTAAGTCAGTGCTCAATACAATGATTTGAAAATTATCGTGGCTTAACCATTAAGTGGTGAATTTAACTTACACAAGTAATCCGTTGCATCAAAGCCAAATATCAGCATAGCTAAGCTTGTGCTCAATATTTAAATCTCCTCCACCGAAGCAGGATAAGTAACCTAACTTTCATCAGTGACAGCAAATGAGAAAGAACACGTCGTCATAGAACATTCTCAAAATAAACTGTGTCCAGTGACGTCACTGACAGTGACGTTAATAATGAAATGGAATACTGCTACACGCATATGACGACATGGTGATTATTTAGATCAATCATAGCCAAGCTGTGACTACATGTCAAAGCAATAACTGAACAAGGCAGTATCAACATACTCATATGAACACAACTACTGTGTCAAAGAACACAATTTACAAATCATCAGCACATTTTACACACAGTAGTTACAGCGATATGGCTATGACGCTGGCCATTGCAGCAACACACACTCTGTGAACAACACAGCAAAAGAGAGAGAGAGAGAGAAAGCAATCTCTAGCCAGAAACTGGCCAGGTGAAAAGTGACCAGTCATCACCTGCTGTGGCTATTTATGCAAGTTGAGTGAACTGCAATGACACCCATGTGTGCTGCAAAGCAAATCAGGCCTATGGCGCTAAATATTTGATTAATCTGTGTTTGTTACAAGGTGTTCAGTGATTTCTAAATGATTCCTAAATCGATTTACATTGGATTGGTCGCAAAAGAAACCGCTCAACACCTACTTTCTAATGATTGTAAAATGAAGTGTTGATTAATTAAGATGAATATATAATCTTAATTTAAGTCACCTGAAAAGGGTCAGTTTTAGCGAGCTTGTCGCTGAAAATCACAAACTGTGTTAAATCAGTTTAATGTAGGCAAACACAAATGGTATAGATTCAAAGATGGAATTGCGACGATTCTGCCAGTATATAATACTTGCAGTTTACTGATCCGACAAAAGAGATATTTAATTAAATACGGTGTGTCAGAATCACAGTTTTCACCTCAGTCAAAGCCGTCAAGCAACGCTAGGTGTGGAGTGATTGCCATTAAGTGTTGACAATGAAATTCGGATTTGTATCTTCTAAATACCTGATCTGTTCTCATCCAAACACTATAAATATAATGGTGTGGTTTTAGTTTCCAACAGCAGTCACATACAGAATTGTAACTACAGCATTATATGTGACGAGAAAGACAAAATGATGTAAGTTTTGCGTCTTTTTACACTGATGAACGATTAAACTGAAGTCAGATATGCTTGTGACAGATTGAAGTGTGTGTGTAAGCACAACAAATATAATATTGCAGCAAACGATACAGAGACTTGATTTAATAGATGTTTAGGAGCAGTTGTTTAAAAGGGGCTTTGCAATTCAAACAGCACATGGCTACATCTAAAAAAAAAAAAAATAAATTTTTAATTTAAAGATTGGGGGGTGCAGGCTGAAGACATATCAGAGGATGAGACTCATAGCAGTACACATGAACACACTGCTTTCAGTAGCGTGTGTGTAGTGATGCCTCGCCCAAATTACCAGCTCAGCTGTTAAACTTAAGCCAGGTTTTAAGAACTTTTATATTAATAATGACTGTTTTGTATCATGTCATTTTTTTTAAGTGGTGGAAACCATGTCATGAACAGTTTGTGGCCATGTTGTGATCAGTGAGGACCTGAATAGCCACATGTATCTTGAGTGTAGAGATAGATTCCTTTGTAAAAGCTGTATTTCCACTGGTTTTCCTTAGCACTCAGTGGCAGCAGAGGATAGTGTGATTATGAGTGGGTCATCTTGTTGATCTTTATTTTGATTTAAGTACTATATAATAAAAAAAAAGTATCTTGTTTATCTTTATTTTGATTCAAGTACTATATATATATTTTTTTTAAGTATGATAATTATTACAAATCACATCATGTGAGAGTCTTGCTTATTCCTAGATGACCATGTTTCCATCCTCTCAGTAATGTATAGAACTTACCATTTGCAGTTTAAAACATCACAGAATTATTACGAAAAAATAAATGATCACAGTTTTCATACATTAATATTGATGTATTAGGGATCAATAAATGAGGGACTTGTGCCCGCGCGCACACACGCACACACACACACACACTCACACACACACACTCACACACACACACACACACACACACACACACACACACACACACACACACACATTTCAAGCATGCTCATGACAAATGCAAAACAAGTGGTCAATTAGGAAACACACTCACACACACACAGAGCAATAATGGAAAAGCATGTTTTCAGAATGGTGAATTTACAGCCTTAATTTGTGTGTGTGTCTGAAAAATAAAGATAATGATTTCCATTGTGCTTTACATGATTACAGTCGCTATACATTTTATGCCTTCATCATTTAATTATGATTTGATCGTGATCCACATTGTGTGATTATTTCTTTACAGCTGCCTTCACCTAATGCTTTTATTGTTCCATTTCTGTTAGGTGGTGGTTTTTTGTTGTTGTTGTTGTAATTTTTTATTGTTTGTGTGCACAAGCTTTGTTTTATTGTTTATGTGCACAAGTGTTGTTTTATTGTTTATGTGCACAAGTATTGTTTTTATGTAACTGATTCCTTTTGTGAAACAATATACTGGTTGGTAAGTCAACATAAATTTTCCTGTGTTGAATGATCTTAACTAGATTTAAATGACAATTAACTGTAGTAAATCATTCCCTAATTATAACAGTGACAGACACTGAGGCTGAACTTGTGAAATATCTCATCTGCACACGCATACAAAATCTCTCTCAGCTAGATGCATGTACGTATAATCACATAGATGCCATCATTATGATTTGTTCATTTTAGTACTTGTCAGATTAGCATATTGTACAGATGAAGACACACATGCAGATCTATCTGTGCATGCAAGTACACATGCGTACAATATTACATGCACACAGATACACGCACGCACACACTCACACACAGAGAGAAAATATTGTAAGTGTGCTATGTATTATTTGTGTGGACATTTTTCTATAAGTTCATGCAAGTGTGTTGACAAGAGATCAGACATTTGTTGTTTCAGTACTTTTGAGTCACTGAAGGCAATTAAATCTCTTGCAATCAATGGTACTCAAAAGATGGTTTTGGTTCATTCACTCACACATTTATTCTTAATTGCAAGTGTTTCTGTACCTGCAGTCTGGAACGTGGAAAAAAAATGTCACTTCAGTGTTTGCCATTTGGTTTGATTTTGTGGTGTGTATAAGTGGTAGCCACTTGATTTATTTTGTGATATGAAGACAGCAGCTATAGTACTGGTAGTTTACAGTAATGTATGCAAAAAGTGGTGATACTTTGCCAGTGGACTGGTGTGTTGATGAGAATCTCGGAGAACCAGCTGATATCATTGGCTGTGTGACAGGTTATGTTCCTGTGTGTGCAGAAGCCCGCCCCCGACGCTCCGCAGCTATGTTTGAGTCACCCCCTCCTCCGGTGCCCGGTTTTTCCTCCAAACTGCCCCCAACCTTCAGCCACCCCTCCCCCCGTCTGGGGGGCGAGGCCCCCTCCAACCTGTTTGAACTGCGCTACACCACCCCGCTGGTGGTGTCTGTGGACCCCCTGGAGGGGGCTGGGGAGGGCCTGGCAGAGCCCCTGTCCATGTCCTCGCAAGGCAGCTGTCCCAGTCTGCGCAGTCTGGATGAAGTGGTCATCCGTGCCAGTCCCGCTGCCACTGTTCTACGGCCGCGGTCTGGCAGGGACTATCAGGTGGTGGAGCGCCGATGCTTGGGCTCAGAGAGTTTGTCATCCAGCCCCGCCACAACCCAGTCCCCGACGTATGACTCAGTGTTTACATATGAGGGGGCTTCTCTAGGTCATAAGTCACCAGCCTCCACCAGTTTGTTCTCATGGCAGAGTCGTGGTGAGCACCCCTCCCCTTCCCCCTGCCCACCTCTGTCTTCAGGGCCCTCCACCCCCCTGTCCAGGGACAGGACTCCTCCCACCCCCTCTTCCGCCTCACTGTCTTTGTCCAAAGAGACCACACCATCCCCCAGGGTGTCAGCCAGAAGGGACCATCCCCTGCCCCTGCCTCCCCGCAGAGTGCGTGCCTGTCACAGAGCTCACTCGGAGCCCTGGTCGGGCCGGTGGGACTTCCCCCGTGTGGTGTGTCAAAGCACCAGGTCCTCGCCCCCCTCCACACCCCAGGCACCCATGTCCCCACTGGCCCTTGCCCCAGATACCACACCCCAGCCCTCCTTGAACTATGCAGAGATCGACCTGACAGCCGTGGCATCCACCCCACCGCCTGTGGAACTGACACGGCATTCCTCACGCTGGCAGAAGAGGGCTCCTCCGAAAGCAGCAGCCATAGAGTACACGCAGATCGATCACACAGCCACCACCGCCCTGAAGAGGGCTGGGCAGGAGCACGCCCAGTCTCGGGAGGACAACAATAGTCTACGGCGTGGAGCCACAGCCATGTCTCTGGCTCGCAAAAACTCTGCTCCAGCTAGCACCAAAGACAGAAAGTATTACTCTTCCAGCATTGCTGGAGAGAGGAAACTAAGTACATGTTCTATGGATTCTATTTAATTCTTTTTTTGTTTTGTTTTTTAATTATTATTTATTTTTTTTAGGGTTTGTTGTGATGGATTCTGTTTATTAAGTGTTAATGTTGCAGTTTTTATGTGTCACCATGTAACATGTAAACTGTGGACTTTTTCTTATTGTAATAATGTTATGAAGAGTATATTTTATGTATTTATGCAGTTAGATTTCAGTGCTTCATTTGTTACAGTGGAAATGTTTGGACTTTTTGTTACATGGTTTGTGGCGTCAGTACGGATCATTTCATTGATGTTGGTGTCATGGCCTATCATCAAGTGGAGCTCATATAAACAAGATTGTCACTTGGGCCAGAACATACACTCAGTGTACATTGATGCAAAGAAGAAGGGTCAGGTCTGTAAATCAATACACACCAAATTCTGCAGACTTCCAAGTACAACAGTGTATGTGATAATGTCACATCTGTAACATACTATCAGAGACCAGAAAGAAGATGAATCAGTTTTGCCCACAGCAGCATTTCTTTTTTTTTCTTTTTTTTATGAAACAGGAAAAAACAAAACAAAAAGGGTGATCCATTCAACAAGATTGCATAATGTTCATTAGTAAAATAGCTATCATGTTCCATGGCCACTGTGCTGTGATGCATATTGAATGACAGAGTAGTAACAAGAAAATGATATGCTGGTTTAAAAAAAACAGAAGAAAAAAAAACACAGTTAAGTTGTCTTTGTTATAAATTGTTATAATGAGTTTTGTAAAACTAAAGGAAGTACTGGACAAAATGGTCCATGATAGTGGCACTTTCATTAACTGGAGAAAAGCAGCAACAAAGCATACATCCATTGAATTACGTCTGACAGAGAGAAAACTGTTCTTTTTCATACTCAACACACGGGTTTGTTTTTGTTTGTTTGTTGTTGATGTTTTTAGTGGTAAACAGGATTCTATATGGAACAAAGATTATTTTCTGTTTGGGTTTGTTTTGTTTCGGTTTATTGTTTCTGTTGGGTGGGGAACCCATTGATGACCGGCCAAGTTAACCTGTTTCATCCCCAGTTAAACTAATTAACAAATCTTACCCAACCCCAGACCAAGTCATTTTCAAGCAATGTAAGCTCAAAGAGGGTTGAGGTAGAAAAATACTCTTTAAAATTCCTGAATGCATTGTTGTAAAAAATGATTGTGTGTGTGTATGTGTGTGTGTGTTGTACTGTTATTGTTGAAGTATATGTAAGTTTAAATGAAATTTAAAAAAAACTGTTTTGTTTGCTCTAAATTTAAAAAAAAAGTGTTTTGTTTGCTCTACGGCTCTACGGCAAACAAAACTAAATGAAACAAACAAAAGGGAACTGAAAGTTGGGTTAGAGACAGGAGTTCCTCATTCCAGTCTGTGAGTGTGAGTTTTCAGCACAGTGGACGCTGGCAGACTTATCTCCCTTCGTTAAAGGAAATTAACAAGACACTGGCTTTGCAGCAGAACTGTTGATTGTGGCTTCTCAGAACTGAAGTAAGGGTTAGATAGAAGAGCTCCTTGTTTTGTAGTCCCTGTGAGTTCACACTCACTGTATAAGTGACATGTGACGCAGGTTGAAATAAGTTAAGATGGGCTTCAGGGCGCTGTTTCATTTACCTCCTGCTTGTTTTTGTTATTCCAGCTGTTTGCATTGTTTGTTCAGTTTTAGGGAGACAGCTACAGGTGGTTTTTTTAGCTCTGAAGTGGCCCTGTGTGGCCAGCTGGGCTATTAGCATCAACGGTTGAAGATTTGGGGAGTGAGCGGCTTTTGTGCTGTAGTTCAGAGGTGCTTGTGAATGGATTTAGTTACTGGGGGCAGATCCGCTCCAGGTCAGCTGTTGTTCTCAGAATATCACTCAGGGGGACTGTTTTCAGAGATAAGATAAATATGGTCAAACAGGCATGACAGTATACTGTGTTGTTGCTGTTTTTGTTGTTGTTGTTTGTTCTGACAGTGGCATGGAAAGGTATGGCATTGGACATCTGTCTCTTTGGTCTGTGGTTCTTCTTCTTTTGCATTTGTGGGCTGCAACTTCCACATTCACTTGTTTGTACACAAGTGGGCTTTTATGTGTGTGACCATTTTTACCCGGCCATGTAGGCAGCCATACTCCATTTTGGGGGGGGTGTGCTGGGTATGTTCTTGTTTCCATAACCCACCGAACGCTGATGTGGTTTACAGGATCTTCAACGTGAATATTTGATCTTCTGCTTGTGTATACACTCGAAGGGGGTTCAGGCACATGTGTTGACCTGGGAGATAGGAAAAATCTCCACCCTGTACCCACCACCAGGCACTGTTACCGAGATTCAAACCCCGGACCCTCAGATTGAAAGTCCAACGCTTTAACCATTTGGCTTTTGCGCCCATCCAGGTCTGTGGTTCGAATCTGTCAGCATCTGGTGGGTAAAGGGTGGACATTTTTCCAGTGTCTAATATGTACCTTTTCCTAATACCCCATGTGAATGTTTTGTACAGACTTGTTGGAACCACCACAAGTCCCTTCACTTTTTGTTTATGATACATGTGCAGAGGATGAGATTGCCCTTTGGAGGAAGAGTTGAATCCCTCGCTGTGTTAATGTGTAGTTTTTTCATTTAGCGGATTACTGACATATTCTGTGTTGGTGTTCAAAGTAAGCATTAGTGCAGCACTGTATAAAGATGATAAATTTGTCACTTCAAATGCTGGGTTGGTGGGGTTGTTGTGTTCCCTGCACACACTGGGGCCAAGGGAGACTGAACCTAGACCAGATTTCAGATCTTATTTATGAATTCACTGTTCTGGTGTGTTCATCACAATGCAGTTATCAGCCTCACAACATCAGCTTGCAGCATACTTGGGGCCATTAGTTTTATTTTCAACAGAATCAAATGACTTATTATTTAACGTTGTTGTTCAAATGTCTTGTTTCGAACTTACTCTTTTGTGCAATGCATACATGTATGTTTGCTGATATGTTATTATAAAAGTGTATCTGTTATGTGAACTCAGTTTCCCCCATCCCATACTCTCCTTTTTTCTCAAGTCATTCTCTCTTTAAAACTAGACTGAATGCCTTTTCTGGGAAAGACATAGACAGCATTACAAACAAGTCTGTTACTCATTGTTCAATACTGCATTTGTTTGTCTCTGAGAATCTTGCCAAGGGTTTCGATGATCTGTTTCGTTTGTGTCACCTGCTCAGTAGAGAACAACACACTTTGCTGGCACTGGTGAAAGACTCATTGTAAATGGTGCAGAATTTTTGTTTTTCCAACAGTCGTGATTTCATCATATTTTGAAATGACTGCATGCAGTTTGTTTTGATGTCACAACTGTGTCAAATTTGTTCTGAGGAGTTTGTGGGTTTTTTTGTTATGTTTTTTTGTTTTTTGTGCTTTTTAGTTTTTGTTTTGCTGGCTAGGGTCAGCCGCCTGCTTTATTGTTCAAAGCGGTTTGGTTGTTTGATGACAGGTTTGGTGTACTCGAGTTCAGCTAGTGAGTCTAGTTTGATAACAGGTTTGGTGCACTCAGGTTAAGGTAGTAAGTCACACTGCTAGTCTCAGATGATGAAGCAGTACCCATGATATTCTCTTCCACTAGTTCCAGGTATAGAATGTGGGAGGTGGAATGCCAGCAGAACTCAGAAGGGCAGGGAGAGGGGTTTTGATTTTTGATTACCATCTGTGAGAAAAGGTTGACAAGAACATAGCTCAAAGACATGGTTCCAGGCTACTCTCCAGTCCTTTTCACCAGTGCCAGGCAAACAAGTCTGCTGCTGCAGTCAGTGTTGACACAGAATGTTTAGTGGGTGCTCACTTGGCAAAGGTTTCTTCAGATGGCTGAAGTGTGAGAGACAATCACAGCTTATTTTCTGTTTTATTGCAGCTCTTGATTTCTGTTGTCTTCAGCAAAGTATTTTAGTTGTTGTACATAGCAACAAGCTGGTGCATGTAGTTTATATGTGAATGCATGTGTTGAGAGAGTATGTGAACAAGAGAAATGTTTGGTTTAGTACATGTTGCAAAAGGTGATGTTGCTATTTCAGAGAATTGAAATAACATAAGAGACTCTAATAAAGAAAAATGTATATACATAATATGTGAAAACACACACACACACACACACACACACACACACACACAGACTCCTACACACTTGCACATAGCCAAATAGAGATAATGAAAACTATTGTATGAGTTGGTTGCATGTCTCGGTTTGTGCATGGTTTTATCTCATTAGACTTCCGTGGGGTGTTTTTTTTTCTGTCTTTTCCTATCAGTCTGTCATCATCGGTTCTTTTTCTTTTTGTTGTTATTATTGTTTTAGTCGTATGTTACTTGTTAGTGTGCAGGTATGCACACTGTTTAACACATAAAATGTTGATGACTGTTATTTATTACAATGTGAAATGCTATGCATTGAATGTTGCAATGATTTGATAGGATTTTTTTTTTTTAATGGCTTGGTCTTTTTATTCATAATGTTGGACATTATGTCATGTTGAATGGCAGAATTATTGTATTACTTAACAGTGAGTGAACACTGCAATCAGTCATGGTGACAGTAGCATTTATATATAATTATTATATGCAACTAACCTGTTTATTTTACTTTGTATATTGCCTGAGTGAGACAGCCAATGTTCTCAGTTGACAACGAAATTGTGTTGTGATTTTTCTTTCTCTTCATTTGCTTTCTTTCTTTACTTCCTTTGTTTTTTTTTGGTGCAACTGGCAATTCTAGAATTTTGCCAGCTTTGATTTAGAGATGAATATTTTTGGCGCTGCAGCTTGTAGCAGGCTTATTCTACACTGCATGGATTCATGTGTCCTGGTGTCAGACTGGAAACATTTTTCCCTAAAGAGAACAGGCTTTTATAGAAAAAAAGTAAATGAATTTTAAAAGTGCAAATGATACTAGATAACAAAATGTAAAGCTACGCATGACCAAAGCATTGTCACTGTAATATGAATGTGACTGAGTTAAGCACTACCAAAATCGTTGTTACACAGTCACATCGGTTGTTGTTGTCTCCTTTTCTTTCTTTTGTTTACCCGCCCCCCCCACCCCCACCCCACCCCCTCCCACCACACACACACACACACACACACACACACACACTGTCCACCTCTGAAATTATTGTGTGTGCCTTCAAATATCAGTATCGGTTTTCTGATATCCATTTCTTTTGGTTGGCAGAATTGTTTTAAATAAGACGTTAGGAAGACGAAAGTAAAAAAGGAAGAGGTGAGAAGGAGGAGGCAGAGTCAAAAACAAATGTCTGCCTAATTTATGTTTTTATTTATTTATTTTTTGACAAGTTGAATATTGATTTTACTTGATTCAGCAGCGAAGTTTGTGCAGACTGAACTGGTTGTGAGGAAGATCACTGTATAAAAGTATGGAGTTAACAGAGTCAGATCATAACTACATGAGCTTGATATATACAAGGCAATGTCACTGATTATCGAATGTCCAATGATCCAGTAATCTGGGTCAAAAGCCTTTTTTTTTCTCTTCTCCTGCTACCACACAATGCACATGTGCAAACATGCACATGCGTGCACACACACACACACACACACACAGAGACCCTCAGATTTTTTTTGGATTTTTTTTATCTAATCCAAAATGGTTGTGATACATCAAGGATAACAACGTTGAATGGTTGTGTTGTCTGATATACATACTAATCGGCAGCAAGAAAGTTTTCTTTCTTGTCTTTGACAGTATCAGGAAACATCTTTTTTTTTTTTTCTGTTTGGAATGATTTTATTTAATGTGCAATTTTCTCAGTTCCTTATATAGTATTGAAGCCAGTGGGAAACTTGATGCGAGTACTATAAGTCTAAATTGCAAATTAGATAAGCCACTCCCTTATTATATTTATCTGAATATTCATACACCCTGAAAACAGAGTATGGCTGCCTAAACGGTATGATGAAAATGGTTTCTCAGATGAATAGCCTACCTGTAGATGAAGTGGACATTGGAGTTGCAGCCCACTGACGCAGAAGGGGAAGAAGAATAGTATAAATATTCAGGCTTTAATTTTTTTTTTTTTCCAGCAAAGTATCAAACAGATCTTTTTAACATGTAAACACATTTTTATCATTTTATTTTTAAATGATATTTTCAGTTAAACAGTACTACTTCTGTATAACGCAAATTTATTTTGCAGTGTGTAAGGTTGTGTACCTGTTTATATAAAAGGGGTGAAACTTCGTTTTATCAGTGTTTATTTCATGAACATGTGACAAAGACTTGCTTGTTTGGATGAAGCCAGATTGTACCAGCGTCACAAAGATGGCATACATGTTTATGTGAACTGCCATGGTGCTTGTACAGTTGACTTAAGTTATGAAATGAATCGTGTGAAGTTGCTTTGTTGTTCCGGTATGTGTTGAGATTCTCAGATAACCAGATGGCATATAGACAGTGAAGCCTACAGGTGTGACTTTTCCAATGGACATGGTGTTGTCCTCTTTTCTGCATTCAGTTTGTTTGGCTGCTTTGTCTGGTGCCTATGGTAGTCCTCTTTCCTGCATTGTTTGGTTGGCTGCTCTGTCTGGTGCCTGTGGTAGTCCTCTTTCCTGCATTGTTTGGTTGGCTGCTCTGTCTGGTGCCTGTGGTAGTCCTCTTTCCTGCATTCAGTTTGTTTGGCTGCTCTGTCTGGTGCCTGTGGTAGTCCTTTTTCCTGCATTGTTTGTTTGGCTGCTCTGTCTGGCGCCTATCGGACACTATATATGAAGTGTATTAATCAACTGCTGTGCTTTGAAGCGTTTGTTAAGCTTGCATGGGTGTGTGGATAGGTGTGTGTACATTTAACAAATAGAACCATGTTGGCTTTCTGAACTTACTCAAAATTTTTAGTAGACCTACATGTGCATGCCTCTTTCTTCCAATAGACATTGTGCACATTTCTATACACTGTCACCACAGGGAGGAAGATTAGACGTGTGTACACATTTTTATACACTGTCACCGCAGTAAGAAAGATTAGACATGCATGTACACATTTCTATACACTGTCACCATAGAAAGAAAGCATGTACACATTTCTATCACTGTCACCACATTGAGAAAGATTATGCACTCCTGCCACCTTCTCTCAAACAAGAACAATGTTTATTCAGTCTCCAGTTAGCTGGAAATGTGAGCATGGGATTACCAGAAAGTGGCTGGTACCAATATAATATTGTATAGTTGGGTGTATAACTTGCACTGACATGTAAAACTGTACCCACTGTTTCATTAAAATTCAGCTGAAAATAAACAACAGAAAAACATAGAACTGAAGTACTGGAATAAGTCAGTACTCCTCAAGAGACTTGGCGAATATTGAAACTGAAAGAGCACCTGCAAGGGCCTTGGAACATGGCAGTGCATTACAAATGATGCTTTCATTTGAATCCTGTTCACAAATTTGTTGTCTCCCAACTACAGCCATGCCCACACATTGAAATAAAGATCAAGAAGACAATAACATCAAACACCACCACACAGCATTAAGTGCACACATCTACCCTTGATCATTCCTTGTCATTTTGTCTATCATCATTATCAAACATTGTCATGAATGATACGAAGTGATTGTACCAGACACAGACTGTTTTTGAAGATTCAATATATGGTCTACGGTGGGTCTGCTAGCTTCAAACTGTATAGATGTTTGTCATTTCAAACTTGTTACAATATGAATACTTTTCAGGTTTTTCTTTCCCTGCTTTATGAAAACATTTGCTATCTGGAGAAAACTTTTTTTCTGTCTTTTGAAAACCATTTAATCTGAACACACTTTTGTCTGTCTTTTCAGTGTTTTCACTTTTGAAAACCATTATGATCTCAACAGTGCTTTTTTCTGCCATTTAAAAAAAAAATTATTACAATCCTAACAGTGCTTTTTTTCTGCCTTTCGAAAACCATTACAATCCAAACAGTGCTTTTTTCTGCCTTCTGAAAACCATGACAGTTTGAACAATGATTTTTTTCTTATGAAAACACTACTATCTGTATACTGCTTTTTCTGCCTTTTAAAAACCATTACAAAATGATTTGAACAGTGCTTTTTTCTGCCTTTTGAAAACCTTACTGTTTGAACAGTGTTTTTTCTGCCTTTTGAAAACCTTACTGTTTGAACAGTGTTTTTTTTCTGCCTTTTGAAAACCTTACTGTTTGAACAGTGTTTTTTCTGCCTTTTGAAAACCAGTACAATCTTTATCATTCATTCCTTTCTTTCTTTCTTTTTAGCTGTGTGCAGTCATTGGTGTTTAAACAGAGTTGTTAAGAAAAATTGAAAGCTAGAGGTTCAAAGGAAAAAAACAAACAAAGGAAAAATCATGTCATATTACAAAGAAGTTGCTTATGTGTTGAAAACTACTGGTTTCAGATAAAAGTATATGATGTAGAAAGACTAAGATTTACACACAAAACTGTCTTTGTCAAATTCAGGCATCTGGTTAAAAGCTGGGTTTGACAAACACCGGGCCTTCTTTTTGTTAGAAATACACAGTCAGCCAGTGTGTGTGAGTATATGCGAATAAACATATGTATATGCAACACCTGTGGGAAGTGTTGAGCATCCAGTATCGGCCTCTTCTCCCATGTGAGGACACACACCGACTGACAAACCTGCCTGCCAACTCATCCATCGGTCCGACAGGAGACTCCATCACATCATTTTATACACACACACACACACACACACACACACACACGTACACACACACTCACACACACACCTATATTGCCCAGACTTTTATGCGTTGTCATTATATTTTCTGACTTACAGGATGATTATCTTGGCAATTGTGTTTTCAGTTTGATGTTTGTTGTTCCTTTGACCACTGGATAAATATTATAAGATGTGTATCATGGAGTCTTTTTTTCATTGTTAGGATCTTTTTCCTGACCAGCTGTGGGATACTTTTCACCTCCCCCATCTTGAAACTGTAAGAAAATCTTCCTAATTTGAAATGACTTGTTGGTGATTATATCTATCTGTCGATATCTATCTATCAATCAGTCTCTGTTGATCAGTCTATATACCTGTCTGTCGATAACTATCTGTCTGTCAATCAATCTGTTGATCAGTCTATCTGTCTGTCTACTATCTATCTATCTATCTGTTAAATCAAATTCTCTTCACTTTCTGAAATGTTTTGAAGAAAGCAATCTTATTATGAGAAAGTAACCCTTCTTTGATGTTTAATCATTTTTGTAAAATTGAATTGTTTGGGTTTGATTTTAAAGTAATACGTATCAAGTTTTATTTGATGCTCAAGTTTAAATTAACCTGTCATCCCCTTTGGGATAATGGTACTACACCTTTTACCTTTTTTTTTTATTTTTTTTTTTTAATTGTTTGTTTTTTGGTTGTTGTATTTTTGTTTGTTCATTTTCCAAGAAAATCTTGATCATGTGAAATTATGAATGAAAACAGATGTAACATATTTTTCTTTGTGAAGACTATTATTCTTATACTTGGCACATTCAAAGAAAATATTGTTTGTCATAAGGAAAGAGTAAAGCTGCTAACAGCACAATAGTACCACAGAAAGCATCGAAAAGTCGTATTGCTCAAACTGACTAATTGTTCAAGTCATGTTTACTAGCATTCAAACCTATTTTCTCAAAGGAAACTGTGAAAATTGCGTGCGTATAAATCATATTTTGAAGGTGTATTTCAAATCAGTGATCACATTGTTATCTCCCATTGTGTGAAAGCTTACAGATATCAGGTTAGAACTTATATTTCCTCTTGTCTCCCAGATTTACGTATGCTGTACTTTTGATTGGATTGTGTGTAGATTGCTGGAAAGTTAGTTGCTGTTGGTGAAATGCACATGGTATATCAGCAGAACATGATTTCACGCTTGAAAATGTTCAGTAAGTTATATGTTTTAGTTCTCATTTCTCCAGATTTTACGTCTGTGTTCTCTTTTATCAATAAGTGCGAACTGGTAGAGACCTGTGGCATTTTAGTGCTGTGAAGTGGAAAAAAAGATAAAACCAAATAAAATCACCAGTTTGAATTCTTGGGCATGTATTTGATCAAAACCACAACACAGAATGCCTGCCATTTGCATTCTGAGAAAAATAGGGGGTCAGTGTTTTTTTCTCAGACTGAAAAATTCTTGAGGCAAACTTGCCCACTTCCATAAACCTGGTATGCATGCTTGTATCCAGTCTTCCAACCATTGTCACATCAGGCATATTCACCCTATTATATATGCTGATTATGATTTTTATAGTCAACATCCAATCTATATGTTTTCTTCTTCTCGTTAGTCAGATGGACACCACAGTCTCCACGATGAAGGCAGCTGTACACTGCAGGTACTCAACACAGCTTCCAGGTCAATCCAGATGTTATTCCAAACTTTTTTCAGAGTACAATATTTGTGTAGTTTTTTAAACTCTCATCATTAGTTTGTTTTTGCTTTTAGCGTAGTTACTATATGTTTTTTTCTGTATATGTTTACTTCTTTTTTTTTTCTTTTTCTTTTTTTTTTTCTTTTTTTTTTTTTTAGAGCAAATTTGTCATAACTTTTGTTGTGGACTATTTTTCTTCCCAGGAAACTGTGCAGACCTTGCTTTCATTTCTGTGTCCAAGTTATTTGGTATTGACCCTGTGTAGCTTTACGGCACTGTGATGTACATTTTGGTTTCTTGGGGGAAACTGATGGCGGCTCATCCAGAAATGACACAGTGTTGGCTGCATTCTGTCAGCAGCAAACAGCACACATTGGGGCAAGGCAGGATGATGATCACGGTGCTTTTTTTTTTTTTTTTTAATCAGAAAGATTGTTAGTGTTGAGGACAGTAGGCGCCTTGGCAGCATCAGTCAGGTGTTGGACTTGTGATCCAGTTTTCAGCAGTGATCAGGGTTCGAGGCCCCATTTGTTGGCATGTCGTTGTGTCCTGGGGAAAGGCACTTTACTCTTTGATTGTCCTCACTCCTTGTCTCAGGGCCTGACTAAGCACGTTGGGTTACGCTGCTGGTCAGGCATCTGCTTGGCAGATGTGGTGTAGCGTATATGGATTTGTCCGAACGCAGTGACGCCTCCTTGAACTACTGATACTGAAACTGAAAACTCACTCCTTGTGTAAGTGGGCACCTGAGGAGGTAAAAAAAACAGCGGAAGGAGAGGGTTGGGCCCCGCTTTCCTATGTCACATAGACACAGTGAATATGAATTCACTGCAACTGATGACTGTAGAAAAGTCTACGGGGACCTTTAGCTTTTAAGTGATGAGCTTAGCGTTTAAGTGATGAGCTCCTCCATTGTCACATGAAATGCTTCAGCCTGAGCACATTTCAGTGAGGACATGCGTTAGACTT
Source organism: Babylonia areolata (assembly GCF_041734735.1). Classification (NCBI taxonomy): domain Eukaryota; kingdom Metazoa; phylum Mollusca; class Gastropoda; order Neogastropoda; family Buccinidae; genus Babylonia; species Babylonia areolata. Next base: position 32,878,764 of record NC_134876.1, read on the forward strand.
GCATATGTTATGTTGTTTACAAATTACTTCTTGCTTACCTTTTTTTACATTGGTGTTGACTATTATATAAAAAAAAAAATATATATATATATATATATATAAAGCAGCTGTTATGTGGAATGAAAATTTGTTGGTTTTTTTTCATGTGGAGTATTCATTCTTTTTTTTTTTTTTTTTATGTGGAAAGCAACACCAAAATGCATGATTGTATTAGTTATGACCAGTCGTCCAGCAGACGTGCAATATTCCTTTAATTTCAGCAAGGCTTAATCAGTGTTTTAAAGTTGAATGATGATATATATAAACAATCTTTTATTGTTTCAACAGAAGAGCTAAGTTTGCCGGCCACACTTTGCATGTTCACTGTGGTATGGTACAGTATTGTTGTTGTTAACATGTTTCTACGGTGTGTGTTTACTTTTTAAAAAACATATGTTTCATTTTATTTTTTTTCACTGGGACTTGAAGGAGGGACAGCCAGTCTTGCTTTCTTGCACTGTGTTATCCGGTTTGTGTTTAAAAACATGTATTCTTTTTAGAAAATGGTCATAACATGCATGCATTGTCATTATCTACCACTTTTTATTTTTGATTACATTGTGGTGGTGAAAATGCTTCTGAGGTGGATTGGGTGGGCAGAGCTGAAAGACGTAATTATTATGCACTGCTTTCAGACTGTCCATTTTTGCACTTCTACTTGTTTTTTGTTTGTTTTTCTTCTTCTTCTTCTTCTGTTTTTCTAAATAAATGTTAGTTCATTGAACATTTGTATGCTGTGAACATGCCAGTGGTATTGAGAGGGCGGGGTTTCGCATACGATTTTCAACGTAACAGTTCATTATTTTATTGCCAGCATTGAGAAATGGTAGGAATAAAGAGTGTATGCAACAGGATTTTGTGTTTTGTTGATCATGTTAAAAGAAACTTCTTTTTTTTTTTCAACTTCATTTAGTTTCTTCTCTTTTTTTTCTTTTTTTTTTTTACATTAATATCTAAAAATAATAATATTAATCTGTATGAGTTTCTTCTCTCTTTTTTTTACTTAAAAAATGTTGTGCCTTGGACAATGGTGCCAGACCTTTCTGTCATTGAAGTAGTTTTGGTGTCAGAATTAATTATGACATTAAAAGTGGTCTTGTTACTGTCTTACAAATATGTGTCATGTGTATGTGTCACTTAATACAAACATGATATCCTGCAGCCCTTCCAATTCCAGTTTCTCCTGTCCAATTCAAGAGGTGGTGGGGGTGGGTGGTGAGTGAGGGGAGGGGTGGGGTGTCTCACTGCATGGGGTCAGAGTGAGATTCAGGCTTAGATACTAATTGAAGTTAGTTTAGCACAACACTCATTACAGACTTTTTAGCACTACTGTTTGCATGACATTATATATAATTCTCAATAGGTGTTGCATCATGTGTGGGGAACGTGCATCATCTTCTTTTTCCTTTTTTTTTTTTTTTTTTGCTTTATGCTAGGACCACGGTGTCATCTCAAAGACTAGCAGTTCCCAGACTAGCATGCTGGATCTAGCAGAGAGCTAAACTTCCAACTCAGATCACGTACATGGGATCTTGCATAACGGGGAAGAATAAAGGAAGATAACAGCCCACAAAAGAGAAGTATGATTTGTTTCGAGTCACAGACTTCTTCAGCTGCCTTGCAGTTGTAGAACATGTGAAGTGGTAGGGTTTAGCAGAACGAAAAAAAAAATAAATAAAATAACGATCAAAGTTCACAGATTCCAGTTGCGGTGGTGAAGTGGTTAGTATCTTGGACTGGTGACAGGGGGGGACGCAAGTTTTTTTTTCTTCTTGTGTGTGTGTGTGTGTGTTTTGGGGGGGTTCAGTTTGATTTTTAATATAATAACTTATAAAGACAACAAATTAAGGTACATAATCTGAATTTGCCAGAATTCTCTTTTACTTGCACATATGGGCATTGCTTAAATGTTGTTAGAAAGTTGTGTGTGCATACAATTCACAGTAAACACACACACACACACACACACACACACACACACACACACACACACAAAATCCACGCAAAACACATTGTTCACACATCCACACACAGTCAGACTTTATTATCTCAAACGATACCTCAGGTGATCACTCCTGCATGATCTCCACATGGAGCAGCTGAGCGAATTTTCACCTTTGTTATCATTAATAGAACTGAGAGAACGAGAGAATTACCCACAGTTTCAGTGCATCAGGTTCAGGCCAATCCGGCTACAGTGGCTGTGTTCACCTGAGCCAAACCCGTGGCCTTCGCGAAAGGGCCATGGCTCAACCCAGACCGGCATAGCCCCAAACCTACACTTGCCCTACTTTGGTAGATGGCCTTAATTACTTTAGATAGTTAAAAAAAAAATTAAAAAAAAAAAAAAAAACTTAAAGGAAAATTATTTTACTGCATGCTACGCACGCGCGCGCGCGCTAATACACATACATTTTCAGTCATCCACCTCCTCCATCACCACCACCCCCTCTCTCCCCCCCCCCCCCCCCCCCCCCCCCCCCCCCCCTAAAAAAAAAAGAAGAAAAAGTAAAAAAAGAAAACTTTTATACTAAAATTGTTTTACAACTCTGTTTTTTCAACATCTAAAACATGTTTGGATTTCAATTTGCTGATGATTAGGCGTGAGTTGTAAAATTTTACACCATGATGTTACATTTCCATGCTGTGATCTTTAAGCATGAAAAAAGAAAAAGAACAAATTATTTTCTGCACCATTCTTTTCTTTTACATTTTTTTTTAAACATGGCCTTCAGACTCTTTTTTATGATAATTTTGACCACGATGTTCAAGGCTCAACTTTTGACGGCAACTGATTTGATCGGAACTTTTACAATGTCATTTTTGAAAAGAAAAAGCAGCAACAAGGTATTGATTGCTGAACGCCGTCAGGTTTGGAGGTCAAGACCCTGTAGTGACGTCAGTGCGCGGGGTCAAGGGTTCCAAGCCACAGTGAGGTCGTCCCCCGCCGGACTGCGGCCCTGCTGCAGTCCGCGCCAGGTTGTGTGGTGAGCTGGGAGGCTTCCTTCATTGTTTCCTCTTTGGGCCGTTTGGTGTTGACAGATGCCTGACGTGAAAATACTCCACAGGTCAAGCATTTACATACATGGCCGAAGAAGTTCATTTTTACAACAAAAGTAGATTGGATTTTTTTTCTTGTATCAATTAGAGCATATGTTATGTGGAATTTTTAAGATGCTGATATTGTACCCGGCTATCGACTGGTCAGATCACTTAATGATATTTTGAAACTAACATTTTGTAAAACTATGAAAAACGACATAGCACGACGAAGCTCAACTGCACTTGACTGATAGATAAGCAACCTTGTAGATGGAACCCCTTCTCTAACATGTCAAGCCACCCATGCGAATATTTCATAAACAGAAACGCTCGGGTATATCTCACATGAAATCGATCTTTTCGTCTCAGATATGGTGTTTCTTGATTTCCCGCTCACGAAAATAGTAAAAGCACCATAGCCTATGCTACAACGAAAAAGAACGCAGTAGAAAAAGAAGAGCTGATAAAGGAAACCGGTGTATTAGGGAGATAAAAGGAAAAAAAGGGAAAATAAAACAGAAGATACGAAATTGTTAGAAGGCACTTCGAAAATAAGAGTATCACCAAGTTGGCAGATGGATCATAATGGAACATTAATAGACGAACCGGAAGAACATAAAACAATAGGTCAGTTCCTTTTTACAGACATTTATATATATATATATATATATACACACACACACACACAGGCACACACACAACTTTTGATACACGTAGAATAAGGAGTTTGTTTAACGGATTTCGTGAACTATCAACTGGAGGAGGAATTTTGTTTTATGTCCCGTTACACATATCGATGATTGAAGACAATTTTGTTGAAGTATTTATGAATACATTTGAGTATTATCAGTTAGAAGGGGTGGGAGATGTGAATGAATGGAGGGTTGGGGGAAACTAGGCAAATGAGGGTGAAATTTGAAAAAAAAAAAAAAAAAAAATCTGAATACAATTACAGGAAATTACTTGACTTCGTAAAAGAGAAGTCGTTAAAGTGACTATCGAAACAACTGATAATGAATGCAAAAAGTCACATCAACGTTCTCAGTCACTTGTGAAGACACACTTTAGTGTGCATAAGGCTTCATCAGGTCTGAGTGAACTGACGAGGTTTTAGACTTGAATTCAAGCACCTATAAAAGTTGCTTATTTCCTTGTATGACAATTGGCAATATACTTTTATACTATCTGTATGATTCTTTGCTCTCCTTTTTGCTGCCCTGTCTGCTTGGTCGTTGTAAAGGAATCTAGTATGGAATGGTATCCAACAAAAACAACTATCAACTGATGAAAACGTTTTTATTAAAATGGGAAATAAGTTCGGAAGAAACTATAGCTTATCGTTAAGAAAAGAAAAGAAAACAGCAACAAAATGGAAAGAGTCCTGGATCGGATGACTACGAAGCAGGATTGTATTATGTATTCATTCATTTTGAAAGAAACTAGGTCCCTTATTTGTGATTCGTGCCCTGAATCAATCAATGAAGGATGCAGAACTTCCCGCCATTAAGAGAGAAGGTATCGTAACTTATTTCCCCAAACCAGACAAACCGAAAGAATGCATAAACAATTGTAAACTTAACTCACTGCTAAACATTTAATACATAACTGGATCCGAATGCATTGCAAACAGAATTTTTTTAAAAATCTTCCAGATTTAGTGGGTGATGATCAGACCGGTTTTGTTTCAAGTTTCATGGAGACAATAAATTATGACTCATTTACAACTTATTGACAAACTTAAAATCAAGACATTTATCTGGACTTCCATACTTTGCTTAGATTTTGAGAAAGCTTTCACTCAATTTCTTCTATTAAAAAAATAATAAATGGGTGATGATCATACCGGTTTTGTTACAGATATCTTGGAGACAGTAAAAGACTCGTTTACGACTTGCTGACGCACTCGGAATCAAGACATACTGGGACGTTAAGTTTACATAGCTTAGTCTTTGAGAAAGCTTTCGACTCTTGACTGGCTTTCTTCATCATCATCTTCTTCTTCTTCTTTTTATATATATATGAGAGCATACGGTTTTGGTGACAGTTCATGTAAATGAATACAAACATTTTACAAATTGAAATCGACTTTATTGGGCAATGATTAAACGACAGACATAGGAAAAGAAAGCGGGCTGAAGACAGGGTGATCCGTTTCTCCATTTTATAATGGGAAATATATTTGTCAGTGCGCAAGAAACGTTTTTGAAAATCATCATCAGTAGTAGTAGTCGTCGTCGCAGTAGTGGTAGTTGTTGTAACAGTATAAACGAAGGAACAACGAGGTAGCATGCAGCTTAACCCTGTTATTATTATGACTAATCGTTCAGCAAATAGACATACTACATAAACATGTTAATTGAAATGAACATAGAAAAAATCAGATAAGAATATATACATCGACCATTACGATAATCATCTAGAAATGTGACATTTGTAAAATGTGGCTTCACTACAGGCCTATACACAGTGACACGATCCAGGCTCAAAAGCTGATGCAGTCATTAACAATTTGAGATAAGCCCAGAAGAGCACAAGCAACCTGTTCACAAATAGGAGAACAAAATGCAGTTACTGTACCTTTGTTCAACACACATAAATGCAGATGAATGAATAAACAACGCATACACACAAGCGCGTGCACACACACACACACACACACACACACACACACATTCTCTCTCTCTCTCTCTCTCTCTCTCTCTTGGTTTCACTTCTTCACAGAACGTCATCTTACAAGTATTCGAGCGGCGCTTACTGAAGGCGCTCGGGCAGACAGCTGGTATTCCATTTTCAAAAGTACGTAGACAGTACGTGACTCTCTCTCTCTCTCTTTTATACGCCTTCGTGTGAGGTGGGGCGTGCAATGATTTTCTTGTCATAAGAATAGCTCTTAAATAATCGAGACACTGATCACGTGACTGGTTAACCACGAATGCTTTGACGAAACTGAATGTAATGCATTAGGCCTAATTCACTGAAACCACGTCTGCATTCATAATTTTGTTTGAAGCCCCCACCCGCCGACGCACACACACACACACACACACACACACACACACACACACACACAATCACACACGCACACACACGATAATGAATAAATAAATAAGAATAAAAAAGATAGTGTACATGGAGCGAAGACCTTTACATGTATACGAATAGAGAAGGCCCACAGGTTCTTTGCATGGAGAAAGGGAGCATGCACAGCGTTGGGGAATATCCGTGTGTCTGTTTGTGTGTGTCTGTGTTTCTGCATGTCTGTAAAAGTGTGTGTGTGTGTGCGTGCGACAGAGACAGAGAGAGAGACTAACATGGAGCATATAACACACACACGCACACGCACACATAACAACAACAACAACAAACAACAGGTAATCAGAGCGACGGACGAAAGTTTCAGTTTCATTCAACGATTCAGGGAACCACGGAAAAACCTCTGACGTGGGCAAAGCGTTCTTATATTTCTGGATACATAGTGCTGCGCGTGTGTGCGACGGTTTATTTGCCACGTCAGTGTATGTGGTGTGTATGCATAACTGTGTCGAGTCATTATCAACAGACTGGTCGCCTGCAGTGTAAACGAAAGTAGGCAATATGCATCTGTTCGAGTGTCTATGAGAATAACAACAAAAACAACAACAACATAAAAAAACAAAAAGTAAAAAGAAAATAACAACATGGATTTATTGTGTCTTGTTGCTTTTTTTCTTTCATAACCCCCGAAAACGGAGTGTGGCTGCCTACATGGCGGGGTAAAAACGGTCATACACGTAAAAGCCCGCTCGTGTACATACGAGTGAACGTGGGAGTTGCAGCCCACGAACGAAGATGAAGAGGTGAAGAAGAACACACATGAATATAGTCCAGTGAGTGTGCGTGTGCGTGCGTGCGGGCGCGCGCGCCTTTGTGTGTGTGTGTGTGTGTGTGTGTGTGTGTTCATAGAACTGTATACTGTTACAGTGTTGAACAGTGATCAACGAGATTATCTCAGGGGAAAAATGGAGGGAGGGGGGGATTCTGTGTGGTGTTATTTTGTTTCTTTCTCTTTTTTTTCTGGTCCATATAAAACATTAAACACACACACACACACACACACACACACACACACACACAGAGAGAGAGAGAGAGAGAGAGAGAGAGAGAGGAGTCAGACAGATAAACAGAGACAGAGAGCATTCAGAAATAGAAGAACCCTTTTTCCACGTCTGAGGTTTTTCCGTAGTTCTCTGAATCGCTGAACGAAAGTATAACTAGTTTGTCTGTCCATAGAAAGGATAGGATGGAGGGAGAGCTGAATGGTGAATGGTTATAGTTATTGAAACGGCCCTCAGGACGGAACAGTGAAGCTAAAGACACTAACAATTAATTTCTTTTTAAAAACCTGAACTAAACAAGCAAACAACCGAAACCACTGCAAAAATCAACGACAACAACAAAAGGAAAAGACGGTTTTAAAATGAACGTTTTCTTTCCATTGAAAAAAAATTCTTGGTCACTGTTTTGTTCATCACAAAACAGTATAGAGGTACACACACACACACACACACACACACACACACACACACACACGTGACATGCATACACGCACGCACGCACGCACGCACATGCTGAACTACATTCATGAGTATTAATGATTGATATTTATGGAAAGAAATACAAAACAAGACACAGTTAAAGTAAACTTGTTTTTCTTTTTGTCCTGGCAGATACCTGAACGCTGCAGTTTGGTGATGATGACTCGACACTTACGACAGGTTTAAAAATATATCAACTGCGGCAAAACATTCGTCACACACACACACACACACACACACTCTCTCTCTCTCTCTCTCTCTCTCTCTCTCTCTCTCACACACTAATAATAATAATCATAGTAATAATGATAATATATTATACTTATGGGACCCCAACCCCCCATATATAATGCACACACACACACACGCCTTAAAGCGCCTCATATGAAACAATACACATACAATAGGGCATTGCACTACACAACAGCACATCAGGACATGAAAGCGAAAGACTAAATCAATGCACACCATTTATGGATGGGGGAAGTGCACAAAGGGAGAGCAGAGGGTGGGAGGAGACAATCAAACGACTTTCAACAGGTAGGTTTTTAGTTTTGCTTTGAAAGAAGACAGATGTGGTGAGTGACGGAGATCAAGAGGAAGAGAATTCCAGACAGAATCCTTAATATTTATAAAGAAGGATTTTCACATATTTCTTGACCTTGAGGGATGGATGTTAAAAAAAAAA
>NC_134876.1:32899606-32939606 GCF_041734735.1 Babylonia areolata
TGGAAGAGCTGACCAAGCATCAGTTATTGTGCTGTTGTATGCCATGCATTCTTACACTCAGATCGATGTTCGGTCGCTATGGTGAAAATCAATTAACAGAGGGCATTGAGCTTGGCACTATAGCGACGCCTGATGGCTACTAGACCCTTGCGACATTCGACAGGCGGCTATCGGGTAGGAAGAGGTGATGATGTACTGGGGGTGGGGGTGGTGGACTTGAGGGGTTGGGGTAGGGGGGACAATCATTTTGGTTCAGCAGCCAGTGGTAGCACTCAGTTTCTACTGATCTTCAATCTTTGCTGGTATCACACGCACTGCTTCAGGTGAGGGTGATTGTCACCGTTTCTGTGCATAGATGTGGATCGACGTTATCACTGCTTCTGTGTTCAGGTGTGTGTCATTATCACTGTTTCTGTGTTCAGGTGTGGATCATTATCACTGTTTCTGTGTTCAGGTGTGTGTCATTATCACTGCTTCTGTGTTCAGGTGTGGATCATTGTCACTGCTTCTGTGTTCAGGTGTGGATCATTGTCACTGTTTCTGAGTTCAGGTTTGTTTTAGTGTCACTGCTTCTGTGTACAGGTGTGCATCATTGTCACTGCTTCTGTGTACAGGTGAGCATCATTGTCACTGCTTCTGTGTACAGGTGAGTATCATTATCACTGCTTCTGTGTACAGGTGTGCATCATTGTCACTGCTTCTGTGTTCAGGTGTGCATCATTACCACTGTTTCTGTGTTCAGGTGTGTGTCTTTATCACTGTTTCTGTGTTCAGGTGTGCATCATTATCACTGCTTCTGTGTGCAGGTGTGCATCATTGTCACTCTTTCTGTGTTCAGGTGTGGATCATTGTCACTATTTCTGTGTACAGGTGTGCATCATTATCACTGCTTCTGTGTCAGGTGTGTGTCATTATCACTGTTTCTGTGTTCAGGTGTGCATCATTACCACTGTTTCTGTGTTCAGGTGTGTGTCTTTATCACTGTTTTTGTGCACAGGTGAGTATCATTATCACTGTTTCTGTGTACAGGTGTGCATCATTGTCACTGCTTCTGTGTTCAGGTGTGCATCATTACCGCTGTTTCTGTGTTCAGGTGTGGATCATTATCACTGCTTCTGTGTTCAGGTGTGTGTCATTATCACTGTTTCTGTGTTCAGGTGTGGATCATTATCACTATTTCTGTGTTCAGGTGTGGATCATTATCACTGCTTCTGTGTTCAGGTGTGTGTCATTATCACTGTTTCTGTGTTCAGGTGTGGATCATTGTCACTATTTCTGTGTACAGGTGTGCATCATTATCACTGCTTCTGTGTTCAGGTGTGTATCATTATCACTGTTTCTGTGTTCAGGTGTGGATCATTATCACTATTTCTGTGTTCAGGTGTGGATCATTATCACTGCTTCTGTGTTCAGGTGTGTGTCATTATCACTGTTTCTGTGTTCAGGTGTGGATCATTGTCACTATTTCTGTGTACAGGTGTGCATCATTATCACTGCTTCTGTGTCAGGTGTGTGTCATTATCACTGTTTCTGTGTTCAGGTGTGGATCATTGTCACTATTTCTGTGTACAGGTGAGCATCATTATCACTGCTTCTGTGTTCAGGTGTGTGTCATTATCACTGTTTCTGTGTTCAGGTGTGGATCATTGTCACTATTTCTGTGTTCAGGTTTGTTTTAGTGTCACTGTTTCTGTGTTCAGGTGTGCATCATTACCACTGTTTCTGTGTTCAGGTGTGTGTCTTTATCACTGTTTCTGTGCACAGGTGAGTATCATTATCACTGTTTCTGTGTTCAGGTGTGGATCATTATCACTGTTTCTGTGTTCAGGTGTGTGTCTTTATCACTGTTTCTGTGCTCAGGTGTGTATCATTATCACTATTTCTGTGTTCAGGTGTGTGTCATTGTCACTATTTCTGTATTCAGGTTTGTTTTAGTGTCACTGTTTCTGTGTTCAGGTGTGCATCATTATCACTGTTTCTGTGTTCAGGTGTGAATCATTACCACTGTTTCTGTGTTCAGGTGTGGATCTTTATCACTGTTTCTGTGTTCAGGTGTGGATCTTTATCACTGTTTCTGTGTTCAGGTGTGTGTCATTATCACTGCTTCTGTGTTCGAGTGTGGTTCATTGTCACTGCTTCTGTGTTCAGATGTGGACCATTGTCATGGCGTCTGGGTTAAAGTGTGGTGTTCAACATTCATAAATTGCTGTGGATGATTGAAATATATGAATACATACGGCACCCTAATCTATCATTATGTGACAGGCGATGATCTCGGTTCTAGGAAATGAAATAACTGAGAATGTGCACCTGTGTTTGTGGAAGTAATTATGCTCTGTTCAGATATGTTGTTATTTGTAGAAGGCATATTTTATGTGAATGGCTTTGAATGGAGAAAATGTACATGGATATAACCATTACTGTTTGTGTAAAGTGATAATTCGTGCTTGTATTGTTTTGTGTGTGTGTGTGTGTGTGTGTGTGTGTGTCTGTGTCTGTGTCTGTGTGTCTGTGTGTGTCTGTATATGCGTACGTGTGTGTCTGTGTATGTGTGTTTGAATAAAAACTTCTTCACCTGTTAACGTATATTCATTTCAGTATCTTTGAAATGATACACACTTATGCGAATGCTCATCCCGTTATGATATCTGTAAAAGGAACATCGTTTCAGACCGTATAGCTGCACCAACATCCAACATTCATCCAGCTGGGTATCTGTTTCAGCATCTATGAAATGACAAGGATCTACAGTCATCCGTCTGCTTCTGTATCCGAAGGAATACTGAATCCAGCAAACCAAGTTATGTGTATGGGCATGTAGCCTATCTGCTTCAGGGACTGTGATAGGAAGCCATTCCATGGAGATGTACCTGCTTCAGTGTCGGTGACAGGAAGCCATTCCATGGAGATGTACCTGCTTCAGTGACTGTGACAGGAAGCCATTCCATGGAGATGTACCTGCTTCAGTGTCGGTGACAGGAAACCAGTCTGTGGAAACGTATCTGCTTCAGAATCAGTGAGCGGAAACCATTCTCCGGTGATGTTCAACTCTTTTGTCTGTGAACAGAAACAATTGTATGAATGTAATTTTCATTTAAAAAAAAACACAAGTCTGGACATTTCCCCCCAGTATCTGACAACTGAAACAGAATTGTTACCAGCATTGCAACCCTGTATACCTATCAAAGAACATGCCTTGCGTATCCTGTCTCAAAGTGTGTGATAAGAAATTTGAAAAAAACCCAGGAGAAGTGGATATGATCATCTAGCCGTGAGATTTAACTGCATACTAACCATGATACTGTTGCTGCCTCACGCCGTGCTCATGGTAGCGGTATTTCTTCTTCTGTTTGTGGATTTCCTCCTCTTTCGTCGCCGCAACCGTCTCCAGTTGAAACAGACATTTGAAAGAGAACGGCTACTGCAAGCCTTTCCAAAACGTGTGATTGGAAGTCTGCACAGTACGATTCACACTGTCCCACCCCCGTCTGTTGCCTTTCTTGGAGTCCCCACCTCGCAGACAATCGGGAATTCCCATCGTTACAAGGAAACGAAAAGAAAGCATCGTGAGAAGCACCCTGGCAACGTGCCATGTATGCAGACAGGCGGGAATTCGCTTTGTGTGCAGAAAAAGGGTAACCGTTCAAAAAAGAAGCGCTCGATTGATGTCAGTGCAGTGAAAGAAGACCACCACGTCTCACATCAGGACGTCAGTAAAGAAGACCGACGTGTCATCACACACCATGACGTCAGTAAAGAAGACCGCCGTATCATCACACACCATGACGTCAGTAAAGAAGACCGCCGTATCATCACACACCATGACGTCAGTAAAGAAGACCGCCGTGTCATCACACACCATGACGTCAGTAAAGAAGACCGCCGTGTCATCACACACCATGACGTCAGTAAAGAAGACAGCCGTGCCATCACACACCATGACGTCAGTAAAGAAGACCGCCGTGTCATCACACGCCATGACGTCAGTAAAGAAGACCGCCGTATAACACACCAGGAAGTTATTAAAGAAGACCGGCGTATCACACACCATGACGTCAGCAAGTTATACAACGGTGACATGAACTGTTCCACACTGAACGATGTCAGTGTGTCCCCTGTGCAGAACGACGCTGCGTGCTCTGCAATGAACGACTGCAGCAGGCCTACGTCCGCACAAAGGGGCGGTAATAAGAAAAAGGGAAAGAACCACACAGATCCGATGCCTCCAGTTTTTCTGTACCTGATCCCGTCTCCTGCGTCCCCTTCGGAGCCTTGCAGTCTGCCTCAGATTGCGTCCAGACCCGGGTTCTGATCCCCACAGAAACGACTTCGCCTGGCAACGATGTCGTCACCACCAGTTCCACGACCCAGAGAATCAATGTCGCCTGGCAACAATGTCGTCACCACCAGTTCCACGACCCAGAGAATCAATGTCGCCTGGCAACGATGTCGTCACCACCAGTTCCACGACCCAGAGAATCAATGTCGCCTGGCAACAATGTCGTCACCACCAGTTCCACGACCCAGAGAATCAATGATGCCTGGCAACGATGTCGTCACCACCAGTTCCACGACCCAGAGAATCAATGTCGCCTGGCAACAATGTCGTCACCACCAGTTCCACGACCCAGAGAATCAATGTCGCCTGGCAACGATGTCGTCACCACCAGTTCCATGACCCAGAGCATCAATGATGCCTGGCAACGATGTCGTCACCACCAGTTCCACGACCCAGAGAATCAATGATGCCTGGCAACGATGTCGTCACCACCAGTTCCACGACCCAGAGAATCAATGTCGCCTGGCGACGATGTCGTCACCACCAGTTCCACGACCCAGAGTATCAATGTCGCCTGGCAACAATGTCGTCACCACCAGTTCCACGACCCAGAGAATCAATGTCGCCTGGCAACAATGTCGTCACCACCAGTTCCACGACCCAGAGAATCAATGTCGCCTGGCAACAATGTCACCACCAGTTCCACGACCCAGAGAATCAATGTCGCCTGGCAACAATGTCACCACCAGTTCCACGACCCAGAGAATCAATGTCGCCTGGCAACAATGTCGTCACCACCAGTTCCATGAACCAGAGAATCAATGTCGCCTGGCGACGATGTCGTCACCACCTGTTCCACGACCCAGAGCATCAATGATGCCTGGCAACGATGTCGTCACCACCAGTTCCACGACCCAGAGAATCAATGATGCCTGGCAACGATGTCGTCACCACCAGTTCCACGACCCAGAGAATCAATGTCGCCTGGCGACGATGTCGTCACCACCAGTTCCACGACCCAGAGTATCAATGTCGCCTGGCAACAATGTCGTCACCACCAGTTCCATGACCCAGAGAATCAATGATGCCTGGCAACAATGTCGTCACCACCAGTTCCACGACCCAGAGAATCAATGTCGCCTGGCAACAATGTCGTCACCACCAGTTCCACAACCTAGAGAATCAATGTTGCCTGGCAACAGTGTTGTCACCACCAGTTCCACGACCCAGAGTATCAATGTCGCCTGGCAACGATGTCGACACCATCATCAGGCCCGACGTCTGGGAAGCCGTTGTTCCAGTGTCGGGTTTGTCAGCGGAAGGTATATTATTATTATATACCCGTGTAGTAACCTGTTCGTACCCCCGATGATATTTTACCTCCGGGTTAAATCTGGCCAGTCCACAGGGTCTGTGTAGACTGTCCTGGAATGACCGTCTTGGGTAAATTTGAGCTTGTTACAACTTCCCCACCCATGGCACATCTAGTTTGATTTTTTTTAATTTTTTTTTTTTATCCCCCATCGTAATGGATTTGGAGCTCATTATAGGCTAGCTTGAAGTAACTCCCCGGGGGCAAATATGTCCCAGTTAGAATCAATACAGACCTCTAAAGTATTACTCCTCTTTATGATGGAGAGGCGGGGGAAGGGTTCAGTAAAGATTTAGCCCCTTTCCTTGTTCAACAGAGTGGCGAAACCCGTTGAAAAGAGGGGGTTTGGGGGGCGGGGGGGGGGGCTACTTCCAAATAGGGAGGGCGGGGTGGTGCAGCGTATTTCAGGTGCAATCGAAAATTCTTTGTTGGATACAAACCGGACCGTGCAGACGGCTTCAACAAATTGTGATCAGTGACAAGCCATCCAAATTACCTGTGTTCGCAGTTCTGTGATATTATCATATCCCCCGCCTCCCTTACACACACACACACACACACACACACACACACACACACACTAAACACACACACACAGACACACACACGTCCCTGTAACTTTTTCTTTGCTGTACTTTTCTTCGAAATTCCTTGCAATGTTATATTAGCAGCGCAAAGTTTGCTAAAAGAAATTTCCAAAGTGCAGGCTAATTCTTGCTAAGCGGACAGCGCTATGAGCATCGCTCGTGCAAACCGAACTCGGCCTTTTCCATCAACGAGTTTTTGTTATTGTTGTTGTTCTTGTTTATTGCAAAATAAATATTGTCATCATAACTACGTACTATGTATTATGCGTAATTGCTTTGACTTCATCATCATCATCATCATCATCATCATCATCTCTCTCTCTCTCTCGCACACACACACACATCATTCACTCCAACACACACACACACACACACACACACACACACACACACACATCGCAGACACACAGACACAGACACCACAGACAGACACACAGATACACAGACACACACCTCACACACAGACACACACCATACAGACATTGACACAGACACAGACAGACACACACACACACACACACGCAATCATCACCACCACCACACCACACCACACCACACAGACAGACAGACACACATACATACACCGCACCACACACTGAGATACACACAGATATAAATGTATACATTATACGTAAAGATACAAAAACCACTAGAGACAGACAGACAGACACACACACACACACACACACACACACACACACACACACACACACACACACACACTCGCACTGAACGTACACATACAAACCTGTAAATCTCTGTCGTATTGAAAAAAGATTCACATAATTTATTCGCATACATGATCGTTTACATCAGTATAATACACACAGAATGAACACAGAAGGGGAGAGAAGTCCGTGATGTGTAACAGTTCTGACAGTGTTCCTGCCGCTTACCTCCCTTCCGCTATTTTCCCATTCTTCAGCACTGGGCCGATTTGCCTGGTTTCCATCTCTCTGCACATCGCTACAGGGCCTACCTCTATACGTCAGTACAGGGCCCACCTCTGTACATCACTACAGGGCCCACCTCCCTTCGTCATCAACACAGGGCCCACCTCTCTGTACATCAGTACAGGGCCCACGTCTCTGTACATCAGTACAGGGCCCACGTCTCTGTACATCAGTACAGGGCCCACGTCTCTGTACATCAGTACAGGGCCCACCTCTGTACATCAGTACAGGGCCCACCTCTCTGTACATCAGTACAGGGCCCACCTCTGTTCATCAGTACAGGGCCCACCTCTGTTCATCAGTACAGGGCCCACCTCTCTGTACACCAGTACAGGGCCCACCTCTGTACATCAGTACAGGGCCCACGTCTCTGTACATCAGTACAGGGCCCACCTCTGTTCATCAGTACTGGGCCCACATCTCTGTACATCAGTACTGGGCCCACCTCTCTGTTCATCAGTACAGGGCCCACCTCTGTTCATCAGTACTGGGCCCACATCTCTGTACATCAGTACTGGGCCCACATCTCTGTTCATCAGTACTGGGCCCACATCTCTGTACATCAGTACTGGGCCCACATCTCTGTACATCAGTACTGGGCCCACCTCTCTGTTCATCAGTACTGGGCCCACCTCTCTGTTCATCAGTACTGGGCCCACCTCTCTGTTCATCAGTACAGGGCCCACCTCTGTTCATCAGTACAGGGCCCACATCTCTGTACATCAGTACTGGGCCCACCTCTCTGTACATCAGTACTGGGCCCACCTCTCTGTACATCAGTACAGGGCCCACCTCTCTGTACATCAGTACAGGGCCCACCTCCCTATACATCAGTCCACGTCCCGCCTCTGTTCATCAGTACACGTCCCACCTCTGTACATCAGTACAGGGCCCACCTCCATACATCAGGCCCACCTCCCTGTTCACCAGTACAGGGCCCACCTCTATATACATCATTACAGGGCCCACTTCTGTCCCACCTCCCCATATATCCGCATTGGCCCAGGCTTCCCTTTATCACCGCCAAATGGAGTGGCGCACATCGTGAAATGCATCGTATCACAACTCCCGGGGTACACATCTTTCATCACGGTATGCTACACAAAGAAAAAAAAAAGGACAAACAACCAAACAAACATGTCGAAGCGTTAATCAATCTAGCAACATGAAAACGCCAAAATATACACGATCTAATTACTTGCTACCTCAAACTTATCTACAGCTACGATCCTTCGTTTATCACACGCTACTTCAAACTGGTCAAAAGAAATGTGGAAAAAACGGAAATCAGGATCACAAGCACTGCCGCGAATTAATTTCAAACAGCCATCCAGTTTTCACAAAGCAGCACACCCACAGAGTGGACATCAGACACTCGGGGACCCCACTGCTGAGAAACAGGGCCCAGCAGGGATCTCTGTCATACACCCGGTACCTGACAGCCTGTTTGCAGTAATAACGATACGTAACATCTTAATTCTGTGTTCAGTGTTGCACAAATACCCATGAGATCTTTCCACTATTGCCGTGACCCAGTCTGGAAATAGTTCTCTTTTGTTTTATTAGCCACTGTTAGTTGTGTTGTTGTTTTTTTCCAGGGCAGAGCAGTCCGTGAATGTCCAAATTACATGTTATAAGTCAAAACCCATCTAAAACAAACAAACAAACAATAAAGAGTGATGACTCTCTCTCCATGGACAAGGTACACAGCTTCAAGTCGATGCTGCTTATGCTGGCAACCAATTCAGATAGTACTCAGATGAATAAAAGGTGCATTTGAACAAACCCAGACACTTCTTCAAAAAGGAAGCTCCGGGCTTGTCCTTGTACCAGTCACTGGACATGTGCACACAGCAACAATGACAGAAGAAATGTGCAAACACAAATAAGCTTATTATTCAAGACTGGCATAGCCTTTTAATCCAGAATATGCTACATAGACTATACAGACAATACAGAACAAACACATGATTGCCTCTTTGGGTATGTGACTCGAAATTAAAGCAAACAAAAACAAACAAACAAAACAAAACAAACAAACAAAATCCTACCTACTGTGTCACAAAACCTCTTGTAAATTATCAATACATGTTGAACAGTTTGTTTACAATCACATCTCTTTTAAGATAATAATACTGCACGTTCACGAATTCCCCGTCAGTGAGATTTGAAGAACTGTTAACAGTTATACATCCATCTGTAAAATATTCAACCTGCATAGTGCAATGTATGGCTCCTACCCAGTACGGAGATGGAAGAAACAACAGCCAAATGGCTTCTCAAGATTTCATGTGGACAGTTCAATTGACCGTCCGGAAACTATCAAAACACTGGAGCTGTCTCTATTCCACAAGCTATATATTTATCCCTTTTTTTTCTCGTCACGGTTTTTTGAGATATTGGCTTCTGAAATATGACCCCTTTCATAGCGAAGGCAACAAAGGAATCTGCAACAGTATCAACAAATGTAGGCATACGAAACCAACAGCTTGAAATCCAGCATAACGAGCACAAACATCTTTGTCATCAGAAACTTTTCATATAGGATCAATCAAATGAATAAATAAATAAATACACACGCACGCACATACACACAATATATATATATATATATATATATATATTTTTTTTTTGCATGCCCCATAGCACACCGTGAAGGGTCACACGGTACACGAATCTTTATACCACAAGTGAGGTCACGGAGTGCATTCCTTGGCTCTTTGGGGGATCAGTTTGGGGATCAGTTACAGATTTGCCAAACTGGCCTTGAAGACCAATCGCCCCGTATCGCCCCGCTGTGAACACAGAACGTGCATCGTAAGTTTTCATCACAGGCTATGTAAGATAGCTAGTTACGTAAGTAAATAGTTGCACTCTGTATATGGATGGTTTAATCTTCATTCTAGAAGCTGAAGTTGATTATGGCAAGGGCTTCAATCTCTGAAAGATGAAATAAAATGGAAACAAAACATCAGTTATCACTGCAGGTCTTTTCCTTCATGAACAACATGGTTTATCACCCTGGCCTCCTTGCATAATACATCATGCAGGGTTTTTCTGCTTCAACAATACTGTGTACCTTCACTGTCCTTCCCTCCACAACAACATCAAATACTGTTCTGCTCCCTGCCTTCTGAACAACATTGTGCAACATCCCGGTCTCTCCCAAATGAAGGACATCATGGATCATCCCAGCTCCTCCCATCCTACTGTATATCATTCCAGTCCCTCACCTCCTGAACAATACCATGGATCATCCCAGCTCCTCCCATCCTACTGTATATCATTCCAGTCCCTCACCTCCTGAACAATACCATGGATCATCCCAGCTCCTACAACTGATTGTTTCCCAGTCCAGTGCACTCCCTTCAAGCTGAACAACTGAGCAAGGTAAGCGGTGTGCTGTCCCCAGCTTTGTGAACAGAGCAGAACAATTCAACAAGTACAGGCAATAAGAAGCATATAAGTATGGGTGTATACCTTGTGTAGGGAATGACATATTGCTACTCAACGGCTGCATTTAGTTCCAGCCTCATGCATTAAATGACGTGCTTCCAGTGACATAATTCTTACTGTAGACAACCACTATGCAGCAGATAAAAGGCACTTGAACAATTGTCAGACTGGCACTGGTTACACATAAATGCTGATTGTTATCAAGGAACTGCTGGTACAGAGCAGGGGACAAATAAATGCGGGTGGAGGAGGAGGATGTTAAGAATGAGGCCAGCCCACATTGCACTCCATGTACCAACAAAAATTCAGAGTTTGTTTTGCCCATTCACCTGAAATATAGCACTTCCTGACAGACCACCCAGTAATATACACCCATATGAATCGTATGTACGAGGTGTCGAGTGTTCCAGCACAACACAGATATCAGCACTCACAGGACAAATGGTCAGATATCCAACCTCTTCATTTTATGGCAATCACTAATTAATGTCTTTGTTGTAAATGAACAGAACAGCACTACTGCTGTGAACAGTTCAGAAATGGCTTTGTTATGAACCACTGGAACTGTCTTGCAAGGTATCATGTGGGAATTTTTGTGAGGCTCTGAAAATACAATTGCTGACAGAACCACAGAAAATATCTTTGTTGTGAATTGCCTTTGGTTTGCCATGACTATAAATAACACCAGAAACACATCACTGACACATCATTCTGTTACACCAGATAATAAGTCTGTGAGTAGCACTTCATTAACAGGATTGCAGCTCTGGGCAAAGTGGCAATATACTAGGGCAAGGTGAATCACTGACACCATTTTGGTGACAGCAACAACTGTAACAAAACAAAATCCTTCTGAGACATTAACGTGTGTCCTCAACACCGCAGTAAATTAACATATCACATATTTATTGCACATTCTTACTCATGATTTGCTTGCATTTCGTTAGCCCAAAAAACTTTAAGGGCTGCAGGGAATTGTGCAGGATTGTTCAAAAACATACTGTTATACGTATTCAATTCAGCAACACTCCCATCTCTCTCTCTCTCTCTCTCTCTCTCTCTCTCTCTCTCTCTCTCTCTCACTTCAGACACTACCATATGTAAAATATAACATATCACTTGACTGATCACCTCTAAAAAAGATATCACAAGAAAACTATGGCCGAAACAAAATATCACATATACGTGTTGCAGAATCAACGACCTTAACACACGTTTTGCAACGGATACCGAACCATGTCACCCTGAGCCTCCAGGTAAGTCTGTTACCAGGACTGGCACACATCACCTCTCAGGGGGGGTGAGGGGGTCTGTTACCATGACAACTAGACCTTGCATAGTGGTCCGGTTGTTTTCTAGTTTTTCGGATATTAAACCGAGGTCCAGTGTGCGCAGCTTCCACGTAAAAGAAGCCATGACGATAAGATATCTACCCTTGGCCAAATCAAGTAGAAACTATTCACCTGCAGGAGACAGCCCGAATTCCAAGCAGGTGATCTGCTCTTGTTGTCATTTTATACGATACAATAGCAGACACAGAGGGCCTCTCAAGGGGAAGTCTAACTTTACCATGACTGACACAGACGGCCTCTCAGAAGAAGACGTCTGTTAGCATGACTGACACAGAGGACTTCTCAGAAGATGAAGAAGAAGTCTGTTAGCATGACTGACACAGAGGACTTCTCAGAAGAAGTCTGTTAACATGACTGACACAGAGGACTTCTCAGAAGAAGAAGTCTGTTAGCATGACTGACACAGAGGACTTTTCAGAAGAAGAAGTCTGTTAGCATGATTGACACAGAGGACTTTTCAGAAGAAGAAGCCTCAGAAGAAGAAGTCTGTTAGCATGACTGACACAGAGGACTTTTCAGAAGAAGAAGTCTGTTAGCATGACTGACACAGAGGACTTTTCAGAAGAAGAAATCTGTTAGCATGATTGACACAGAGGACTTCTCAGAAGAAGAAGAAGAAATCTGTTAGCATGATTGACACAGAGGACTTTTCAGAAGAAGAAGTCTGTTAGCATGACTGACACAGAGGACTTTTCAGAAGAAGAAGAAGAAATCTGTTAGCATGATTGACACAGAGGACTTTTCAGAAGAAGAAGTCTGTTAACATGACTGACACAGAGGACGGGGTGCATAGGGGGAAGGGTTGCTGGCACAGGTGAGGAGAGGTGGCGGGGGAAGGCACAGGGGGGTGGAGAGTGGGGTGGGGCTGTTTCCAGGACTATGATGGGGGTGGAGGACCGGCACAGAATGGGGTGGGATGAGGAGTTTGCTTCAAGGATTTACATAGAGAAGGGAGTGGAGCTGCACAGAGAGCAGTGTGAGAGTGTTTCAAGGACTGACGTGGAGGAGTGCAGGAGATGGGGGGTGGGGGTGGAGGGTCCACAGGCTGGCGTCTGTTTCCAGGACTGCACAGAGAGGTCGGGGGGGACGGGAGTAGGGGAGGGGGGGGTCTGTTTCCAGGATTCCAGGACTGCACAGAGAGGTCGGGGGGACGGGAGTGGGGGAGGGGGGGTCTGTTTCCAGGATTCCAGGACTGCACAGAGAGGTCGGGGGGACGGGAGTGGGGGAGGGGGGGGTCTGTTTCCAGGATTCCAGGACTGCACAGAGAGGTCGGGGGGACGGGAGTGGGGGAGGGGGGGGGTCTGTTTCCAGGATTCCAGGACTGCACAGAGAGGTCGGGGGGACGGGAGTGGGGGAGGGGGGGGGGGGGTCTGTTTCCAGGATTCCAGGACTGCACAGAGAGGTCGGGGGGACGGGAGTGGGGAAGGGGGGGGGGTCTGTTTCCAGGATTCCAGGACTGCACAGAGGTCGGGGGGAGGGTGGGTGAGGAGGTGGGGAGGGTCTGTTTCCAGGACTAGCACGGACGGTGGGTGGTGATGCTGGGGATGGGGTATGGGGGTGGGGGGTGAGAGTAGGGAGAGTATGGGGTGCTGGAGCTTGGCTTTGTCTGCCTTGTCAAGTGTGCCCATTCACCTAGATATGACGCACACAAACACGATTGATACACACCCAGGGATTGTACTGTTCATTGGGCAGAGGAAAATAGGAGAGAGGTATTTCAGGATACCCCCAAAGTAAACCACTCACCCAGACATGTCCAGAAACATCAAGTCGTGCTTGTTACATTTTTTTTGGTTTGTTTTCATGAGTGGCATATATTTGGTTTTCTATAGTTTTAACAATTCTTCATGAATCATTGATACAAATCTCTTCATCACATCATATTACGCCACTTTGCAAACATCCAATCCATACACACACACCCTGATACTCTAACGACTCCATATTGTATGTACAAGAAATGCGTCATTCATTTTGCCTCCAAGCATTAATGTTTATATACAGTGGCTATTCCAACTCTCCATTTTATATACATTAATCCTGTAAGTCCAGTGACTCTGAAAGCATGATTACAATTCCACGCACAGCGATGACCGAAGATAAATAAACAAAACCACAAATAACAAACAAACAAACAACACATGAGCAACATGACACAGAAAAGTGTAAGAATATAGTGTCCGAGACTCCTTCTCCTGCCTGGTGTACTGGTTTTTAATGGAGGTGACAGAACTCTGAAGGCGTTCCCATTGTCATTCTCGTCTCCCTAACCTGACACCAGATAGGTCAAAGCTGACCACACATGGCAATCAGTCAATCGTACTCGTCTTTTATAGTTGTCTAACGAATTCGATCAAATCACACACACACACACACACACACACACACACACACACACACACACACACACACACACACACACACACACATATATATATATATATATATATATATATGCATACGATATGTATGTATGCAAATAAACGCACGCGTTCAAGAGAGAGAGAGAGAGAATTACATGGAACTATCCTCAAAGTCTTTGCTCGTTTCTTTCTTTCATTTTCTTAACACATGAATGAAAGTTTTAATGTAAGTGAAACTCCACAGCAACACAGCAACAAAAACCTCTAAAATGCACACACACTTGGTTACCTCAAATAACCAGTCGTGTTCTGACAGATGCTTCCCGGTATGGTACACAGCCCAGAACGGTTGAGAGGGATGACGGAATGTTTTGAACACAGAGATCGGGAAGCGATCACACGATGCAATCAAAGACCTCGATCAGTGATGTCTTGTCTCAACACAGCGCTATTATGTGTGACAGTGGCAGTGTCTAGTTTGCCTCTGTCTGATCTCTGTCGACTGACAAAATCTCTGTCGACAGCAGTGGCAGGTAACCTAAGCGCACAACCTAACTATACCAATCTCCGTCCATACATCACCAGACAGCTAGTGTTCAACGTGCACAGTGAAAGTGTTGCGCATGTTCACGTGCAGTAGCTGTCACAACTCCTCAGTGCATGTTGAGGTCGTGTGGAGTGTGTCTCTGCTTCAGCAGAACATGTTATTTCGTGGACAGCCAAAGTGTAGCATGTCTATGTCTCTGCAAAGAATCAGTCCGTGGACAGCCAATGTACAGCGAGTCGGCTGAAACCAACACGCAATATTGGTTTGGCAGGAACAACCTCAATTGTGCTTGAATTTGGAACACGTATGTATCCCCATGGTCGTCTAATGACAGTGATAAATTGTGCGTTATGTTTAAACTGTCTTCATTACTATGAATTACGTTTATGCTGTGTTCATATCATTAACTGTATAAGAGCAACCGGAAACACCAGAAAAAAAATACAAACACAAGCATACTAAAAAACATACAATGCAATAATTATGTAAAAGAGGTGACTGAAAGATGACTGAAAACATGCAAAAAAAAAAAAAAAAAAAAAAAAAAAAAAAAAAAAAAAATAAAGAGGGAACAGAGCAAGACCTACGTCACATGAAAACGAAAATCTTGCCCTCGGTTGCAAGACCACAACGGTTTAAGGTGACTAAAACCAGGGAGACCTTACAGCTACAAATCAAAGATTTTGCAGTAAATCTGTTCTTGTGTTTGAGAACGTTTTGATTGTATGTTTGTTTGCAAGTTTGTCTTCCCATGGCAAACACATCCCAAAAGCTTTTCATTAACTGAATACGAATCTCCCGGTCTTGAGTCTTTGAATCAAATGCCTTTTCGGAAATAAAAGGAAAGTATCAACCAGAAAACAAAGTTACCAAATCATAAAGTAATAATATCATCCCCATGTGTCTGTCACAAAGCTAGATTGATCAACAATAGGAAATACTCCTGAACTATTCGTTTTTATTCTATTTGAAATGCGAGAAAAATATTTTAAAATACCACATACAGGAATGATACAGGCTGCCATTTTATGTGATTATACCATCTTTCTGTGTAGTTGAGAACTCTCCAGTTTATATATACTATCCATTTTGAGATCTGTAGATAAATAGTTATATCCTGTACCATCGTCATCATCCATATAGTACCGTTCCAACGACATCATCCCGTCAACACATGCACGGTAGTACTGACTCCAGGAACACCACCCCACCTACATATACACAGTGCTGCCATATCCGAGGTCACCACCCCAGCAACGCTAGCACCGTTGTACCATCCCCAGGAAAACCATCCCACCAACGCCTCCCCTTTAGTGATGTCCCTTGGGACACCACCACACAAAGACATGCATTGAAATACTGTCCCCCAAGACACCACCCAATAAACACCTGCATTAAAATACTTTCTCCGGGAACACCGCACTACGAGGGCCCTTCAGTAAGTCTTGCAATACAGCTATTCAAGGAACGTTACAAATCTTCTGCCAAGTCCACTTT
Source organism: Babylonia areolata (assembly GCF_041734735.1). Taxonomy (NCBI): domain Eukaryota; kingdom Metazoa; phylum Mollusca; class Gastropoda; order Neogastropoda; family Buccinidae; genus Babylonia; species Babylonia areolata. Next base: position 32,916,013 of record NC_134876.1, read on the forward strand.
TTTTCGAATAACTCTCCCTCAGCTTGTATGCACTCCATCATCCGCTCAAACTAACATGTTATGACGCCAGGCCACGTGACCTAGGGTATGTCCATAATGAGACCCTCGAAGAAGGCTCGAGCATCTTCTGCACACTGAAACTTTTTCCCATTCAACTGCTGCTTCACCTCAGGGAAACAAGGGGCTAAGTCAGGAGGATACGGGGGATGAGTGACCAGTTGTGCAACACTCTCTTTCAGGAAGTCTAGAGTTGCAGCAGGTGTGTGAGCTCAGGCATTGTCATGATACAACAGTAGAAGCCCTCTTGTTCCACTTCTTGGACGGCGTACACACCATGCTTCAAACACCTTTGGGAGGCAGACAGTGACGTACCACTCAGAGTTCACTGTCCTTCATTCTGGAGGGGTACAGTTGCAACATGGCCTGATTTTGTAAAGAAACATGCAACCATTTGTTTGGAATGGCTCTTGATCGTCTGCCATCGAATTTTCGCCAACATGTACGCACACCATTCAACCCTACCCTGTTCCTGCTCTCCTGTCAAGTGATGAGGTACCCAACGGGCATAACGCTTCCTTACATGGAGGTGTTTACAAAGAATGGTCAGCTAATGCTTCCTAATGAAATCTTTATCTTCTCCTTCATTTCAACAATGGTGACACGAGGGTCGTCGTTGATCATAGATCTCACCTGGGCCATTTTTTTTTTTTTTTTTGGTCAGTTACCACTGTTACAGGTCGACCACAACGGTCATCATCTTTCAGGTAGGTCTTCCACATCGAAACTGCATGTTCCACCTAAAGACTGTGGTCTGTGATGGTGCTTGCTTCCCCAAACAATCCAACAAACTTTGGAAGCATTGCTGATAACTCACCTTGATGGAAATCGCACAGCATCATAGCTCGAAAGTCCCGCTGACAAGCCTTTTTTTCAGCTCCGGGGGAGGGGGCGTCACCCTTACCTAACATTTTGCCACCATGAACACAAAAACGGTTTTACATAGCAGAATGAAATTTGCTTTTTTTGCCCATTACGACATTGCTGTATATAATGACGTAATATTGATTATTGTGACGTCAACAGTTCTTCCCTATTGCATCACTTATTGAAGGACCATCGTACAAACTCCTGCATTGAAATACTGTCTCCAGGAACACCACACTACCAACACCTGCACTCTGGTACTTTTTTCCAAGAACACCACACCGCCACCACCTGCAATATAGTGCTTTCCTCGGGTAAACCACCTTGTCAACATCCGCTCTGTAGTACTGCCCCAGATAAACCACTTGTCAACATCCGCTCTGTAGTACTGCCCCAGATAAACCACTTGTCAACATCCGCTCTGTAGTACTGCCCCAGATAAACCACTTGTCAACATCCGCTCTGTAGTACTGCCGCAGATAAACCACTTGTCAACATCCGCTCTGTAGTACTGCCCCAGATAAACCACTTGTCAACATCCGCTCTGTAGTACTGCCGCAGATAAACCACTTGTCAACATCCGCTCTGTAGTACTGCCCCAGATAAACCACTTGTCAACATCCGCTCTGTAGTACTGCCCCAGATAAACCACTTGTCAACATCCGCTCTGTAGTACTGCTCCAGATAAACCACCTCGTCATCCGCTCTGTAGTACTATGTCGAGGGACACTACTTTAATATCTGCTACCTGAACAACTGTCTTGCACTGCTGCCCAGTCCTGTCAAATATATTCATGTGAATAAGTGCGCACGCGCAATCATACATACGCGCGCGTGCGCGCACACACACACACACACACAGACAGAGAAAGAGAGACAGAGAGAGAGAGAGAGAGAGAGAGAGAGAGAGAGAGAGAAAGCATGCGCGGGAGCTCTGAACCCTTCAGCCCTCTGATTCTGACTCAGTGTACAAACCAGCAGTGGAGACATTGGTGACAATGATGTGTATTTCTGTCCATTGAAGGAGGTCGTTTCCGTCACTTCTGTCATGCTGATCTGCGCTCTGCCCAGAACACTTTAACTGAACACGAAATTATGTATTGCTGATGAAATCTTCGTCAACACCTCTCAAATTAACATCTCGCTGTTTCAGACCGATGATAATATCAAACCACACAACTCTGCAACGCTCCAAAATAAGGGTCGCTGCTCTGGGAATCTCTCTCCCACCGTTACGTAAAGAACTATTCATAATCCTCTACAACTTTCTTTTACAGAACATTCCACCAGTGCCAATGCAGCACTGGCGCTGTTCCGTTCTGCCACTGACCTTGCCATCCGTTCTTTCACGAAAGACTTGGGGACTCCAAGTGTCCATGCCGTGTCCACTCTCATCACTCCCATCTCGTGTCTGGCACATTGCACAGTATCTCAAACAATACTGAACAACCCCAGCCACAATGTGGACACTTTCCCACAAGTGGACGAAAATGGACACAACTCAGTTATGTACACACCACTACCGATGTTACAAAGCACCCGATTGTGGGCTGTTCTTTAAGGGACATGTAATGTAGTTATCCAGCATGGTGCTGTAAACACCACGCTTTATTGACTCTGTTTCATCCACCAGCATGTCACCATCAAGGGCCACACAAAGCACCATTAGAATCAGGGCAATGTTGCATACACATCTCATATCGAATAGGACTAGGGGCTAATATTGCATAATCAGCAAATACAATTCTGAGACAGCTAAAAAGCAGTGCGCGCAATACACGCAGTCACTGATCCTGGTTTGGGTAGCGATGCACACACACACATACACCTCAACAACGTCAGGACTGTCCATGCTTTCCCTACAGCCTTTCGTTATACATCCTCCCCTTCAGAGTCTGGACCGAGCGAATGCAATGCTGCGCTGCGGATCTGCACGGATCGTTTGCTTCTGTAGATATCCCAGAGGCCGGACACAATCTCAGCCACCACAATGTCACTGGAATTGGTTCCCACCAGCCGCAGGGTGAAGACGCCGTCATGCCTGAGGTAGTCCATGACGAAGCGCGTGGACAGCTTCTTGTCAGGGCCGGAGCCCAGGCGGTCCATGATCTTCAAGAACTTGCGCACGTAGTGGATGCGAGAGGTGGGGAAGATCATCTGCCACAGCCAGGAGGTGAAGGAGGAGCAGGTCATGAGCGACACGAAGACCAGCCAGAACCACAGGAAGATGTAGATCTTCTCGTTGAACAGGTTGATGGGCAGCACGCATTGCACGCTGTAGCGATGGTTGTTGGTCATCTGGCGGATCTCGAAGTCGCACATGGTGACGAGCGGGAAGCGGCGTGACGCCGTCCACTCCGTGCCCGTGGTCAGGTCCTTCAGCACCTGGAAGCCGTACAGGTTGTAGTCTGTGGACAGGAAGGCGTTGAGCATGAACAGCTGCCCGATGGCGTTGGAGATGTACAGCACCTTCATCAACAAGTACACCGACACCAGGTAGTTCCCGTACCGACGTCCGCACAGCAAGTTCAGCTTCGTCGACAGGAAGTGACGCAACGTGATGCAACACCGAAACCGCGATTCTCGTTGGTTGTCCAGGCAACGGTCGATATGGCGGACGACGTATTTTATCGTACGCATGCGCACTTCAGGACTCTCATACTGGGCATCGGTGGCGAGAGAGACGATGCGGTCCACGTTGATGCCGGACTGGCCGTTGAGGAGACGCCAGATGATGCAGGGCAGGTAGAAGAGCAGCGCCTGCAGCAGCAGCACCACCGGCACCCACTGGTAGTAGGTCAGCTCCTTGTCCGTGCGCCGCGTGATGTCCTGGGGCACGATGAAGTCTATGGGGATGTAGTAGGTGTTGGAGATCCAGCAGATGTTGTTCGTGTAGTCCACGTGCGCCCCCGTGAACTGAAACAAGGAGAAAGGCTTGGTTTTTGCAAGCTGTTTGTATCGACACGTGCACAGGAACTTCTATTTATTCTGAGCCTTGCCCTTTTTCTCACGTGCATACCAGTAAAACTGGGGCAGGAAGACAGTCTGTTTCAGACAGTCAGTCTGCGACTGAGTGCAGTCTTTGCAGTCACACCACGACTGAGTGCAGTCTTTGCAGTAACCCTACGACTGAGTGCAGTCTTTGCAGTAACCCTACGACTGAGTGCAGTCTTTGCAGTAACCCTACTACTGAGTGCAGTCTTTGCAGTAACCCTACGACTGAGTGCAGTCTTTACAGTAACCCTACGACTGAGTGCAGTCTTTGCAGTAACCCTACGACTGAGTGCAGACTTTGCAGTAACCCTACTACTGAGTGCAGTCTTTACAGTAACCCTACGACTGAGTGCAGTCTTTACAGTAACCCTACGACTGAGTGCAGTCTTTAAAGTAACCCTACGACTGAGTGCAGACTTTGCAGTCACCCCACGACTGAGTGCAGTCTTTACAGTAACCCTACGACTGAGTGCAGTCTTTGCAGTCACACTACTACTGAGTGCAGTCTTTGCAGTAACCCTACGACTGAGTGCAGTCTTTGCAGTAACCCTACGACTGAGTGCAGTCTTTGCAGTCACACTACTACTGAGTGCAGACTTTGCAGTCACACTACTACTGAGTGCAGACTTTGCAGTCACCCTACGACTGAGTGCAGTCTTTGCAGTCACACTACTACTGAGTGCAGACTTTGCAGTCACACTACTACTGAGTGCAGTCTTTACAGTAACCCTACTACTGAGTGCAGTCTTTGCAGTAACCCTACGACTGAGTGCAGTCTTTACAGTAACCCTACGACTGAGGTGCAGTCTTTGCAGTAACCCTACGACTGAGGTGCAGTCTTTGCAGTCACCCTACGACTGAGTGCAGTCTTTGCAGTCACACTACTACTGAGTGCAGTCTTTGCAGTAACCCTACGACTGAGTGCAGACTTTGCAGTCACCCTACGACTGAGTGCAGTCTTTGCAGTAACCCTACTACTGAGTGCAGTCTTTACAGTCACCCTACTACTGAGTGCAGTCTTTGCAGTAACCCTACGACTGAGGTGCAGTCTTTGCAGTAACCCTACTACTGAGTGCAGTCTTTGCAGTAACCCTACGACTGAGTGCAGTCTTTGCAGCAACCCTACTATTGCGCACAGTTTATGTGGTCAGTCAAAGTTAGTCAATATTTGATTTTCTGATGGTAAACTGAATACACATTTGCCACTGTGTTCCATTCACCTCTTCAAGGTAATGAGCACAGTCAGCATAATATTTCTCCAGTCTGCTTTTGCGGAAGGTCCATTAATTTCGGCTCTGCTCTATTCTGAAGCTGGGGCAATATCGGTTTGGAGATGAAGCCAATATACTTTTGATGAACGACGACTCTTGCTCTTCCTTTCCAGTTAGGTTTGCGGCTGTTCCCTCAATCCATCATTTTCTTCTTTGAGGTGTGACAGCCTTGTTACTGGTCCTTAGGATACTCTTTGTACACTAACAAGAGAAAGACAGAATGGGGGGAGGAGGGCGGGGGTGGGCGGGGGGGGGGGGGTATGGGGGGGGGAGGGCAGGACAGACTGGGAAAAAGGAGAATAAAAGAAAGAGAGGTATAGCACTGGGAAGGACAGACAGAGATAAAGTAAATGGAAAGAGAGAGAGAGAGAGAGAGAGAGAGAGAGAGAGAGAGAGAGAGAGAGACGGGTACGATGCTGGACAGGACAGACATAGATGAGGAAGAATGGAAAGAGAGGGTGAGGTGTATGATGCTGGACAGGACAGAGAGAGATGACGAAGAATGGAAAGAGAGGGATAGGTGTATGATAATGGGAAGGGCAGACAGAGATGACGGGGAATGGAAAGAGAGGGGTGTATGATGCTGGGAAGGACAGAGCTGGAGAGATGACGAAGAATGGAAAGAGAGGGTGTGTGATGCTGGGAAGGACAGACATATATGACGAAGAATGGAAAGAGAGAGAGGGTGTGTGATGCTGGGAAGGACAGACATATATGACGAAGAATGGAAAGAGAGAGAGGGTGTGTGGTACTTGGAAGGACAGACACAGATGACGAAGAATGAAAAGAGAGAGAGGGTGTGTGATGCTGGGAAGGACAGACATAGATGACGAAGAATGGAAAGAGAGAGAGGGTGTGTGATGCTGGGAAGGACAGACATAGATGACGAAGAATGGAAAGAAAGAGAGAGGGTGTATGATGCTGGGAACGACAGACACAGATGACGAAGAATGGAAAGAGAGAGAAAGGGTGTGTGATGCTGGGAAAGACAGACAGAGATGACTGAGAATGGAAAGAGAGAGAGGGTGTGTGATGCTGGGAAGGACAGACATAGATGACGAAGAATGGAAAGAGAGAGAGGGTGTGTGATGCTGGGAAGGACAGACATAGATGACGAAGAATGGAAAGAAAGAGAGAGGGTGTATGATGCTGGGAACGACAGACACAGATGACGAAGAATGGAAAGAGAGAGAAAGGGTGTGTGATGCTGGGAAAGACAGACAGAGATGACTGAGAATGGAAAGAGAGAGAGGGTGTGTGATGCTGGGAAGGACAGACATAGATGACGAAGAATGGAAAGAGAGAGAGGGTGTGTGATGCTGGGAAGGACAGACATAGATGACGAAAAATGGAAAGAGAGAGATGGGGTGTGTGATGCTGGGAAGGCCAGACATATATGACGAAGAATGGAAAGAGAGAGAGAGGGTGTGTGATGCTGGGAAGGACAGACATATATGACGAAGAATGGAAAGAGAGAGAGGGTGTGTGATGCTGGGAAGGACAGACAGATGACGAAGAATGGAAAGAGAGAGAGAGGGTGTGTGATGCTGGGAAGGACAGACATATATGACGAAGAATGGAAAGAGAGAGAGGGTGTGTGATGCTGGGAAGGACAGACATATATGACGAAGAATGGAAAGAGAGAGAGGGTGTGTGATGCTGGGAAGGACAGACAGATGACGAAGAATGGAAAGAAAGAGAGGGGGTGTGTGATGCTGGGAAGGACAGACACAGATGACGAAGAATAGAAAGAGAGAGAGGGGGGTATTATATCAGGAAGGACAGACAGAGATGACTAAGAATGGAAAGAAAGAGAGGGGGGTATTATATCAGGAAGGACAGACAGAGATGACTGAGAATGGAAAGAGAGAGAGAGGGGGGTATTATATCAGGAAAGACAGACAGAGATGACTGAGAATGGAAAGAGAGAGAGGGGGGTATTATATCAGGAAGGACAGACAGAGATGACGAAGAATGGAAAGAAAGAGAGGGGGGTATTATATCCGGAAGGACAGACAGATGACGGAGTATGGAAAGAGAGAGAGAGAGAGAGAGAGAGAGAGGGGGGGGGGGGGGGCGGGGGGTATCATATTAGGAAGGAAAGACTGAGATGACGGAGAATGGAGAGAGAGGGAGAGGGAAGGACAGACAGAGATAGCTGTGAAGGAAGAGAGAGGGGGGATACATGATACTCAGCAGGACAGAGACAACAGAAAAGGAAGAGAGGCGGCGCATGGTTTTGTGCAGGACGGAGATTACAGAAGAGAGAGAGAGAGAGAGAGAGAGAGAGGGAGGGAGGGGGTGAGGGAGGGAGGGAGAGACCGACAGACACCCAGACAGACAGACATCATCACTCCCTCCTCCTGGAGCGCCACATGGACTTCAGCACCTGTTCAAACAGCCATCATTACACCCCCCTAACCACCCCTCCCACCCCTCCTCCACACCACCACCACCCTACTGGAACGCCACACGGACTTCACCAACTCTTCAGACATCACTCCACACCCACCCCGTCTTTGGAACGCCACATGGACTCCCCCCCCCCCTCCGAACAGATATCCAGAACGGAAACTCCCTTGGAACACCCAAAGAAACCATGACCAAAGCCCTGAACAACTCGCCTTAAAGGGCGCTGGCCAGCTCAACTAAAACAGAGGGGGATGTTGGTGGAAAGGTGGTGGAGCTTTGGGAAGGACTGATGGGGAGTTGGGGGGACGAGGGGCAATATAGAATACAGAACTATGTAAAATAAAGTAAGTTCATGAATGGGGTATGCCACACACGCAACACACGGGAATCAGTTATTCAATATGAATACATAAAAAACAACAACAACATAAAACACCCATATGCTACGGTGGCGTAAACTTACAACATTCACAATCATACAATGCAATAATCACAGAAAGAGAACAGGCAGACAAAATATCAAAAATGTAATGCAACACGAGCATGCATGATTAACTCACCAAGCTATTCAACATAATTCAAAATTAAATCAACACACAGTAAAGGGGCGAGGGGCGGCCAGCAAAAGAGCGTGATGATGTCGACAGTACCTGAGCGGGACACCAGCAGCGGATGGGGTCGCCCACGTACTGCCTGGCGGAGACGACGACAGTGAACATGATGAGGACGGCGGTGGTGTACAGGTGGTTCAGGCGGTCGTTGAAGTCGTCGTCGTGACGCACTTTGACGTTGGCCACTCTCCCCACCGACCCGATGATACTGTCCATCCTGGCAACAACACACAGTGAGCTGTACACTCCCTTCCACACCCCTTCATTTCCAACACACACAGTGAGCTGTACACTCCCTTCCACACCCCTTCATTTCCAACACACAGTGAGCTGTACACTCCCTTCCACACCCCTTCATTTCCAACACACAGTGAGCTGTACACTCCCTTCCACACCCCTTCATTTCCAACACACAGTGAGCTGTACACTCCCTTCCACACCCCTTCATTTCCAACACACAGTGAGCTGTACACTCCCTTCCACACCCCTTCATTTCCAACACACACAGTGAGCTGTACACTTCCTTCCACACCCCTTCATTTCCAACACACAGTGAGCTGTACACTCCCTTCCACACCCCTTCACTTCCAACACACAGTGAGCTGTACACTCCCTTCCACACCCCTTCATTTCCAACACACAGTGAGCTGTACACTCCCTTCCACACCCCTTCATTTCCAACACACAGTGAGCTGTACACTCCCTTCCACACCCCTTCATTTCCACGCACACAGTGAGCTGTACACTCCCTTCCACACCCCTTCATTTCCAACACACACAGTGAGCTGTACACTTCCTTCCACACCCCTTCATTTCCAACACACAGTGAGCTGTACACTCCCTTCCACACCCCTTCACTTCCAACACACAGTGAGCTGTACACTCCCTTCCACACCCCTTCATTTCCAACACACAGTGAGCTGTACACTCCCTTCCACACCCCTTCATTTCCAACACACAGTGAGCTGTACACTCCCTTCCACACCCCTTCACTTCCGACACACAGTGAGCTGTACACTCCCTTCCACACCCCTTCACTTCCAACACACAGTGTTCAATACACTCCCTTCCACACCCCTTCATTTCCAACACACAGTGAGCTGTACACTCCCTTCCACACCCCTTCATTTCCAACACACAGTGAGCTGTACACTCCCTTCCACACCCCTTCATTTCCAACACACAGTGTGCTGTACACTCCCTTCCACACCCCTTCATTTCCACACATACACGTGTTGTTTTTGCTTGTGGTTTCAATTCAATTCAATTCAGTTCAAAATACTTTATCGTCTGTTTCAAACAAAAACAAAAAATTCTCTTTCGGCTCAAATCGTTAGTAAATATCAAAGAAAACGAAAAACTAATACACCCTTTACTAATCACCACACACACACATCAGTTATCATGTAAAAAGAAATACGTTTAGACAAGATCATATTACATTACAATTTAGAGTGAAACAACTGTGTGTGTTGTGTGTGTGCGTGTGTGCGTGCGCGCGCGTGTGTGCATGCATAGGTATGTGTATGCTTGCGTGTGTGAGAGTGTGTGCATTGTTGAATCTTTGTTCATTGTTTGCCAAAGACGACTTTGTTCTTATGTGAAAGTGTCTGAAAAGTTATATTCATGAATGGACGAGAAATACATGTATTTGTTGCATTTGTGTTTCTTCTTTTGAGCTTTTGACAAATTGTGTTTAGTAAAATTTATTCATCCATATATCAACTCATTTATTATTTCAAAGACGTTTTTTCATGGTGACTGGTTTCTTGGCGATCTTGTGTTTTCTCTCGGTCTTGACCACACACAGTTCATACAGATCATGTCGGTCTTGACCACACACAGTTCATACAGATCATGTCGGTCTTGACCACACACAGTTCATACAGACCATGTCGGTCTTGACCACACAGTTCATACAGATCATGTCGGTCTTGACCACACACAGTTCATACAGATCATGTCGGTCTTGACCACACACAGTTCATACAGATCATGTCGGTCTTGACCACACACAGTTCATACAAATCATGTCGGTCTTGACCACACACAGTTCACACAGATCATGGCGGTCTTGACCACACACAGTTCATACAGATCATGTCGGTCTTGACCACACACAGTTCATACAGATCATGTCGGTCTTGACCACACACAGTTCATACAAATCATGTCGGTCTTGACCACACACAGTTCATACAGATCATGTCGGTCTTGACCACACACAGTTCATACAGATCATGTCGGTCTTGACCACACACAGTTCATACAGATCATGTCGGTCTTGACCACACACAGTTCATACAGATCATGTCGGTCTTGACCACACACAGTTCATACAGATCATGTCGGTCTTGACCACACACAGTTCATACAGATCATGTCGGTCTTGACCACACACAGTTCATACAGATCATGTCGGTCTTGACCACACACAGTTCATACAAATCATGTCGGTCTTGACCACACACAGTTCATACAGATCATGTCGGTCTTGACCACACACAGTTCATACAGATCATGTCGGTCTTGACCACACACAGTTCATACAGATCATGTCGGTCTTGACCACACACAGTTCATACAGATCATGTCGGTCTTGACCACACACAGTTCATACAGATCATGTCGGTCTTGACCACACACAGTTCATACAGATCATGTCGGTCTTGACCACACACAGTTCATACAGATCATGTCGGTCTTGACCACACACAGTTCATATGGATACTTACACAGCGTCTATCCTCGGTCACAGACTAATAAGCTCTAAGCGATTAACAAACACACGGAGCTGTAGGCACAATTACAGGTATTTACACTGGCAGTGAGACATGTGGATCTGGAATGTAAAGATGTGACATCCACCCACACTTGACCCCTCCATACTCCACCCTGACCCTTAACTCACTCAGTACGGCCAGTCCTCTCTTCTCCTCTACACAGACCCCTCGGATGTCCAGTTGGTGTCTCAATGACCCAACCTTTAGCTTCCGTCGTCAGAATTGTGGTATTCTTTGTCAACATTCACCTCTTTAGTATAAGAGCCTTCCGCTTGCAATATTTTGATGATGGTAATTGGGGTGAAACGCTGTTAACGTCGTCTCTTTCGCCGTTCGTATGGAGAGAGTTAAAGATTAATAACGTCTGCGGCAAGACGTATGGATCTGGAATAAAGATATGTCATCTCCCCCCCCCCTTCCCTCCCCCCTCCCAACCCGACCGCACACCAAGTCTGCAGTCAGACGTGTGGATATGGAATAAAAATATGATATCCTACCCCTCCCCTGAACACACAAATGTCTACGGCAAGACGTGGATCTGGAATAAAGATATGAGATTTCCCCTCCACCTGACTACACACCAAGTCTGCAGTAAGACGTGCGGATCTGGAATAAAGATATAACACCTCCCTTCCCCTGACCGCACACCAGAGTCTGCTGTTAGAAGTGTGGGTCTGAAATAAAGATATGACACCCCCCCCCCCCCCCCTTCCTCCTTGCTTCACCACCCATCCTGACCACACACAATGTCTGCAGCAAGACAACTGGATCTGAAATAAAGACATGACATCCACCCCCCCCTCACACTTCCTTCGCCCTCCATCCTGACCACATACAGTGTCTGCAGCAAGACAACTGGATCTGAAATAAAGACATGACATCCACCCCCCCCTCACACTTCCTTCGCCCTCCATCCTGACCACATACAATCAACATCTGCAGTGAGATATATGGGTCTGGCATGAAGATACCACATCCACACTCTTCCTCCACTTCGCCCTCCTTCCTCACCACATACAGTGCCCACAACAACATCTATTCATCTTGGGAGAAACACACACACACACACACACACACACACACACACACACACACACACACACACACGTATCCCAGTCCTCCCTCTTAAATAAAAAAAAAGCTTTTATTCTGAATAACAATAATAGAAGAAGAAGAGGTAGTAGTAGTAGTAGTAGTAGTATGCTAGTCAGTCGTGTCCGACTATGACCATCAGAACAGCAGAAGAAGCAACTGCTGTCCCAACTATCCGGGCTAGGAATTGATTTTTTGGGGGGAGTGTCCTGTCCAAGTTACATCCCCACTCTCTCGGCCAAGAGGGTTTTCAGGACAGTCGGCGTTGGGATGGTTCCCAAAGGCCAGCTAACCTCCAAGGCTTGCAGCACAAAGAGCCAGTGCAAACTTGCCCCCTAGTTTGAGTGTCATAGTCCTTCACAAAAGGCTAAGCTGCAGCTGTAAACGACTTCCCATTGCAATTGAGAAACCACTGATCATACAGCTCTCACTTTCATGTTGGCCCAACTGTAAGCTTATGTCGATCTGTGATATAAATCTGAGCGTTGGACAAGTAGTAGTAGTAGTAGTAGTAGTAGTAGTAGTAGTAGTAGTAGTAGTAGTAGTAGTAGTAGTAGAAGCACGCACAGTAATCTTTTGTTTTGTTTTTGTATTGCTGTTTTTATGTGAACGCAAAGTAAAGTAAAACATATATACAACTAACCAGAATAAGACCAACTACCAGACCACCCCGTGCGCTCCTTCACAAATAGATGATACGATCCACCCTGACCATGCTCCATGCCACTCCGTATGACTGCTTCAGTGTGCAGCAACAAGGCAGCTGTTCCTTTCATGTCACCGTTTTCCTCTCTGTGTGTGTGTGTGTGTGTGTGTGTGTGTGTGTGTGTGTGTGTGTGTGTGTGTGTGTGTGTGTGTGTGTGTGCATGTATGTATGTGTGTGTGTGTGTGTGTGTGTGTGTGTGTGTGTGTGTGTGTGTGTGTTGTGTGTGTGTGCTATGATTTTGTTTTTCATCAATGTTCTCCTTATCCCTATGGCCTTCTCTGAATAGACTATCCGTATCCGTAGCCACGCCCTATCTCTCTCTATCTCTGTCTCTCTCTGAGTTCCCTTTTTTTTTCCAGGTGTATAATCTGACACGCATCAGGTATTATAATCTCATCACATCAGGTAATAGTCTGACACACATAAGTCATGTAATCTAAAATCAGGTACTTAAACCTGACACGCATCAGGCACATAATGTCACATCAGGTTTTCAATCTGACACACATCAGGTATGTAATCGGACACACATCATGAATGTAATCTCACATCGGTAACACGATCCCACATAAGGCATAACGTCTGACACGCACCACATATTCTGCCTCTCTGTCTCCTCGTTTCTCTTGGTATCTGTGTGTGTGTGTGTGTGTGTGTGTGTGTGTGTGTGTGTGTGTGTGTGTGTGTGTGTGTGTGTGTGTGTGTGTGTGTGTGTGTGTGTGTGTGTGTGTGTGTGTGTGTGTGTGTGTGTGTGTGTGTCTGTGTGTCTGTGTGTGTCTGTGTCTGTGTGTGCGTTTCTGTCTGTCTGTCTGTCTGTCTTTATCTGTGTATTTATTCACTTTCTTTCGTGCGTCTGCTCTCTCTCTCTCTCTCTCTCTCTCCCTCCCTCCCTTCCCTACTCCCAAACTATGTTTTTCGTGGGAAAAAAAGAAAGACAAATCTATGGAATAATAAATCTAGATATCAAGGAAGCGTTTGACGTGGTTTTTTGTTTGTTTGTTTGTTTGTGTGTGTGTGTGTGTGTGTGTGTGTGTGTGTGTGTGTGTGTGTGTGTGTGTGTGTGTGTGTGTGTGTGTGTGTGTGTGTGTGTGTGTGTGTGTGTGTGTTTTGTTGTTGTTGTTCAACCATCAAAATTCATTGGAAAATTACGCATTAGTCAGCGTGGTTCAGTTTTGTTATGTGCCTTGATTGATATCTCAAAGAACGAAAAGAGAGCACGTTAGTTAACGGGTCTTTATCAAGTTAAGAGACAATAAGAGTAGAAAGCCCTCAGGGCTCTGTTCTCGGCCCCCTGTTGTTCAACATTTATACTGATGATCTTCATCTCCTCGGCACAAGTTTCATGCAACGTACTTGCTGACGACTCCTCTCATCTTACGGCTGGAATGTTCTTAGATCATATCAACGATAAAATGGAAACAAGCCTAACTGAAGTTTCCAACTGGTTCTCAGACAATAATACGATACTTTACCCAACAACAACAAATACAATAACCAAGAGCACCAGCGTGGCTGTTTCCACTCAGTCTTTCGTTTTACAGACAAGCTATCAATAAAGTCACTGAACATCGACATGTTTCTCGTTATTGTCAACCAGCAAACACAGGAGGTACATTTCAGTTCTTTCTTATCAAAGTCGATTGCAAAGAAGGGGTAAAAAAAAAAAAAAAAAAAAAAAGAAGAAGAAGAAGTTAACTTGTTATCTCGTCTACGGCAGGTTGCGAATCCGGAAGCTTGCAGTCTCTTTCTCTATTCTCACGTCATGTATAAAATAAACCGCGTTTCAAACGTCTGGGACAATGCCAGCAAATTGCACATGAAAAAGTGATGGCCTAGAGGTAACGCGTCCGCCTAGGAATCGAGAGAATCTGAGCGCGCTGGTTCGAACCACAGCTCAGCCGCCGATATTTTCCCCCTCCACTAGACCTGGAGTGGTGGTCTGGACGCTAGACATTCGGATGAGACGATAAACCGAGGTCCCGTGTGCAGCATGCACTTAGCGCACGTAAAAGAACCCACGACAACAAAATGGTTGTTCCTGGCAAAATTCTGTAGAAAAATCCACGGCGATAGGAAAAACAAATAAAACTGCACGCAACAAAAAAATAGGGTGGCGCTGTAGTGTAGTGACGCGCTCTCTCTGGGGAGAGCAGCCCGAATTTCACACAGAGAAATCTGTTGTGATAAAAAGAAATACAAATACCGCTCCCCCCCCCCCTTCACAAAACACGTGCAGTCAACAGTATCAACTGTCCATTCTTCTGCCTGTCACTAAGTTCCTTAAACCCAAGAAGTGCGCACTTCTGCTAATACGTAAATGTACTACATATATTGAGTTCAGTGGTGTGACTGGGGTTTGATGTGTATCTAGTATTTGAGAATGCTTCGTGGTTTTAAAGTTGGACTGCGGTAATTTCATTTTCAGAATATTTGCAAACATATGGATGAATGAATGGAAGGGATTTATACAGCGCTGGTGGGAAGTGTATTAAATTCTCCATAGCTTTGGTGAGGGGCAAGAACATGGACAATCTCTCTCTCTCTCTCTCTCTCTCTCTGTATATATATATATATATATGTATATATATATATATATATATATATATATATGCTTGTGTGTGTATGTATGTATTTATGTATGTATGTATGTATGTATGTATATTTGTATTTCATTTTTTTATCACAACAGATTTCTCTGTGTGAAATTCGGGCTGCTCTCCACCACACTACACCGCCACCCATTTTTTTTCCCTGTGTGCAGTTTTATTTATTCCTATCAAAGTGGATATTTCTACGGAATTTTGCCAAGAACAACCCTTTTGTTGCCGTGGGTTTTTTGGGTTTTTTTACGTGCGCTAAGTGCATGCTGCACACAGTACCTCGGTTTATCGTCTCATCCGAATGACTAGCGTCCAGACCACCACTCAAGATCTAGTGGAGGGGGAGAAAATATCGGCGGCTGAGCCGTGATTCGAACCAGCGCGCTCAGATTCTCTCGCTTCCAAAGCGGACGAATTACCTCTAGGCCATCACCCCAAAACCCTTATGTCCAAACGGGACGGCTGAGTTCTTTGTGCTGTGCTCTCTCAATTTCTCCGTTCTTGCAGGATGTATGGCCTGAACGTTTCATCGACACGCTATGTATGTGAAATCACCGTAATGGTTTGCTTCCTGAAATGGTTTATTTGTCTCAGCTCAAAGATTTTTTTTATCTTCTCGGATTCATTGTCCAGTCTTGAGACCACTACTGAGCAGAATAATAAATCGTCTAACGCCATACACTGTATGCCAAACTGGCGTTAAGTAACTGTGCTAGCCTGATTCCTAGTCACGCTGAACACCAGGAAATGATATTCTTGGCTAAGGACAGAAAAAAAAGGGGGGGTGGGGGGGGGGGGGGGACAGTCACAATTGTTCCATATACAGAGATCTCAACCTCTGAGATACAATCACATGTGAAGATTTCCGACAAAAGAAACGTGACACCCAAACTGACGACAAAATCTTCGAGACAAAGAAAAAAAGTTTTTTTTACCACGTCAGTGTGGAGGCAATCCGTGGAGTGTATGTAAAAAACGGTGTGCTGAATGCTGGATCATACAACACAGTAACCACACTGCCAACACCATGACACCGTTTTCACAGATGTTCTCCCGAAACGGTTTCTTTTTGTTTCATTGATTTGGTTATCATGATGATAAGGTAGGTTTGGTTTTTGCATCGCTTCTTTTAATCATTTTGTAAATGGAGATAGTTTCATATTGTTTTTCGTTTAACTCACTCAGTACGGCCAGCCCTCTCTTCTCCTCTACACAGACCCCTCGGACGTCCAGTGGGTGTCTCAATGACCCAACCTTTAGCTTCCGTCGTCAGAATTGTGGTATTCTTTGTCAACATTCACCTCTTCAGTATAAGAGCGTTCCACTTGCAATATTTTGATGATGGTAATTGGAGTGAAACGATGTTAACGTCGTCTCTTTCGCCGTTCGTATGGAGAGAGTTAAGTCTGTGTGTGTGTGTGTGTGTGTGTGTGTGTGTGTGTGTGTGTGTGTCTTTTCATCCCAGCCCGTGCTCGGTCGGACTGTAGCTATATGAACTGATGAGTCATGAACGCGCACGCTCGCGCGCGCGCGCGCGTGTGTGTGTGTGTGTGCTCATCACGGTTCCTTCTAGACAGGAAATAGACAAGACGTGAAACCACCTGACGACTGAGGGATTATTTTTGGTCCGTGGCTTGAGTGACAGAATCGATGAAAGACAACAAACAGCTGTCGCGCTGGCCTACAGTTGATCAAAGCAGTCACGTGTTAACGAGGCTTACCTCACTACTCCGTGTCACTGTAGATATTTAAAAAAAAAATAAAAAAATTTGTGCCTCATCATCTGCACGGCACCATTTCAGTGGCAATACTCCCATGCCGCGCATTCCGAGTCTCCCATACAGAGCATGATTGCTTAGTTTCGTCAAGCACCGGCAGTCCTTCGGGAACTATCCATGTTTGCTCGCCTGCCACACTTCGGTGGTGTTCTTTAGTGTCTGTTCTGATTCAACATTCGCACACACACTGACACCTCCTAGAAATCTCCCCTACTGACGATAATACTTGATACGTCGCGGGGTAAGACTGAGTGATCGTCACCTCCGTAACTGAAACCGCCGCCACGTTCGTCCAACGACAGTCCCCCATAAATCTGCCGACTCCAAAGTCACTGACAGCATGGAAGTGGAAGGTAGTCGAAACTGAGGTCACTATGAGAGCAGGGGCATGAATACTTCAGAATCTAGGGCTCTTTTTTTTCTTTTTTTTTTCGAAACTCGCGATGAATGGGATTGATGATGATAACGATGATGCTATAGATGTCCGTTTTAGGCAGAGACTTGAAGCTTCCTTTCATGACAAAACTATACCGGCGTCAACTGGGTCCGAGAGATACAGACACCCGCAGTGTTGGTTTGAAAATTTGAGCAGCACTCTCACAGACGCATCAGTACAATGGATGATACTCTACTGTGTGGTCCCAATCTTCCTATCTGAACCAACCTGTCACCATAGTGGACACCACTGTTACCTCATCAGTTGCTCCGTTTCATCATTATGTAGTAGAAAATACCCTTTCCTCATTGGTCCAGGTCACTTTTAACAAAACAAAACAAAACACGCTAATCATTCTTCGCAATTGAAAGTCTCTCTATGGCAATCGGGACAGTGAATTCATATCCACTGTATTGTGATGTATTGTTGGTATTGCATTGCATTGTATTGTATTCTACTGGATTGTATTGTAATGCATTGTATTGCTGGTACTGCACTGTATTGTAATTACTGTGTGTCACAACATATTTCTCTGTGTGAAATTCGGACTGCTTTCCCCAATGCTCGGCACAGTGGGAGAGCGGGGCCTGATCCAACCTCTCCTCCCACCGTGCTTTAACTCTCTCCATACGAACGGCGAAAGAGACGACGTTAACAGCGTTTCAGCCCAATTACCATCATCAAAATATTGCAAGCAGAAGGCCCTTATACTGAAGAGGTGAATGTTGACAAAGAATACCACAATTCTGACGACGGAAGCTAAAGGTTGGGTCATTCAGACACCCACTGGACATCCGAGGGGTCTGTGTAGAGGAGAAGAGAGGACTGGCCGTACTGAGTGAGTTAACCTTCCTCAAACGAAGGTATCCATTCGCACCCGGGTGGAGCGAGAAGTAAAATCGGAGTGAAGTGCCTTTCCTCAGGACACAACACCATGCCGAAACGGGGGCTCGAACCCTGACCACTGGGGAACACTGGATCAAAAGTCCAACGCCTAACCGTGTCTTCAGTCCACGGCGCCTCCCAGAAACAGCGAACAGACAAAACGCTGGCTGACTCAGTGCTCCAAAATTAGCACCTTCAGTCACCTTGACTATATCTTTGAAGCTTGAGACAGTTTAAAAACGGACCTTGCATATAAGCCTACTTCAGAAAAGAGAGTAGGAAAGAAAGGAAGGAAGGAAGGAAGAAAAAAGAAAAGGGAAAAAAAAAGCTTGTTCAAACTGGGGACGGGAGAATTGCGAGGCTCAAGAGTGTGACGTGCATTGTACAAGCCCTTGCCTCCCATCCTTACCAAAACACACACACCACCCTCCCTCTCACCTTCCCCTTCCATTCCAACCGCCTCCGCCTCTTTCTTGTTTCTCTCCCTTTACTTCTTCCCCCCCCCCCCCCCCCCCATTGCCAAAAATAGAACCACCAAAGGGCGCAACTGTTGCCACTCGGGCAGAACACATCGTGTTCTTAAACTGGTTCTCTTCCACTTGTGTGTGTGTGTGTGTGTGTGTGTGTGTGTGTGATATTATGCTTGTGTGAATAAGTGTTTGTATGCGTGTGTACGAGGACACACACACACACGAGAGAGAGGAGAGAGAGAGAGAGAGAGAGAGAGAGAGAGAGAGAGAGAGAGAGAGGACAGACAGACAGACAGACAGACAGACAGAGGCAGAGAGAGAAACACACACACACACACACACACACACACTCAAACACACACACTCAAACACAAACACACACACACACACACACACACACACACACACACACACAGACTGGAGTGGAGTGGAGTGGTTGAGGTGGCGGGGTGGTACGACCCACTTGCTGCCTGAAGCGCTGTTGTTGGCAACATGCTGCACGTGCAGTGCTGACAATGAGCACCGACACACATCCTCCATCACACACGGCACCCACCGACGTAAAATAACACTGTGTGGCTGCTACTGCCACCATTGCAGCTTCTCCGTACTGCAGGCGATAGCTAGCTATTCAACAGGTAGACAGCCTGCTGGGCCCCACAGAACGGGAAATATGCCGGGTGGAGGAGGGATGTCAGTGGTGGGATGTTGAGGGGGACGGGGGGGTGTGTATGTGTGTGTGTGGGAGGGGGGGGGGGGGGGGGGGGAGTTGGGTGGTGGGGAGGGGCACTAGTTAATTGTTTAATTAATTGGATTAATTCAGTTGGATTAAATGTTTTAAAAAATGCTGTTTTGAGAAAGGGGAACTCCGCTTCTGATGAAAGTCAATACCTCCTCCCCCCCCCCCCCCCCAATCTCTCTCTCCTTTCTAATTTTAATACATCTATTTTGTTTTCCATTCAAAGAGAAACGAAACACTACTTTTGGAATATTATGAACACACACGCAAAAAATGTTTGTTCGCCTATCTTTAAGTTAACCGAATTTCATGTTCATGGCACTGGTCCCTTGAATCGTCAACGTGTGAAAGTTCCCTCTTTCAAATAGTTTGGTGGCCTCGCAGCAAATCATTCCTGAGTTCTGAGTTCTCTCTGTCTGTCTCTGTCTGTCTCTGTCTCTGTCTCTCTCTCTCTCTCTCTCTCTCTCTCGTCATGTCTGTACTTGTGTCTCTGTCTTTGATTGCCTGTGGGTGAGGAAGAGGATGAAGGCTGAACACGTCAATGCCTTTCAAAATGGAAATCAATTTTGTCGCAAGACGCAACTTCCCACTTTCTTTCATTTTTCGCAATTTTCTCCATACACAAATGGGAGCTACTGGGGTAAGTTGTGGAAGCGGCTGGGGACTCAAAGGCTGAATGAAGTCATATAATAACCAAGAAAGTATCGTGTGTCTAAACTATCATCTTCCAGATTTAAAAGCAGAGATATATGCATGCAATGTTTTGTTTCGCGGCATGTACTTGTGTCGGGTGATTGTCTTGGGAGTAGACCGCAAACGCGACGTAAGCAGAGCTTAGTTAGCTTTGCAACCAAAGTGTTCCTTAGTCTGTGGAGTTAAGGGCAGACTAAGGACAATTCTAAACGCCAAGCAAACTTTGCATTGCTATGATCGCTTTTCAGCAGCCCTGCCCAGGTTTCAGGTGTCTCAGCTTGTTTTGAAATGCATCTTGGTAGGGCTGGGAGAGCTGCATGCTGTGAAGAGTATCGCTTTTGACACGTCTTGCGGCTGTGGAACCTGGCGTCCTGCCTACAGTTGGAACTGAAGAACCAGGTCAGGACTGCAGCCCACATGCGGGAGACCTTTGATCGTGTGCCCCCCCCCCCCCCCCCCAATTCCCCCCTCCCCCGCCCCCCCAGGAGGGTCATGGTGACCCTTTGGGATCTGGCATTGTCATGGGGAAGAAACTATGGTTCTACCAGTATGACATCCGATAATAATAATATCACTTGTGTCCCAACGACCTAACGACCTGTTGAGAAAAAAGGTCTGTCCAGGGCTTAAGTCTTGGTTCAGTGAAGTTTGCGTTAAGGGGTGATTCTTGTTCCACTATGGACTACAGGACGCTTTGTAAATGCCACCAACACACACACACACACACACACACACACAACTCTCTCCCCACTCCTACTCTCTCTTGACAGTCTGTCTCCAAGCGAGCACGACCCTCAGGTCAATGGCGTCAAATCTTCTTTTTCCCCCTTTTTTGTGTTTTGTTTTGTTTTGCACACGTCTCCGTCTTGATTTGCATACTCGCTAACTGCTTACTATGTAACATAAAATACCAGTCTCTTTGAAATTATTTCTGTTATTTGCAAATCTGTGGCTATCCAACTACATCAACATTGTGTGAAGTGTGCGTACTGGAACAGTTAGGATGATAAGTTTCAAAATAATCTTCGATGCAAGAGACCAAAAAACAAAACAAAACAACAAAGTCAACGTCTGTCATTTCAGTAATAATGACTGCAATCAAATTTTAACAATACAAAGTAGAAATAACCCGGCACTTTTTAAACGTTTCTGCTAGCAGCCCGCCAAATCCCTCTTCTGTTCCAGCCTCCATCTCATTGCACCACACCCACTGGCCTCAGCTGACAAACCCTGGCCTGGCCACCATCCACAGGGAACCTTGACCAGTCAGCATGCAGAATGACGTCCCTTGACGGCCACCCCCCTCCACCCACCACACCTGCCCCGCTGCACGAGGAGAGGGGAGGGGAGGGGAGGGGAGGGGAGGAGGAGAGTAAGGACACAACCAGGAGATGAGAACAGTACAGTGAATGTGGTGATGGTATGATGATGATGATGGTGATGATGATGATGATGATGATGATGATGGTGATGATGATGATGATGATATGGATACTTATATAGCGCCTATCCTCGGCTGAGTTCAAGCTCTAAGCGCTTTACAAACACGGGGTCATTTTGCACAACAGGCTAGCTGCCTACCTGGGTAGAGCCGACTGACAGATGTCATTGGGCGCTCATCATTCGTTTCCCGAGTCATTCAATCAGGTTTCAGCCACGCACACATATATACTCATACAGACATGTAACATTTTATGTGTATGATTGTTTTGTTTATTTACCCCGCCATGTAGGCAGCCACACTCAGTTTTCGGGGGTGTGCATGCTTGGTATGTAAATCTTTCCATAACCCACCAAACACTGACATGGATTCTTTAACGTGCGTATTTGATATTCTGCGTGCGTGTACACATGAATGGGGTTCAGGCACTAGCAGGTCTGCAGAAATATATTGACCTGGGAGATCGGAAAAATTTTCACCATGTACCCACCAGGCGCCGTTACCGAGATTCAAACCCCGGACCCTCCGACTGAAAGTCCAACGCTTCAACCATTTGGCTTTTGCGCCCATCCAGGTCTGTGGTTCGAATCCTGTCAGCATCAGGTGGGTAAAGGGTGGACATTTTTTGCTGTATCACACAACTGGTGTCCCAAAACAGTTTTCACACTTCATGCAGTCACACGAAGACCACCCATAAAAGCTGGCATCACCAGAATGACGTGAGCAGTGTGATGCAACTGACCGGTCGCTCGCCAAGCTCGGCCCGAACCCACGGCCCAGCGGCCAAGCTTGCACACTCTATCGTAATTGTGGGGTGGTGCTCTCTCACTGGGTGGAGTCCAGGTCAAAGCAGAGAGGAAACTAACAGCCAAACAGCAGATTGACCACACCATTCAGTTAAAAAGACAAAACAAAAAACAAAAAACGAAAGCCTCAAACAAGCCGTGGATAATGAAAAAAACGTGGGGAGAATATGTTTTTCATCATCTATTGTCGGTTGGTCTATTCAGGAATATGAAGAGAATGTGTTGTTGTTCATTCTCTCTCTCCCCCCTCTCTCTCTCTCCCCTCTCTCTCTCTCTCTCTCTCCCCTCCCTCTCTCTCTCTCCTCTCCCCTCTCTCTCTCTCTCTCCCCTCTCTCCCTCTCTCTCCCCTCCCCCTCTCTCTCTCTCCCCTCCCTCTCTCTCTCTCCTCTCCCCTCTCTCTCTCTCCCTCTCTCTCTCCCCCCTCTCTCTCTCTCCCCCCTCTCTCTCCCCTCTCTCTCTCTCCCCCCTCTCTCTCTCTCCCTCTCTCTCTCCCCTCCCTCCCTCTCTCTCTCCCCCCCTCTCTCTCTCCCCTCTCTCTCTCTCCCCCCCTCTCTCTCTCCTCTCTCTCTCTCTCTCCCCCCCCTCTCTCTCCCCTCTCTCTCTCTCCCCCCCCCCTCTCTCTCTCTCGTTGAAAATGAATGACGATGACGATACAGTAAGATCACTGGCGAAGCACATTGCTGAAGCCTATAATATTCGAAAGAAGAGTAATTCATTTCAATAGTTTAAAAAAAAAAAAGAAGAAGAAAAGAATGCTTTTGTTTCCATGAACTGTGAAAGTGGATGGTCGAGCGTTAGTTTATTTGACTCCAAGTATGTTTATTTTCTGTTCTATTTTGTCTCATTATTTTCTTCATTATTTTTTCAGATTGCATACCCATGTTACTCGAGCTGTATAGCTAATGACATTAAACCTTTCAGTGTTCAGTGTTCAGTGTTCTCTCTCTCTCTCT
>NC_134876.1:32947106-32954606 GCF_041734735.1 Babylonia areolata
AGGAGGTCATCAGGTCTTCACCTGGCATTCAAACACAAAACCAGGTCACCCACGGAAGTGCAAAAGGCACATCGATCGTCTCAGCACCCCGAAGAAGGCGCAGATCAATAAGTGGTCTGGGTCCGCATCACCGCGAACGCGAACTGCACCGAATTATCTGTGACTATTATTTTCATCGCTCCGTGTCAACTACAATTTTATTTCCTCCGCCTGCTGGGTGGGCAGACTGAGTTATGTCATGATCATGTCCAATACCAAAGGTCAGCTTTGGGGCCACTTGGCGTAATGGACGTCCTTCAGTGACCAGCTATCTGGGTACGTTTGTGTGCGCTGGCGTCATAATGTTAGTCTTGAACCAACCCGCTTCCCTTGTCCACACCACGTGGGGCTTGCTTTGTTTCTCATTGTTTTGACTGGCTGCTTTGACACCAATCAAGAGCTGTTTGCTTCTTCGATCTTTCCGCACCCTCCTTTCACATTTCACTACAACGGAACAGCGAAAAGAAACATTATTACTGCTGACACCAGTCCCGACACAGCGTGTTCTCTCTCACTGGAGCCTAATTGCTGGACCACGAATGGGACGGAGAGAGAGTGTCTGTCTTGTCTGGCGGTGTTACCAACAGCATGGAAGGTGTTTCGAGTTTGGACAAATACCACACAACACGCCGAACGTTGGCTTGACTTCAGAAATATCACGGAACTCAGTCAATAGTGGTTTTGTTTGACACTGGTACAGTCACTGAATGTTGGTTTGCTTTTGGAATTATGCGGACACACCCACTGTTGGTTGGGGTCTGTTGGTTGGGGTTTGACAAACGTCACAGAATACATTGAATGCCAGTTTGACAATTGTCACAAAATACAATGAATGTTGGTTTGTTTGACAAATGTCACAGAATACACTAAATGTTTGTTTGACAACTGTCACATAATACATTGACTGTTGGTTTGTTTGACAAATGTCACAGAATACACTGAACGTTGGTTTGTTTGACAAATGTCACATAATACACTGAATATTGGTTGGTTTGTCAAATATCACAGAATACATTGAATGTTGATTTGGTTTGACAAATGTCACAGAACACATTGAATATTGCTTTAGTCTGTGAAATGTCACAGAACACATTGAATTCAGTTTGGTTAAACAAATGTCACAGAATACACTGAATGTTTGGTCACAAAAAAAAAGGTCACAAAATATATTGGATGTTGGTTTGATCGAGTACATAACACTGTACTGAGTCAATTTCAAACAGTTGTAGCAATAATTGTTCACTGTCATCAGTTTATAAGTGGCCGATATATTCACGATTGGTCACACGAACGACTCACTGTCTGTCCGCCTGTCTGCGTGCCTATCTGTCTCTCTTTTTAATAGTTATAGATATATACCAGATTCTTAATCATGGGAGATAAAAACCTACCCAATCCATTCTCTCTCTCCATGTCTCTCTCTCTTCATCTCCCTTAAAAATTTTTTTTTTAGTGTATGTCTTGATATGCCCGTTTTCTGCCTTGTTGCACTATTCACTCAGTCTTTAGAGGATCTGAGAAATGGTTTTGCTGATCGGGAATTCTCACTTTGCGCTAACCAGTTCTTTCTGGTGTTTATGTGTATTAGCTTATATGTGTGTACATGTATGTGTATATATGCGTATTGCTTTGTAATTGTTAACTCCAGCGGTAAATCCTTGGTTTTTTTGTAGGAATGAGAGTACACACTTGAGCCGATTTCGCTTCCAATGTTGGTTTTCTATTTTTCAGGTCCCATGGGACAGATTGGAGTGTGCTTACAACCCTATCAAAACCGATGCGGTTGGCTGGACTTGAAGAAGCTTCCATGTTAATGAAAATGAAAATGCTTTGCTGTACCCTTGTATACCCCCTGCCTCTCCCCCCACCCAACCCCATCATCTCCCCTACCCCGTCCTTCCCTCGCTCCCTCCCTACCCCCCTCGCCCTGTTCTGAATTGTGGACCATGGCCGATGTTCAATAAAACACTTTCGTTCGTTCGTTCTCTTTGTGTCTGTCTGTCTGTCTGTCTCTGTCTCTGTCAGACACCCCCCCCCCTCTCTCTCTCTCTCTCTCTCTCTCTCTCTCTCTCTCTTGTATTGCGTGTTTGTTATACTTTCCCTCTTATGAGGACAGAATGAAAACAAGATGTATTCCTTTTCTCCCTCAATTGTGTCGTGTGTGTGTGTGCGTGCGTGTGTGTGTGTGTGTGTGTGTGTGTGTGTGTGTGTGTGTGTGTGTGTGTGTGTGTGTGTGTGTGTGTGTGTGTCTGTCTGTCTGTCTCTCTGTCTGTCTGTCTCTCTGTGTGTGCTAAAACAGGAAGCAAACTGTTCTGACGTTTGACAAGACATGACCCTGGTTAGGAAGCATGTAATCACAGAGTGTCGCCTTGTCATTTCCTCTGCATGCAGACGTTTGACACTTGACGCCAGACGCCAGATCAATAATTCCCTTTTCTCTACCTCGTGATAAGGAAATATACATATTTCCTGACGATCTGTGGATCCTTTTCGTGCGCTTTTGCTGCATGTGCACTTAACTGCTTTGTCACTATCTTCGTTTGATCACGTGTGAGAAAGAGAGAGCGGGAGATATATATATATATATATATATATATATATATATATATATATATATATATATATATAGAGAGAGAGAGAGAGAGAGAGAGATTAATAGACACAGAGAGAGAGATCGTGAGAGAGAAACAAAAACAGAGACACAGGGGGAGAGGGGGAGGTTGAAGCTGAGAGAGAAGGTGAAAACGAATGAACGGAAGATAGTGATAATGTTGAGAACACACACATATATTTGTGTGTGTGTGTGTGTGTGTGTGTGTGTGTGTGTGTGTGGTGTGTGTGTGTGTGTGTGTGTGTGTGTGTGTGTGTGTGTGTGTGTGTGTGTGTGTGTGTAGAAGCCATTTATAGTGACAAAGGAATACAAGCGAGATAGACGATACCCAATGATATATCGACGAGACAGGACAGAGGTAGTGGATAGAAGGACTGTAGGAGAAGAACGACACGTGTGTGTGCAGACACATATCCCATGGAGAGAGTTGTCTGGATAGATGCTGATGTCTTTCTGCAATCTCTTCTCTCCGCTTCTGGACAGAGTGGAGTGTGGTTAGAGACATCACACAGAAACATGATGTGGACAGAGTGCAGTGTGTGGTTAGATACATCACATGGAGACATAATGTGTACAGAGAGCACTGTATGGTTAGAGACATAACATGGAGACATAATGTGGACAGAGAGCAGTGTGTGGTTAGAGACATCACATGGAGACATGATGTGGACAGAGAGCAGTGTGTGGTTAGAGACATCACATGGAGACATGATGTGGACGAGAGAGCAGTGTGTGGTTAGAGACATCACATGGAGACATAATGTGGACAGAGAGCAGTGTGTGGTTAGAGACATCACATGGAGACATAATGTGGACAGAGAGCAGTGTGTGGTTAGAGACATCACATGGAGACATAATGTGGACTGTGTGTGGTTAGAGACATCTCATGGAGACATAAAGTGGACAGAGAGCAGTGTGTGGTTAGAGACATCACATGGAGACATAATGTGGACAGAGAGCAGTGTGTGGTTAGAGACATCACATGGAGACATAATGTGGACAGAGAGCAGTGTGTGGTTAGAGACATCACATGGAGACATAATGTGGACAGAGAGCAATGTGTGGTTAGAGATATCTCATGGAGACATAATGTGGACAGAGAGCTGTGTGTGGTTAGATACATCACATGGAGAGATAATGTGTGTGGTTAGAGACATCACATGGAGACATGATGTGGACATAGAGTAATGTGTGATTAGAGACATCTCATGGAGACATAATGTGGACAGAGCAGTGTGTGGTTAGAGACATCACATGGAGACATAATGTGGACATAGAGTAATGTGTGATTAGAGACATCTCATGGAGACATAATGTGGACAGAGAGTAATGTGTGGTTAGAGACATCACATGGAGACATAATGTGGACATAGAGTAATGTGTGATTAGAGACATCACATGGAGAGATAATGTGGACATAGAGTAATGTGTGATTAGAGACATCTCATGGAGACATAATGTGGACAGAGCAGTGTGTTGTTAGAGACATCACATGGAGACATAAAGTGGACATAGAGTAATGTGTGGTTAGAGACATCACATGGAGACATAATGTGGACAGAGAGCAGTGTGTGGTTAGAGACATCACATGGAGACATAATGTGGACAGAGAGTAATGTGTGATTAGAGACATCTCATGGAGACATAAAGTGGACATAGAGTAATGTGTGATTAGAAACATCTCATGGAGACATAATGTGGACAGAGAGCAGTGTGTGGTTAGAGACATCACATGGAGACATAAAGTGGACAGAGTAATGTGTGATTAGAGACATCTCATGGAGACATAATGTGGACAGAGAGCAGTGTGTGGTTAGAGACATCTCATGGAGACATAATGTGGACAGAGAGCAGTGTGTGGTTAGAGACATCACATGGAGAGATAATATGGACAGAAAGCAGTGTGTGGTTAGAGACATGGAGACATGATGTGGCCAGACAGCAGTGTGTGGTTAGAGACATCACATGGAGAGATCATGTGGATAGAGAGCAGTGTGTGGTTAGAGACATCTCATGGAGACATAATGTGGACAGAGAGCAGTGTGTGGTTAGAGACATCACATGGAGACATGATGTGGACAGAGAGCAGTGTGTGGTTAGAGACATCACATGGAGACATAATGTGGACAGAGAGTAATGTGTGATTAGAGACATCACATGGAGACATAATGTGGACAGAGAGTAATGTGTGATTAGAGACATCTCATGGAGACATGATGTGGACAGAGGGCACTGTGTTGATAGAGACATCACATGGAGAGGAGTGTGGATTGAGACACAGACGGGCGCAACAGCCGGGTTGTTAAAAGAGTTGGACGTTCAATCTGAGGGACCCGTGTTCGAATCCTGGTGAGGGCGCCTGGTGGGTAATGGGAGAGGATGATATTGCTCCAACCTCCCAGGTCAACGGATGTGCGGACCTGAACCCCCTTCGTGGGTATACGCATACAGAAGATCAACTACGCGCGTTAATGATCCCGCAAGCCATGTCAGCATTCGGTGGGTCATGGGAAAAAAAAACAACCATACCCGGCATGCAACTCCCCCGCCTCCGGGAGTATGGCTACCTATATCAATCAGTATATGTCGTGGGCAAAAACGGTCATACACCTGAAAACTCACTCGTGTATACCGATTGAACGTGAGAGTCATAGCCCAGGAACGAAGAAGGAGAATGAGGACAGAGAAAACACATGGAGAGATGAGTGTGGATAGAGATGAGTGTGGATAGAGATGAGTGTGGATAGAGACATCACATGGAGAGAGGGGCGTGGATAGAGATGAGTGTGGATAGAGACATCACATGGAGAGAGGGGCGTGTATACAGGTGAGTCTGGATAGAGACATCACATGGAGAGAGGGGCGTGTATACAGGTGAGTCTGGATAGAGACATCACATGGAGAGAGGGGCGTGGATACAGATGAGTGTGGACAGAGACATCACATGGAGAGAGGGGCGTGGGTAGAGATGAGTGTGGATAGAGACATCACATGGAGAGAGGGGCGTGGATACAGGTGAGTCTGGATAGAGACATCACATGGAGAGAGGGGCGTGTATACAGGTGAGTCTGGATAGAGACATCACATGGAGAGAGGGGCGTGTATACAGGTGAGTCTGGATAGAGACATCACATGGAGAGAGGGGCGTGTATACAGGTGAGTGTGGATAGAGACATCACATGGAGAGAGGGGCGTGGCTACAGATGAGTGTGGATAGAGACATCACATGGAGAGAGGGGCGTGTATACAGGTGAGTCTGGATAGAGACATCACATGGAGAGAGGGGCGTGTATACAGGTGAGTCTGGATAGAGACATCACATGGAGAGAGGGGCGTGTATACAGGTGAGTGTGGATAGAGACATCACATGGAGAGAGGGGCGTGGATAGAGATGAGTGTGGATAGAGACATCACATGGAGAGAGGGGCGTGGATACAGGTGAGTCTGGATAGAGACATCACATGGAGAGAGGGGCGTGTATACAGGTGAGTGTGGATAGAGACATCACATGGAGAGAGGGGCGTGTATACAGGTCAGTCTGGATAGAGAGATCACATGGAGAGAGGGGCGTGGATACAGATGAGTGTGGATAGAGACATCACATGGAGAGAGGGGCGTGGATACAGATGAGTGTGGATAGAGACATCACATGGAGAGAGGGGCGTGGATACAGATGAGTGTGGACAGAGACATCACATGGAGAGAGGGGCGTGGGTAGAGATGAGTGTGGATAGAGACATCACATGGAGAGAGGGGCGTGGCTACAGATGAGTGTGGATAGAAACATCACATGGAGAGAGGGGCGTGTATACAGGTGAGTCTGGATAGAGACATCACATGGAGAGAGGGGCGTGGATAGAGATGAGTGTGGATAGAGACATCACATGGAGAGAGGGGCGTGTATACAGGTGAGTGTGGATAGAGACATCACATGGAGAGAGGGGCGTGGATAGAGATGAGTGTGGATAGAGACATCACATGGAGAGAGGGGCGTGGATAGAGATGAGTGTGGATAGAGACATCACATGGAGAGATGAGTGTGGATAGATATGAGCGTGGATGAGTGTGGGTAGAGATAAGTGTGGATAGATATGAGCGTGGATGAGTGTGGGTAGAGATAAGTGTGGATAGATATGAGCGTGGATGAGTGTGGGTAGAGATGAGTGTGGATAGATATGAGCGTGGATGAGTGTGGGTAGAGATAAGTGTGGATAGATATGAGCGTGGATAGAGATAGATGTGCGTGGATAGATTTGAGTGTGGACAGAAACATCACATGGAGAGACGGGTGTGGATAGAAACACAGAGAGGAGTGTGGATAGAGAGGAGTGTGGATAGAAACACAGAGAGGAGTGTGGATAGAGAGGAGTGTGGATAGAGAGCAGTGTGGATAGAGACACAGATAGCGGTGTGGATAGAGAGAAGTGTGGATAGAGACACAGAGTGGAGTGTGGACAGGGAGGAGAGTGGATAGAAAGACAGAGAAGAGTGAATAGAGATACAAAGAGGAGTATGGATAGAGACACAGACAGCAGTGTGGATAAAGAAAAAGTGTGGATAGAGATATAAATAGGAGTGTGGAGGTAAAGATAGGAGTGTGGATAGAGATGAGTGTGTATAGAGATACGGTTAGGAGCGTGGATAGAGATACGGAGAGGAGCATGGATAGAGAGGAGTGTGTATAGAGATACAGAGAGGAGTGTGCATAGTGTGGACAGAGATAGAGAGAGGAGTGTGGATAGAGACAGAGAGAGGAGTGTGGAGAGAGAGCAGTGTGGAGAGAGAGCAGTGTTTTGAGACACAGAGATGAGTGTGGAGAGAGGGCAGTGTGTATAGACACAGACAGGAGT
>NC_134876.1:32959606-32962106 GCF_041734735.1 Babylonia areolata
TTCAGGTTAGCAAGGTGGCAAAGAAGCAGGACAGGGGTGCAGGGGGTGGTGGGGGTGGGGTGGGGTGGGGGTGGGGGTGGGGTCCACAGAGTGACACAGGCAAAGAGACAAGTTCCACACATTTACTGCTGCAGGTGACTGAACTCCTGTGCCCATGCTCAGGGCTGAGGAAAAGGTGTCCACAGCGTCCTGCTGCCTTTCACCCTGTCAGCAGGCTTACACACAACCCGGCTACTCCGTGTCAGTGGTGAACACCCGAAACTAGGACAGAAGTTCATGCATGGCACGGCAGAACAGGTACACAGCGTGACCTAGGTAGAGGACTTTAAGAGAGCACTAGAGAGGGAAGTCAGGTTCAAGCCACAAGCTGGAGATGATAGCCACACACGCAAAGTCACGGCAAAGAGAATGAACCAGCTAAAAAAAAAAAAAAACCAAAAAACCGCCAGTTCAGCAAGCACAATGTCACACACATTTTGACGCTGCAACCAAGATGACGGCACTGTTGTTCAGCAGCACCGCAGCAGCAGCAGGCCTGGTGATAGCGGTGTCCACAGTCAACGTGGTCACATCACAGGCTGGCATGTCCTCAGCTGAAGTCACACCTGGTGTCTGATGTATCCATTGTTTCTGGGATAAGGCGTGAGGAAAGTGGTGTTGTAAGACACAGAGCTTTCTGTATGATGGAGTTGTCTTATTATTTTTCAACCAGTTCCTCTCTCGTTTCCCCACGCTGTTAAGGGAGGTAATGATGCATGTCTGGGCAGCCCTGGTAGAACATTGTTCAATGCGTCTAATGCCGACTGGTGCCACCACGAAGAGACAATGGTAACATGTCCATGACACATACTTGTCAGTAGGGGATTAATGAACTCAGTGCAGACGATGTGCTAGTAGTGGACATGGGAGACCTGAGAATGTTGCTTGACACCAATGCCACATTGTCTGAAAACCCGGTACACCGCTTACACCTTCTACTACCTGCCAAGCTCTCCACGCTGAAGAAACCACCCCTGAACCAATTACGTAGGTAACGAGGCAGTGTCTATCCGCCAGCTTGATCTATAATTATATTCAGGCAGTGGCAACACGCCAACAGGACCATTCTTTGGTGAAGGGGGAAGCCAAGAGATAGAAGGCAGGCAGACAATCAGGGGGAGATCAGGCAGGAAGTCATGCTGGTGATTGTCTTGCTGGTCGTGGCGTGGCAGATGAAGTGTAAGGAACGACACGTGTGTGGATGAGGGCTGAGCCCTGCCACCTGGCCACCATGCTCACCTCAGCCACAGTCCACTCAAGTGGCCACTCCCTTCATCGGGCCTGTCATCTCTACACCGTTCACCTGGTGACTGACCTACACAACTTGTTGCTGGATAGTCTGGCTCACTAGTCACATCTGTAAAGCTTCATACTATGGGTAGTCATCTTACATTTTCACGGTGCTTGCACAGACCTAACATTCACGCCTGCCATCCACTTCTTTACGACGCACTATTTCCACCAGGTATGCGTGCACCTGTTACAGCCTTCTTCCTCGAGAAAACCACCTTTCAGCCTAAACGGCGTTGATAAAGCTATCACAAACTCCTTGCTTGGTGATGGTTAACCACCCTCGGTGTACCGAAGAAGTCACGAACTGGCTACTCTTGACATACTCTTGCCGCGACCACACATGCGACAGACTTACACAAGTGAAAACACTTTCATCACACTTATTTTGTACTTGTCCTCAGACCATACTGCTTGGTCCTGGTACCTTGATGACCATGTGTGCCCTTCACACACACACAGTTTTTGCCCAGCTGGTTGCCAGTCTTATTCCGGACTACGTCCACCACTGAGATTTTCACTGTGACATCAGAGCATCGCACAGAGCGTAAGTTCAGTACTGCGTCATCACACGAAAGCATCAATGTTGAACTGTGCCAAACACATCATCATCACACAATGTGTCGGGGCAGGCACATCAACACACACAGCGTCACCTGCTTGTCCTCTTCCTCACAGAGACATGGACTGGCCACCTGGTTGATGGTCAGTGAATGACCTGGCGAGACTGGTCAGCGGTCGGTCAGTCCAAGATGAGAGAAGACCCAGCCCAGGAGTACATGTGGCCAGAGCGAAAGAGAGCGGAAGAAGGAAGGAAGGAAGGTGTCATGTGACAACAGGCAGGTAGGCAGTCACGGGACTCACGTGCAGACCAGTGTGACAGTGGTTGGTGGCTGTGAGGGGCTGACAGACAGACGGCAGCCCAGACTGACACACACACAGACGTGGAGAGAAGGGGCAGAAGGCAGGAAGACAGGCAACAACTACACTGCCAGCAAGTTTCCTTGCACTTCAGCAGGGCCGTTGCGCTGTCAGAGCATACCACTCTCATTACACACACAGGCCTGCCTCCCCCTTCTCTCACTCACTCACTACACTACACTACACTCTTTTTTTCCCGCCAGCACCACGGATTTCTCTCGGCGCTCTTTCTGGGTCTGGCAGCGGGCTG
>NC_134876.1:32967106-32969606 GCF_041734735.1 Babylonia areolata
AATCAGACAACATTACTTCTTCACGACAAGCCCTGACTGGCTAGAGGAGCCCAAAGTTGTCTTCACACAATCAGACAACATTACTTCTTCACGACAAGCCCTGACTGGCTAGCAAGAGGAGCCCAAAGTTGTCTTCACACAATCAGACAACATTACTTCTTCACGCCAAGCCCTGACTGGCTAGCAAGAGGAGCCCAAAGGTGTCTTCACACAATCAGACAACACTACTCTTCTTTACGACAAGCCCTGACGGTTAAAAAGGAGCCCAAAGTTGTCTTCACACAATCAGACAACATTACTCTCCTTCACGACAGGCTCTGCCTGTTAAAAGGAGCCCGAACTTGTCTTCACACAATCAGACAACATTACTTCTTCTTCACGACAAGCCCTGACTGTCTAGAGGAGCCCAATGTTGTCTTCACACAATCAGACAACATTACTTCTTCACGACAAGCCCTGACTGTCTAGAGGAGCCCAATGTTGTCTTCACACAATCAGACAACATTACTTCTTCACGACAAGCCCTGACTGTCTAGAGGAGCCCAATGTTGTCTTCACACAATCAGACAACATTATTCTCCTTCACGACAAGCCCTGACTGTTAAAAGGAGCCCAGTGTTGTCTTCACACAATCAGACAACACTACTTTTCTTCACGCCAAGCTCTGACTGGCTAGCAAGAGGAGCCCAATGTTGTCTTCACAAAATCTGCTCTCTTCATCCCACTTCACAAAACGGAATGTTTGGTTTTAATCAGTCTTTTATGTTCAAACATGGCATAATACAAATACAAGAATGAAATTGAAAGGACAACAAGAAACTGTTATAGTATAAAGTCACACATAGACACACAGACACAGACTCAGACACACACACACACACACACACACACACACACGCACGCACGCACATACGCGCGCGCGCACAGAGAGAGAAAGACAGAAAGAGAGAAAAAAAAAATAGAGAGAGAGATATTAAACAGGTTACGCGTGTCTTTGCAGGAAGAGCGTACTACATCGTGGTATGATTTCAAATCAAAAGGAAAAAAAAAAGAGAGAGAAAAATGACTGACAAACAGAACGAGTGGTGATGAGGCATGTGGTGGAGAGGAGAAAAGTGGATCGGATCATCAGTGCAAAGGGAACAAATAAACTGGGTTGTATGAGAACACTCCCCTCCAGAGTTAGACCAGAGACTCTCCTGTAAACATGGCTTGCTTATAACGTGCGCTATGAGCGTGTCCTACAACACATGGGCATTGGTGTATAGTCTCATCGGAAAGACTAGCACATCAGACCACTCATGATCAAGGGATGGCAGGGGAGAATGAAAGCCGGTTTGAATTGACCAGACAAGACACCTGGAATGCTCTCCCCGTTCCCAGACAGGGGCAGTAACTGTTTGGGCCAACACTCCTCGGCCACACTACAATTCCACAAGAGACACATCTGGAGACGCATTTACTATGTACTTCTTTGCGGGTACATGCGGGTACGTGTGCCTGGGAGAGAGAGAGAGAGAGAGAGAGAGAGAGAGAGAGAGAGAGAGACAGAGACAGAGACAGAGAGACAGACACAGACAGACAGACAGACACAGACAGACAGACAGACAGAAAGACAGAGAGAATTATAATAACAATGGCCGACTGTACTGTCACGTTGCTTGATATGAGGATGCTCGGATTGTCTTCCTTTATGTGTGAGTTTCAGTTTCAGTTTCAGTTGCTCAAGGAGGCGTCACTGCGTTCGGGCAAACCATATACGCTACACCACATCTGCCAAGCAGATGCCTGACCAGCGTGTGAAATCAAACGAACGACATCAACGAAATGCGACATTAAACAAAGAAATGAAATCTTTCCTGTATAAGAAATCCACAAAGGCCACCAGAAGACGTTTTCAAGAAAGAAAGAAAGAAGAAGAAGAATCAAAACATATTCCACTCTGAGAGTAGTCCTGCTCCTGTAGGTTTCGTTAAAAGACCGAAAGAGACCAAGTGACAGAGACACAGACAGACAGACAGAGGAAGAGAGACAGAAAGACAGATAGACAGACACAAAGAGAGGCAGAGACAGACAGACAGACAGACAGAAAGAGGGAGAGAGACAGAGCGAGAGAGTTAGAGAGAGAGAGAGAGAGAGAGAGAGAGAGAGAGATTCCCAAAATGTCCAAAATACCACAAAAGTTCGTGAAACGCGATATTCGTGTTCCGAAAACGTTGTCAACTAAAGTGATTGTTTATTTCTCAAAATAAAACAGGAACAGTTATGAGGAAAGAGAGGAGAGACAGAGAGAGACAGAAAGACAGATAGACAGACACAAAGAGAGACAAAGACAGAGACAGAGAGAAAGTGGAGAAGAAGCAAACTGGACGACAGAAGATGGCAGGTAGGAGAACGGGGTGAGGGTAAGGGTAAGGGTAGGAGTGGTGGTGACATACAGTAAGACAGATAGACAAAGAGAATTGCGAAAGAGAGACAAAGAGAAAGAGAGAGAGGGGAG
>NC_134876.1:32977106-32987106 GCF_041734735.1 Babylonia areolata
ACAGAGAGAAAGACAGAGAGACAGAGACAGACAGACAGGCAGACAAGGTGATGGTGACATGTGTCTTGCACAAGACGGATTTTCTTAATTTGAGAGAGAGACACAGAGAGAGAGAGAGACAGACAGACAGACAGACAGAGACACAGAGACAGAGAGAGACAGACAGAGACAGAGAAAGACAAGGTAATGTCTTGTACACATAGTACAAACTGTTTTGAGCGAAGAAAGACAATCCAGGTGAACTTGACATCATGTGGAAGTGTTGCATGTACTGTTGGGGTAGAAGATAGCATGGTACGGATTAATGAATGGATTAAGAACCGTTACTGTCTTACATCGTGTACAATAATTATACATTTGTATTTGTATTTCTTTTTATCACAACAGATTTCTCTGTGTGAAATTCAGGGCTGCTCTCCCCAGGGAGAGCGCGTCGCTATACTACAGCGCCACCTATTATTTTTGTATTTTTTTCCTTCGTTGCAGTTTTATTTGTTTTTCCTATCGAAGTGGATTTTTCTTCAGTGTTTTGCCAGGAACAACCTTTTTGTTGCCGTGGGTTATTTTACGTGCACTAAGTGCATGCTGCACACGGGACCTCGGTTTATCGTTTCATCCGAATGACTATCGCCCAGACCACCACTCAAGGTCTAGTGGTGGAGGGGGAAAAAATATCAGCGGCTGAGCCGTGATTCGAACCAGCGCGCTCAGATTCTCTCGCTTTCCAGGCGGACGCGTTATCTCTAGGCCATCACTCCACTACATGGATGTAAACTGGGTAAATGAATGGTTAACAACAACAACAATGATGATGACAATGATGATAACGATGATGATGATAATTTCTGACGACGTCGATGATGACGACTCTCTCGCATGATTATTGCTACAACTAAGAAGAAGAAGAAGAAGAAAACTATTGACTCAGTAAAGATTGAAAAACTTTTGTACTCTAAAAAGATTTTGGGTATTGCTTGGTCTTCCATTCCCGTCTCTGTGTTGAGAAGGAGGAGGAGGAGGAGGAAGACTGAGAAGACTGAAGAAGAAGAAGAAGAAGAAGAAGAAGGAGGAGGAGGAGGAGGGGGAGGAGAAGAAGGAGGAAGAGGAGGGAGAGAAGAAGAAGGAGGAGGAGGAGGAAGAGGAGGAAGAGAAGAAGAAGAAGAACAACAACAAGAACAAGAAGAACAAGAACAAGAAGGAGGAGGAAGAGAAGAAGAAGAAGAAGGAAGAGGAGGAGAAGGGGGAGGAAGAGGAGAAAGAGAAGGAGGGTAGGGAGGGGTGGGGGGGGGGGAGGAGGAGAAACAGCAACAACAACGACATCATCATCATCATCATCATCACCATCAACAACAACAACAACAACAACGGTAGAAGAAGACGTGTAATCTAACAACACATTTACAGAAGATAAACGCGGTGTTCCCTTTTTAAACAAACCATCAACAAGTAAAGTATATATCTTTTAATGAGAAGAAGAAGAAGAAGAGCAAGAACAAGAAGAAGCAGACGGCGAAACAAGCTTTGGGAAGAAACGCGAGAAGATAAAAAAAAAAATTAAAAAAAAAAAAAAAATGGCGAGGTGTGTTTCACCTTGGAAACAAAGGCTTGCAAAAGGCTGGGGGCGGGTAGACACAGTACCCGTGGCTGTCTACACAGGTGAGGAGCGGTGAGAAAGCAAACGTGTGCTGACAGAGAGGTGCCGGCACGCCTAGCATCGCACACATCTGGTCTGGCCTTTCCCCCCCGCCCGCCTGCCTGCAACTCTGGCACTGACGGGGGATAGAGAGAAGAAGCTGCACTGTTGTTGTTGGGTTTTTTTGTTGTTGGTTTTTTTTGTTGTTGTTGTTTTTTTTGGGGGGGGTTGTTTCGTTTTGTTTTCTTTTCTTTTTTTCCCCCCATGTAGCGTGTAAGTTCTTGTGAAGACATAAACTTGGTTTTTTGTTTGTTTTAAATTAAGGGAGGACAGCGCTCAACAAGTACCCATTCTTCTACTTCTTTTTCTCATTATTATTATTATTATTATTATTATTATTATTATTATTATTATTATTATTATTATCATCATAAAATTATTATTATTATTATTTGGTCTGACGTTCGACCTGCAGTAGTTTAGAAAAAGAAAGTAGTATGTGGGTCTCTCAGTCAGCATAATGATAAAGCGCAACAGTTTTGTTGTTGTTTTTTTAAATAAATTTTATTCGTGCACGTTATTAGAACACCCTACCCACACCACTCTCTCTCTCTCTCTCTCTCTCTTTCTCCCAGTCTCTCTGTGATGACCTGGAAACTGAAATTTCCTTTCTTTTTAAATGTCCTGTATACGTATTGGGAGAAAAGCATACAGTGAAACATTACAAAAATATTAATACTCCGCCATCGCTAAAATTCTTTTCGGTACAAAAACAAGACAAACATGTAATCAGATATGTGATGTCAGTCTTCATGATGATAAAGTACAGTAGTCTTTTTCATATTCGAGCACGTTATTAGAATCTCTCTCTCTCTCTCTCTCTCTCTCTCTCTCTCTCTCTCTCTCTCTCTCTCTCTGTGATGACCTGGAAACTGATTTTGTTTCGTATTAAATGTCCTGTATACGTATGCCCCATTAGGAGAAAAGCATATATTGAACCATTACAAAAATAGTAACACTCCGCCAACGCCATTTCGATTTTCGTTACAAATCAAGACAGATGTGTAATAAGAGATGTTCCCATGCTTTCCTTTCCAGAGAGGAATTAACGTTAAGTCAATGTTTTTATGTTTTATTCAAATTGTGTGGCTGAGCAAATATCTCTCTTATCTTTTTAAAAAAAATATATATATATTTTTTAAAAATACAGTTCTGTTGAATTTGAATTTCCTTTTATAATACCTTTATTTTATGTGCACGTGTTCACATGTAGCCATGTTGGTGGCCTTTGCATACGTTTCCCGAGTTCTCTCTCTTTGTGTCTCTGTCTCTCTCTTTCTCTCTGCGTCTCTTTCTCTGTCTTTCTGTCTGTCTGTCTGTCTGTCTGCCTGTCTGTTTCTCTCTCTCTCTCTCTCTTAAAATAACGGCAGACAGTAAGTCAGCCAAAATGCTAATATCTCTAACGTTAATCAAGATTAATTAATCAATCAATCAGTTAATCATTTCACTCATTCATTCATTCGTTCGTTCGTTCGTTCATTCATGCATTCTCTTTTTCTCTCTTTGCCCCCCCCCCTCCCCGCCAGCCCCCCCCCCCCCATCTCTATCTTTCTCTCCCTCTGTGCTCGCATTCACGCACACACACAAACACACACACACACACCCACACACACCCACCCACCCACACACACACACACACACACACACACACACACACACACACACACACACACACACACACACACACACACACACACACACACGTTATCATCATACATGTCTGTCTCTACATACATACATCTATCTGTCTTTTCATACATACATACATAACCTGAGAGTGGAGGAAAACTCAGCAATAATGCAAACAAGAACAACAATAACACCAACACCACTGCTACTACTACTACTACTACTGTTGCTGCGGCTGCTACTGCTGCTGCTACTACAACTAATAATGATGATAATATAGAGGAGAGGGAGAGAGGGGGCTTTGCGTGTTGAACATTGTTAGCTATGGCAATCGTTTTTTTAGAAATATCTTTTTAAATATATAATATAATCTTATCTCATTTTACTTTCAGCGTTATAAACATGTCCCTGTTTCTTCAATGTAGGTCAAACATAATGTTGGTATTGTGAATTTTATAAATGACCTCAGGAGATTCTCAAATCCCTTAACTGATGGCGTTACTAAAGGCTTTTTTTTTAATGAAAATATCGTGGCGGCAGTAAATCGATGATGAAAATACAGAAAGGAGGAAACCGTAGCACTACTTTTGTGGGACACAGCATTTGACTGAGCCATTAGTGGAAGAGATGTTGAACATTGTGAAACACACATTGAGTTCATCCTTCAAATGGGACTGAAAGACTGAGCCATTAGTGGAAGAGATGTTGAACATTGTGAAACACACATTGAGTTCATTCTTCAAGTGAGACTGAAAGACTGAGCCATTAGTGGAAGAGATGTTGAACATTGTGAAACACACATTGAGTTCGTCCTTCAAGTGAGACTGAAAGACTGAGCCATTAGTGGAAGAGATGTTGAACATTGTGAAACACACATTGAGTTCATTCTTCAAGTGAGACTGAAAGACTGAGCCATTAGTGGAAGAGATGTTGAACATTGTGAAACACACATTGAGTTCATCCTTCAAGTGAGACTGAAAGACTGAACCATTAGTGGAAGAGTTCACCTTACGAGTGGCACTGAAAGACTGAAGCAGCTGATG
The DNA here is from genome assembly GCF_041734735.1 of Babylonia areolata. Lineage (NCBI taxonomy): Eukaryota > Metazoa > Mollusca > Gastropoda > Neogastropoda > Buccinidae > Babylonia > Babylonia areolata. The sequence continues at coordinate 32,981,472 of NC_134876.1, forward strand.
AACTGTTTGAGTTCAGATGGACAATGTCTTCGTTGGATGCAGTGACCACCGGGTTATTTACACTGAACGTCCTGTCGGGTGATTAGACACGTGGATGGTTAATACCCTGCACTTCACTGTACTGTGCTGCACTGTACACTTCTGTACAATATCATACTCTACTGTACTCTCCTCTGTTGTACTGTGCTGTGCTGTGCTGGACTGTACCGACTGCGCTTTGATGTAGTGGACAGTGCAGTACTGTGTTGTACCGTACTTTACTGTGCTGTGCATTGCTGTACTGTACTGTACTTAGTGTACCTTGCTATACTGTACTGTGTTGAACTGGGCTCTGCTGTATAGTACAGTACTGAGCTGTAGCGTATTCTATTGATAATGCATTGCTATAATACAATGTGGCATTTAATTATTGTCGCAAGGCTTTGTCATTATTACAACCCTTCTCTACGATAAACACATGTGAAAATTCCAGAAAGTTTAGAAATAATACTGCAGGATTGGGCAGTTAGAGAGAGAGAGAGAGAGAGAGAGAGAGAGAGAGAGACAGAGACAGAGACAGACAGACAGAGAGAGAGAGAAGGGTGGGGGGCGGTCCACCCATTTTTCATTATCACTTTTTTTTTTAACCCCTTGTCCACTGAACCTTGGGGAAACGAGTTCTTCTTCTTCTTCTTCTGCGTTCACTCGTATGCACACGAGTGGGCTTTTACGTGTATGACCGTTTTTACCCCGCCATGTAGGCAGCCATACTCCGTTTTCGGGGGTGTGCATGCTGGGTATGTTCTTGTTTCCATAACCCACCGAACGCTGACATGGATTACAGGATCTTTAACGTGCGTATTTGATCTTCTGCTTGCATATACACACGAAGGGGGTTCAGGCACTAGCAGGTCTGCACATATGTTGACCTGGGAGATCGTAAAAATCTCCACCCTTTACCCACCAGGCGCCGTCACCGTGATTCGAACCCGGGACCCTCAGATTGACAGTCCAACGCTTTAACCACTCGGCTATTGCGCCCGTCGAAACGAGATTCAATGTGTCCGAAGCTTCATCGGCATTTTCTACTTTTTGTGTTCATGTCAATGCTTTTTGCTGAAGGGATGGAAAAGAAGTTCAAACACATGAACGGTGACTGTCGTCATGGCCTGTAAGCTCAGTGTGTCATCTCAGTGAGGTTGGTTGCAGCCCTGCACTGACGACCATACTTGTCAACAGAGATCTAGGGTTTAATCAAGATGATTCTCTGGCCTCCCGGATGACGACGAATCGAGCACACATACTTTTCAACAATATTAACGAAACTGATCGCGTTTTCCGGACTTTCTCCACACACAGATCACATCAAGTGATAAGTATTGGAAGTTTTGTATCTGACGTGATGCACTGTCTGGTCTCTGTATATTCCGAATTTGAATCAAAGTCATTGTTTTCAAGTTCCCCCCCCCCCCCCCAAGTATAATATATATAAGTTCAGGAGTATATAAGGTTTTCAGGTAAGGTTCACTATATAATATATATAAGTTCAGGAGTATATAAGGTTTTCAGGTAAGGTTCACTATAGAGAGATCTTCACACAGGGAATCCACGACTGACTTGAATATGGTAATGACATATTTGCCAGCTATAGCCTAGAACCCATAAAGTCTTACTCACGTCTAGCATCCTGTTTCAACCACACAGAGCCTAACAAATCTTAGTATCCGGATTTTTCCCACCGCTAGCATGTGAATCATACATCCTTTTATAAGCTTGACGCGGTATTCAGTAATCCTCCATTGACTAAAAGCAGTTTACATGAGTAACAAATACAGTTAACAGCAGGGTTAAACAAGCGTGGGGTGGCGATTCCTTTCACAGTCAATAAGATGGTGATTTTATTGTGTTCGCGTATCTACTTCTAGATATGCGTTTTTGATGAAATAATTCACGATGAGCAACTGCCTTGTTCTAACCCCAGAGAGAGAGAGAGAGAGAGAGACAGACAGACAGACAGACAGAGACAGAGAGACAGACAGACAGAGATAAAGGGAGACGGACAGACAGAGATAACGGGAGACAGAGAGAGACAGAGACAGGGACACAGCACAGACAGAGAGAGAGAGAGGCAGGCAGACAGACAGAAGACATACATACAGACAGACAGAGAGACAGCAAACAGAGAGAGAACCAGAGACAGACAGAGACGGAGACAGAGATACAGAGACAGAGACTGAGACAAACACTGAGACAGAGATAATGATAACGATAATCAAATTGTTCAATGAGGAAAGCGAGAAGCAAAATAAGTTTCATTCCGTCATCCGTAAATATGTGTGTGTATACGTGTATTATATATATATATATATATATATATATATATATATATATATATATATATATATATAGAGAGAGAGAGAGAGAGAGAGAGAGAGAGCGATAGGTAGACAGACAGATATAGAAAAAAAGTTAAGTGAGAGAGAAAGAGAGAGAGAGATACACAGACAGACAGAGAGAAGGTGAATGAATGAGTAAATGTATACATGTTATTTTGGGAGGTTAGGGGGGATATATAGTAAAAGAATGAAAAATGACTGTAAAACAGAAAGAGAAGTTCGAAATTACACCAAAACATTATACACTTTATAAATCATAGACAGAAAAACAAAAATTTACAACACTGCACGCTTAGTAAGTCATAGAAAGAAGAACTATTTACAGCAATATAACCTCAAAGAGAAAGAGAAAGAGATGCTTATTCACACACACACACACACACACACACACACACACACACACACACACACACACACACACACACACACACACACACACACACACACATACACACACACACACACACACATTTTATGAAAATGACATATGTTGAGAGAGAGAGAGAGAGAGAGAGAGAGAGAGAGAGAGAGAGAGAGAGAGAGAGAGAGAGAGGTACAACAGTGTCGTATAACATTACATAATTACGAAACAGAAATAGCATATTCCCCGTCAGTCGTGGAACCTTTATCTGAAGCCGACATGACTTGTATCAACATTAATAATTTGATCAGATGTCATCCACAGACATGTCCCAGAATAGGTAAGACTTACACAGTTGATGAAAAGCAAAATGAAAGTTCGCTGAAAACTGATTCAACCGTAACAGTATGTTGCTTAAAGACATTTTATACAAAGCGCATGTTTTACTTATTAGTGGTTCATTTTGATATGTCATGAGCATAGCAGTCCGAGGCTAACAATGGCATCCGCATTATTTCCGTGGAATATAATCAAGTCATAAATCAAGATATACATGACAGCAATGCAGATTGGGATGCATTATGAACGAGTCAGCAATACTCAGTATGTACATTGTTTGCAAGGTACACAAGGCATCTATTTTGCTCTGTAAGGTTAATGCAAAACGCAATTTTCTTTTACTGCCAGATACCCACCCTATCTGAAAATCATTATTTCTCTTTTTCGAATCAACCTTAAATTGAAGTCTGGTAACCACAATGTGCATATTATTTAATTAATCTAGAGGCTCATTTGGTGTTCAGACGCCGAGACAAATCAGCCAAATGAAGAAGATAAATACTTCAATGATATCAGGAGAAAGCAATACCCCTTGTCTTCCATTTAATACCATTTCTGAAACGAACTTATTTGTAATATTGAGAAAAGAACGGGGTACAAGCTATCCTTGTTTAACACCTTTGCAAATAATGTAACCTGCAAATTAGTTACAAAAACTCACTCTATCTTTAAGATATTACTGTACATTATGTAAATAAAGTCTGTCATTAATACCGTTCTTTTGGGGTATTGGCCAAAGTTATTTTCCGGAGAGAGAAATCAACAGCTTTTAAACCGAAATCAATGACGACTACCATTTAAACTTTAGTGAAAACTGTGTTTGTATATGCCTAAAAATGTAAAGATATGATTGGCAATAGATAATATCAGCTAGTAATTGAATAAACGTGTTTGGTGCCAGCTTGCTATCCACCGTTGATATTGTTTTGCTCTTCCATTTTTTGTAATCTACCCTTCAAAATTGAGCTGTACAGCTTGCTACTTACGTTACGAAGAAAGTACCTCTGTAATTTTCAGGATTATTAACTACTGTCCCTCCACTCTCTCACTCTGAAACCAGAGCAGGTAGGTTAAACCTTTCTGTAAATCTGGATAAAACCAACATTGTAGTGTTCCTCAAAGGCAGGTGGCCGTCTTGCAGCAAACAAGATATGGTGGTTTTGGGATAAAGAAGTAAATATGACCAAAATATGAATGTCTAGGCATGGTTTATGTTTTACCACAAAATATAGTTTAACTCTCTCCATACGAACGGCGAAAGAGACGACGTTAACAGCGTTTCATCCCAATTACCATCATCAAAATATTGCAAGTGGAACGCTCTTATACTGAAGAGGTGAATGTTGACAAAGAATACCACAGTTCTGACGACGGAAGCTAAAGGTTGGGTCATTCAGACACCCACTGGACATCCGAGGGGTCTGTGTAGAGGAGAAGAGAGGACTGGCCGTACTGAGTGAGTTAATGGCAAGCTGGTCAGAGGTAGCCAGGCCACAGAGAGTAGCAAAGGAGTGATCGGATCTTTTCGTATAATGAGGAGACTGAATTCAATTGACGCCTATCTGTTTTGGAAACTATCTGACGCCCAAATAGAACTCGTTTTGACCAATGGAGCAAATATTTGTTGACTGCGAAGACAAACAGTTAGAAAATGCGCATACTCTGGCAACAAAGCGTTTTCTGAATATACCTTGCCACACCTCAAATAAGACGTGCAATGGAAAATCAGGCAAGTATCTACTAGTCATGAGAACATAATAATGTTAAATGTAAGAGATACTGAGTAAAATTAATTTGACTAACTATCCCACATGTATGTAAACAGATTTATGGAACGCTAGTCAGAAAAATGAAATAGGATACTGTCACTGGGTTTCTGCCACTGAGAAAGTTCTGACAGAAACTTGTTTCGGTGTGGTTTGGATTACTGAAGGGGTGGGAAATGAAAATGTATTTTTACCGGAATATACACAGCTTATTATTGATTGTTTTCAACAGAACTGGCATGCATACATAGCAGAGAATGGAAAGGTTTGGCAGTAATACTCCTTCTGGAACATTTTTCAACCTAAGAGGTATATAAGTGATATGCTATATAAATGGCACCTGGGCAACTTTGCAAGATTTAGAATCCTAGGACTCTATGAAAAAATTAAACAGAAGACGGTTTGATACAGGCATTTCTACAAATGCTACGTGTATTTTAAGCTCAGACGATCTGGACGATGAAATGTGTGTGTGTGTGTGTGTGTGTGTGTGTGTGTGTGTGTGAGAGAGAGAGAGAGAGAGAGAGTGTGTGTGTGTGTGTGTGTGTGTGTTTTGTTGTTGTTGTTTTTTGTGTGTTTTTGTTGTTGTTGTTTTTTTTACTGGAAGGGAAATGATGATTTACCTTTGACATGTAATTTTTCAAATATGTATGACATGAAAAGACATAACGTATAAGAATGATTTCCTACGCAAAAAACACTTTTTGTTGTCAAAAATTCATCGCCGAAGCATTTAACAACAGAAAGAAAGGGCTACCTCAGTTAATAAGCCTGACAAGTAATAATATTGATTG
>NC_134876.1:32992106-32999606 GCF_041734735.1 Babylonia areolata
TGCTGGCTCGTCTTCCCTGCGAGATTGGTTGCCCTCCAAAGTCCCCAAAGAACCGAACCATTGGCGGCATGGTGCCGAGTCCGCACGGCTACAGCTTCAATGCGCCTTCGTCTTTGTCAGCCTCTTGTCTAAAAACCTTTAATGAATCCTTGGCTGTCACTTTCTTTATTAGCATCTAACTAAACACCCGTGTACGACCGAGATAAGACACTGCACGCTTGATGGCATGCTGAAACGACGAGACGAGCCAATGGCATGCCATATTTCCAGTGCTTCATTTCCGCTTCCTGATGCTTAGTCTCCTGAACGTCACTTCCTTCATCAATCATATCAGGCTTTGAATGAAGAGAGATGTGTTTCTATCAACTAAAGCCGTGTGCCTCTTTCCGTGGCATGGACAGAGAGAGAGTTGTGACGCCGACAGTGTTGTGACCCAAGGCCCACACAATGCACACAGCACTGTAAACACAGGGAACTTGTGCATGCTCCCCTTGACGAGTTCCCGCGTTCAGTTCCGCCCAGCACGTGGGCTATCGAGGCCCCAGTGAGCGGCCTGTGTACCGTCAGGGGCTGGAAACGGAGGGCGGGTTCTGGCGGCGCCAGATTGTGCTCTCACGCTCTCTCTCTCTTTCTCTCTCTGTCTTCACTGCTTCACAGCCAGGCCTGCAGACGATAGGGGTGGCGAGGCGCCGGATCTAGAAAGCGCACACAGGTAAAGTCTCAGGTACAGACTTGGAACAGGCAAGGGAGGGAGGTAGGGGGAGAGGAGGAGAATGAGGGAGAAGGTAGGTGGCGAAGGTGGAGCGAAGGAGAGAGAGTTCTTCTTTGCCACGTTTTTGACGGGGGCCAGAAGGCGACCCTTTTCACCTCGGCATTGCCGGCACTCGGCAACACACTCCTCCCCGCACGCGCCTTGCAAACGACACAGAGTTAAGGACTGGGAGAAACCATGGGTGAGGCTGTGAGTGAGTGAGTGGCAAGGAAAAGGCCTCCTGCCTGGCGTACCTTGACTGCAAGCTTTCACCTCCTTCTCCCCTGCAGTGGAAAGGATGAGCGAAGAAAGTCAGACATACAGCGGGCTGTTTGCACACCGAACACTGCAGCCAACAGAGACGAGAAAGTAACAACCGGATACAACACAAACGCAGATGGTTTCCTCCAAGCAAGACGCGCAGTGGGAAACACAAGGCTAATTGCCCCGAATGGTGTACACTGAATACTACATTAGATGTTCTCACATCGTGTCTGCACCCAAAACAGTCTGGCACCAGAACCACACAAGCTCTATAGCACCACCACAGAGCACAGACAGCCCCATGGGAATCTCCCTTTTCCTCTTACCCCTTCTTACAAACGGCTCGTTGTTGTCGCTCTTACGTCAGTGTGACTGCCCCCTCTCCCCCACCCTCCTCCACCCCACATGTCCATCTCACAGACGGTTCCTTGTCCGTCGTAGGAATCTCACCGTTACTGACTTCACTTTATCATCCTGTCGCTTCTATCGGGAAGGTGTTGCGTGCAGACGACGTTCAGGCACTACTTGTCATCATGGCGTTATCATGCTTGATATTAACATCGTGGTGTTGCAATATTGTTTCGTTATGATACTTACTATACATATCACCGAGATGTTACCAAACATATCATCGTTATGTTACTATACATATAATCGTTGTGCTACCTTACATAATTATTTATCGTGATGTAATAAATATGTTACCATACATATCGTTGTTATGGTACCATACATATCATCGTTGTGTTACCATACATATCATCGTTATGACACCATACATATCATCGTTGTGTTACCATACATATCATCTTTGTGGCACCATACCTATCATCGTTGTGGCACCATACATATCATCGTTATGACATCATACATATCATCGTTGTGGCACCATACATATCATCGTTATGACACCATACATATCATCGTTGTGGCACCATACATATCATCGTTGTGGCACCATACATATCATCGTTGTGGCACCATACATATCATCGTTGTGGCACCATACATATCATCGTTGTGACACCATACATATCATCGTTATGGTACCATACATATCGCTATGTTACCATGCATATCATCGTTTTGGTACCATACCGTCATATCATCCGCGCTATGTTACCATGCATACATATTATCGTTATGATACCGTTATGTCATCATTATGTTACCATACATATAGTGATGTCACCATACATATCATCGTGATGTCACCATACATATCGTGATGTCACCATACATATCATCGTGATGTCACCATACATATCGTGACGTCACCACATACATCATCGTTAATTTACCATACATTATCATCGCAGTTTTTACCCTACGTAACATCGTAATGTGTTCATAGGAGGGAGCAACAGCTTGGAACAGCCACGTTCAACTATCCGCAATGTAAAGATGTCATGGAGTGAAGCCACTGTAAAGACGTGAGCCAGACATCAGCCACTGACTATGATGGACACCTAAAGCTGGAGTTTAAAAAAAAAAAATATGCAGAGGTGTGCCAGGAAAACTGGGTTCTGACTAAACGCGGCTGTTGACTATATCCTGGCACCTAGCGCAAAATCCATTTTGGTGTCTTGGCATCAGCTTCGGTTTGCCCAACACACTTCAAACAAGCCAATAGAAGTATCGTGTGATAGGGTAAGTGCACCCAAGAGGTGGTATGGCGGAGATAGAGGGGGGTGGTGGAGTGGGGTAGGGTAAAAATAAAGAGAGAGATAAAGAGAGAGAGGGGGGGTAGAACTGAAGAGTGAGATCGAGAGAAATAACAGGAGAGAGGGAGGAATAAAGAGAGAGAGAGAAAATAAAGACAGAGGCTGACGGATAGACAGGTGGGTAGACAGATAGATAGGTAGAGAGAGAGGTGGGGGAGAAACAAGGAGAGAGAGAGAAGGAGAGACAGAGAGATGGTAGGAAGAAATAGAGAGAGAAAGAGAGAGAAAGGGAGATATAAAGAGAGAGGAGAGAGGAGAGAGAGAGAGAGAGAAATATAGACAGAGAGAAATAAAGACAGACAGACACAGAGAGAGAGAGATAAAGACAGAGAGGTGGAGAGAGAGAGAGAGGGGGGGGGGGGGGCAGGCGGGGGGAAGACAAAGATAACAAAGTTTTTGGCACAGATTAGCGAAAGGCTGCTTTCAGCAGGCAGCAGATGAGAAAAGCATCAGGGGCGTTGATCATCCTGACTCTTTCTCCCTCTGCTGCCTGTCAGTACAGGGAGCTTCTTCTCACATCGCCTACCCCCCCGCCCCCCTCCTCCCCCTCCCACCTCAGTACCGCCCCAAACCCCCCTCCCTCCTTCCCCTCCCCACCCCGCCATCACGTACCAACTCCGTCCCCCTCCCCCTTTCTCCCCATGTCCCTCCTTCTCTATGCCAACCTGTAACCTCTGTTTGGGGGTGGAGGAGGTATCAGGTGTGTATGTGGGGGTAGGAGGGTGGTGGTTAGGGCTGGGGCATTGTCACTTCTCATTTCTTTCTGTTCAAGTAATGAACCACTTACCAGCACATTAACGTGATACTACCACAGCTCTTTCCGAAGTCTCAGTCAATAATGTACTCTCACCTTTTCCGCCAAAATTGCTTTCTTCGGGAGATAAAAAACAACAACAAAAAACCAAAAAACCAAACCAAACCAAAACAAAACAAAACAAAATAAAAAAAAACACAAAAAGCAAACAAGCAAAGCATGGAATGTGATAGGAATGACGTCAAAGAAGTAAAACAAAATCGCTCTGGAAGAATCTAAGCAATGGAAACAAGTGAGTTTGGTACTGACAGAAACTAACATTGACTGCAGGAACATTGACGCTTCAGGAGGGAAAAAGAAGACGACTTATAGGAAAAAAAAAGATGATACGATCAATTTGAAAACCAAAACAAAACAAAACAAAAAGATGAGCCACTGCAAACTATCTCTCTGATATTCAAACAAAAACAAGGCAACAGAAGTACTAAAAGTGCTTATGATGTAAAACGAAAATTATAGCACTGATGCCAGGAACACGCCTCCGAGTCGGTGAGTGTGTCACCAACAGACCAGTGGAGAAATCATGTCTTTGTCCTCTGAGGATAAAAAAAGGAAACAGAAACAAACAAAAAAGCCCTGATTAGTCGCGACTGGTGGACATGATTTTGCAAAGCTAAAATTATAAGAGTCGCTACATAACTTCCTCTAGAATTAACATAAAAAAACAGTACCCCAATTGAAATGATTCGGAGAGAGAAAATGAATGAATGATGACGATGATGATGACGATGATGGTTATCATCATCATCATCATCATCATCATCAACACTTAACCGAACACAGAAAGGCCAACTGCTCATTGGCTTCTTGCGTCTTCTTGGAAAAATGGGGTCAGTGGGCGAGTTACGTCCCGTGTTCTGTTCATGCAACTAAGCTATGTGTAATAATAACGACAGATAAAACAAGATGAATGATCATACGAATTACATGGAATGTGCTCATAAGCATTTTCCCCCTTTTCTTGTTCCTTGTCTAGAGGACGCTTTAAAACTGAATGAACAAAACAAACAAAAAATTGTCGACTTGTTAACACACGCCTGCTCACAAACTACAACTCACTACAATTCAGTATAAGATTTGTTGCCGTTTCAAGTGTGTCAACAACATGGTTCGATCACGGGACGTAACTCCACTGTCGTCCTCGCAATCCCTGGCAGGAAGTTGGTCTTTCTACACGCCGTCTTTGATCAAGCTGTCTTAGGTTTCGGAAGTACACTGGACCAGCACAGCTCTGGCCTTCAGAAATTCTTATACTTGTGAGGAAAAAACAGAACTGGCCAGAATAGGACTGGTGTTGATGGCTAAGACTGCAAGAGTCGGACACAATGGACTGTTATACGTGGTGAGTGACTGTTTATCATAACTACAACATTTTTTTTAATTTAATCTGTTTCTAGTTGAAATAACGAACCAACCATTCATTATGGTGCTGTTGAAGTGAAATGAAATCACCCTTATTATGCCTTCCTTGTATAATTCACTACGTGAGTCTAATCAACTGTTATTTCGCTCTTTGATATATCGTATTACAGAAGATATCGTATTGCAGAAGATATCGTATTAGATATTGTATTGTAGAAGAAGAAGAAGAAGACAAAGGTGCTGCATCGGCTTGCCATATTCAATTCAAATAACCAGATTAAAGTGTCGTGTTACAGACAAAATGTACCCAAGAGAGAGAGACAGAGACAGAGAGACAGAGAGAGCTAGAGAGAGAGTGAACAATCGTACGGAATTCTATTTTTCCAGAAAATTGAGATAAGTAAAATAACAAGAGTGCCTTTTTCACCCATCCCTGGGGTACAAAATTAAGAAAGAAAAGCACAAGAAAAAATAAAGAGACAAGCCTGAAATATGAAGAAGATGGGAAGTGAGGGAGAGGGGGTGTGGGGGGAGGGGGGGGGGGGGGGGGGGGGGGCGAGAGTGAAGAGAGTAAAGAAAAGATAAAATGAGAGACAGAGAGAGAGTTAAAAGTTTAGAATATGTCAAAGAAAATGGCAAGGACAATGGCACATGTACAAACATGCATGAGACACATGAAAGAAAATGTGGGCAATATGGGAGAGGGATAGAGGCATATTTCGTAACTATCAATAACATCAGAAACAATACCGGGAATATAACAACAATTTCAAGAGTAGATAACATCGCATTCCATGAGCATCATCCTGTATGAATAAGACCATACTTGAAAAGATTGACTCTTGGGAGTGGCACCATAATCTTTGGTGGATGACGGATTGAACTGGTTACTGGTTGCTTCTTAAAGAAGAAGGAGCAGTGCCAGATATAAATAACAAATAACTGAAAACAAAAGAAGAGCCTTGTATGTATGTTTCGACTTCAGTGGAAGGATATTTGAATTTGTGTACTCAGATATCGATAAAGATGATGATTTAAGAAGAATTAATGTTATGGCTCTTATTCTATCTAATTTTATAGATAGAGAGGGATAGGAGAGAGACACAGAGAGAGGCAGAGGCAGAGAGAGAGAGAAAGAGAGACAGAGAAAGAGAGCGCGTATGAGATAAAAACACGGGAAGGGGAACAGAACGTAAGCACAATGATAGGGGAAAGCAAACATACAACAACAACAACAACAACAACCCCCTATTATCAAACACATAAAAGAAATGTCCCATTGGGCTGTACAATAAACCTTCTGCAGTATAAAGACATTCAACGCTCCAGCAATTTTCCCTTTGGACTGTTCGGCAAAATCTTCTGCAATATCGGATGACGTCTTCAAAGTGATAAACCATACATTCACCTGAACTCTGCGAGGAGTAGATAAGAATGCTTTTAAGTTCTGGCAGTCAAACGTTACGTGTATGCTAGAAATAGACTCCCCACATATGCATTTAACATCTTAGCATTGATTTAGTAACAAACGTGTGTGTATGTGTGTATGTGTGAGTGCGTGTATTTGTGTTTTGTGTGTGCATGCGAATGTGTGTATGTATGTGTGTGTGTGTGTGTGTGTGTGTGTGTGTGTGTGTGTGTGTGTGTGTGTGTGTGTGTGTGTGTGTGTGTGTGTGTGTGTGTGTGTCTACACGTGCACGTACGTGTATGTGTGTATGTGTGTGTGTGTGTGTTTTGTGTAGTAGTGGTAGTTTTGGTAGACGAAGAAGAAGAAGAAAGAAAGAAACGCAAACGAAAAGGAAGAAGCGAAAATGAAAGGAAGAGGAAACGAAAAAGATTACAGAAAACAAAGACAGACAGAAAAGGTGTAGGAAAAAAGACAGGCAGGCACAAATTGTCCATCAGTGTGTGGGAAGACAGACATAAAAACAGACACAAATTGTCCATCAGTGTGTGGGAAGACAGACATAAAAACAGACACAAATTGTCCATCAGTGTGTGGGAAGACAGACATAAAAACAGACACAAATTGTCCATCAGTGTGTGGGAAGACAGACATAAAAACAGGCACAAATTGTCCATCAGTGTGTGGGAAGACAGACATAAAAACAGACACAAATTGTCCATCAGTGTGTGGGAAGACAGACATAAAAACAGACACAAATTGTCCAACAGTGTGTGGGAAGATAGACATAAAAACAGACACAAATCGTCCATCAGTGCGTGGGAAGACAGACATAAAAACAGACACAAATTGTCCATCAGTGTGTGGGAAGACAGACATAAAAACAGACACAAATTGTCCATCAGTGTGTGGGAAGACAGACATAAAAACAGACACAAATTGTCCATCAGTGTGTGGGAAGACAGACATAAAAACAGGCACAAATTGTCCATCAGTGTGTGGGAAGACAGACATAAAACAGATAAAATGGACAGGCAGCCAGCCAGACAGACAGAAAGACAGATAAGATGGACATACGGACAGGCAGACAGATAAGATGGACAGACAGGCAGACAGACAGAAAGACAGATAAGATGGACATACAGACAGGCAGCCAGAAAGATAAAATAGACATACAGAC
>NC_134876.1:33009606-33052106 GCF_041734735.1 Babylonia areolata
CTAGGCTGCAGCACCCAGCTGTAACTGAGGGATTAAATCCGAAAGTGTCTTACAGATAATAGTATAAAACCGCTAGTAACGTCATGCGTTCTTTGTGGATTAGACAAGTGAAAGTCCTTACTAACAGACTTACTTTCTTTTGTGATAGAACATCAACAGACACCCACATGCTTAAGATCTCCCCCCCCCCTCCTCCCGCGTCCCCCCTGTTCGAACCAAAACGTATGGTAAACGCAGTTTTTCATACTAAGCCCCCATTCTTTGGAATCAACCTCCTCAGCCTCTCCGTCACTCATCTTCGCTGCAATCTTTCAAATCCAGTCTCAAGACCCACCCCTACTGAATAAATCTCAACAGCGCATCCCTTTCCAGTATGAACTAAAATGACTATTGGCGAGTGAGTGAGTTGTGATAGTTTCATTATTTGTTGGTTGCATTTTTGATTGCGTAGGATTTATGATTGTGTGCTATGGCTTGTGTGTGCGCGCGTGTGTTTGTGTGTGTGTGTGGGGGGGGGGATGAATAACTCTTAATAATGTTTGGTATCTTGTGTTCATTTTTTTTCCTTTTTGATATTTACGTATGTGTTCTATTTGTAAACGCCTATGGCTTAATTTCAAGATTAAGCGTAAATGGTAATACTACTACTACTACTACTACTACTAAAAATAATGACATACACAGCATACCACCTACTAAGCCTCCTACTGACCACAATGATCGCTCGGGTGTAGAGCGCCCTTCCAGAGTGGAGACCGCCTAACGTCCCTGTAAACCTTACGCAGAATAAAAGTACAAACACGCAAAACAACAACAAAAAACCAAAGGAACATGACAAATAAAGAACATTACACAGGTCTTCACTTCCGCATTGTTGCTACGAGCTTCTTTAGCTTTCAAGGCATACCACAAAAACATGGCCAAACTTCTCAGCTGTGAAATGGTTTATGTTTGCAAAGTACGAGACAAACAGCAAACGAATGAGCGAGCTAACGAGAGAGACAGACAGACAGAGAGACAGAGAGACAGACAGAGGGAGAGAGAGAGAAGCCAACAAAAGAGAGAAGAAGAAAAACTAGCTTCTTATGAGACGGAAATGTTTTCGAATTGCTTTTGAAAGAACGATCAAATAGTAAGCTTACTTTGTCCAATATTGTAAAGTCACAGAGAGAGAGAGAGAGAGAGAGAGAGAGAGAGTGGGGGGTGAGAGAGAGAAGAGTGAGGTACAGAAGGAAGTGATAAAGGGAGAGAAGGGGAGAGAGAGAGGAAGAGGAGGGAGGGAGAGGGAAGTGATAGAAAGGGAGAAGAGAGAGAGAGAGAGAGAAAGGAGGGAGAGAGGAAGAGATAAAGGGAGAGAGGAGATATGTTGGGCTGCGGGGTGTGCGGGGCGGGAGAGGAGGGGGGGGGGGGGGGGTAGACGGCTGAGAATAGACGCAATCAAGTACATAAGGGGAAAGAGTACAAACTATATTTCTGTGTTTAACAGAGAAGTTTTTTCCAATTGCTTTTGACAGCATGAAGGGTCAGTGATGACTTCAAAAACCACACAAAATGTGTTGCCTCATAAGCTTGGATCTCTTGAAAGCAAAAAGCCTGTCAACAAAAAAAATGAGTGCTCTTGAAACTGACTGATTTAATGGAGCCTTAGCTTTTTCCCAACCACTGAGCTGTGGAGGGCAGTGTCTGCCCTAAGTTTAGGTAAGAATGAAAACTGGTTGACAGGTAATCTCGACTATCCTTCTTCGGAGGGGAAAATCAAATAATGAGATGATCAGTTATCATTTGGGGTGGTGTTGTTTTTTAAACACCATCAACACCATTTTAGTAGTAGTAGTAGTAGTAGTAGTAGTAGTAGTAGTAGTAGTAGTAGTAGCAGCAGCAGCAGCATTTTTATTTGTATTTATAATTTGTATTTCTTTTTATCACAACAGATTTCTCTGTGTGAAATTCGGGCTGCTCTCCCCAGGGAGAGCGCGTCGATACACTACAGCGCCACCCATTTTTTTTTTTTTTTTTTTTTTTTTTTTTTTTTTTTTTTTTTTTTTACTGCGTGCAGTTTTATTTGTTTTTCCTATCGAAGTGGATTTCCTACAGAATTTTGCCAGGAACAACCCTTTTGTTGCCGTGGGTTCTTTTACGTGCGCTAAGTGCATGCTGCATACGGGACCTCGGTTTATCGTCTCATCCGAATGACTAGCGTCCAGACCACCACTCAAGGTCTAGTGAAGGGGGAGAAAATATCGGCGGCTGACCGTGATTCGAACCAGCGCGCTCAGATTTTTCTCGCTTCCTACGCGGACGCGTTACCTCTAGGGCATCACCCCACTGTATTATCAATTAACTAATGGTGCACACATCTTCACGTGACATTGATTCATCCATGATTATAATGAACGGTGGCAACATGAATACTTCTTCTTCTTCTTCTGCGTCCACTCGTATGCACACGAGTGGGCTTTTACGTGTATGACCGTTTTTACCCCGCCATGTAGGCAGCCATACTCCGTTTTCGGGGGTGTGCATGCTGGGTATGTTCTTGTTTCCATAACCCACCGAACGCTGACATGGATTACAGGATCTTTAACGTGCGTATTTGATCTTCTGCTTGCATATACACACAAAGGGGGTTCAGGCACTAGCAGGTCTGCACATATGTTGACCTGGGAGATCGTAAAAATCTCCACCCTTTACCCACCAGGCGCCGACACCGTGATTCGAACCCGGGACCCTCAGATTGACAGTCCAACGCTTTAACCACACGGCTATTGCGCCCGTCTCAACACGAATACGACACAGTTTCAAACCAAAAAAAAGTCCCACTCTCTGCACTCTCACTTTGACGCTTGCGTCATGACTGGTCAACAGTTCAACTGATCAGTTAGAGATATCTGGTCCGTTAAGTGCATCATGACTGGTCAACAGTTCAACTGATCAGTTAGAGATATCTGGTCCGTTAAGTGCATCATGACTGGTCAACAGTTCAACTGATCAGTTAGAGATATCTGGTCCGTTAAGTGATTGGATCAACAGTTCAACTGATCAGTTAGAGATATCTGGTCCGTTAAGTGATTGGATCAACAGTTCATCTGATCAGTTAGAGATATCTGGTCAGTTAAATGCATCATGACTGGTCAACAGTTCAATTGATCAGTTAGAGATATCTGGTCCGTTAAGTGATTGGATCAACAGTTCATCTGATCAGTTAGAGATACCTGGTCCGTTAAGTGATTGGATCAACAGTTCATCTGATCAGTTAGAGATACCTGGTCCGTTAAGTGATTGGATCAACAGTTCAACTGATCAGTTAGAGATATCTGGTCCGTTAAGTGATTGGATCAACAGTTCATCTGATCAGTTAGAGATACCTGGTCCGTTAAGTGATTGGATCAACAGTTCAACTGATCAGTTAGAGATATCTGGTCCGTTAAGTGATTGGATCAACAGTTCATCTGATCAGTTAGAGATATCTGGTCCGTTAAGTGATTGGATCAACAGTTCAACTGATCAGTTAGAGATATCTGGTCCGTTAAGTGATTGGATCAACAGTTCAATTGATGAGTTAGAGATACCTGGTCCGTTAAGTGATTGGATCAACAGTTCATCTGATCAGTTAGAGATATCTGGTCCGTTAAGTGATTGGATCAACAGTTCAATTGATCAGCTAGAGATATCTGGTTCGTTAAGTGACTGGATCAACAGTTCAACTGATCAAATAGAGATATCTGGTTCGTTAAATGACTGGATCAACAGTTCAACTGATCAGTTAGAGATATCTGGTCCGTTAAGTGATTGGATCAACAGTTCAACTGATCAGTTAGAGATATCTGGTCCGTTAAGTGATTGGATCAACGGTTCAATTGATCAATTAGAGATATCTGGTCCGTTAAGTGCATCATGACTGGTCAACAGTTCAACTGCAGTTAGAGATATCTGGTCCGTTAAGTGACTGGATCAGGGAACGGTTGTCATATCAATTACAACAGTTGATGAATATATCGATAGATCTATATAATAATTATGGAAAGAGTGAGTGAGTGGTTGACTGAGACGGGTTTGAAACGGTGTGTTGGGATGTGAGTTTCAAAGAATACAAGCTGTCCTGGTTTGAAACGCCGTGATCATTAGTAACACGAACGTGTCTCGTATCTCACTGAAGATCTCTGTTGGCGAGCTCTAATGTAGGGGGAGAACTAAAAAAAACAAAACGCAAACAAGAACACAGAAACAAAACAAAAACAAGCAAGCAAAAAAACGCAAACAAAAAAAACACAAAAAAACAACAATCGCCACTACAACTACCACCAACAAATCCCCTAATGCCAGGGGAGGCAATGCAGTGAAAAGACAAGTGCAATATGTGGAGTATTTACTTCCCTTCTTTGAATCTGCGAGAGAGAGAGACAGCACGATGAGAGAGAGAGGGGGGGGGTGGGGGGGGGGAGAGGGAGAATGAATGACAGAGGAGAGAGAGCAAAGAAATATAGAGCGTGAAAAATAATGAAACATTTGTTAAAATTACGATTTTTAAAGTTTACACACACACACACACACACACACACACACACACACACACACACACACTCACACACACCTCAGACCAGGGGAAGCAATGCAGTGAAAGACAAGTACACTATGTGGGGTATTTACGTCCCTTCCTCCAATCTGCGAGAGACCGAGAGGGACAGCACGAGAGAGAGAGAGAGAGAGAGAGAGAGAGAGAGAGAGAGGGAGGGAGGGAGGGAGGGAGAGAGAGAAGGGGTGGGGGAGGGGAGGAGGGAATGAGAGATGGGGAGAGAGAAATAATGATAAAGTAGTGAAGATAATCTTATCGAGTATCAATCAGTGCATCGCAGAACAAAGAAATATCGAGCGTGAAAAGACCAAGAAGCTTTTTTTTTTTTTTGTTTGTTTGTTTTGATTGTTTGTTTGTTTGATTGTTTGTTTTTTGTTCACACACACACATACACACACGCGCGCGCGCGCACGCACACACACACACACACACACACACACACACACACACACGTACACACACACACACACACACACGTACACACACACACACACACACACACACACACACACGTACACACACACACACACACACACACACACACACGTACACACACACACACACACACACACACACACATACACACACACACACACACACACACACATACACACGTACACACACACACACACACACACACACACACATACACACGTACACACACACACACATACACACGTACACACACACACACACACACGTACACACACACACACACACACACACACACGTACACACACACACACACACACACACACACACGTACACACACACACACACACACACACACACACACACACACGTACACACACACACACACATACACACGTACACACACATACACACGTACACACACACACACACACACACACACACACACATACAGGGGAAGCAAGAAAAATGTGAGGAAGACAAGAACAACTAGAGGAATTACTTCCCTTCCTTGAATCAGCGCGTGCGAGAGAGAGAGAGAGAGAGAGAGAGAGAGAGAGAGAGAGAGAGAGAAGACAAGACAAGACAATGGTTTATTTGTTAGGCCTCCGGCCCATAACAAAGGAGTGGGCCACTAACAAAAATATTACATAATGAATCAAATAGTGTGAATAATATATCAATGCGCATGTGACTTGCAAGCTCTCTCTCTCTCTCTCTCTCGCTCTCTCTCATTTTCTCTCTCTCTCTCCTCTCCCTTCCCTCAAACACATGCCCGCACGCATATACACACCCACATGCACGCTCGCGCGCTAAACACACAGATCCAGCGATCTGGGTTAAGTGAAATGCTGACAAGCTAACAAAACTTACAAAAAATTAATTACAAATTGCAAGAATCGGAAAAAAAGGGGGAGGGGGGGTTGATGTATACGCCATAGGGTAACAAAATGCATACCTATATTCATCCACTCGTGTCCAAGTACAAAAGCTCCGCTCTCACGCCAAAAGCCTTGCATACAAAAAACGATAACTTCGCAACTAAAGATTCCGACACACAGGACATCAAAGCGGCAAATTTGAACAAGGTTGGATTTCTGTGATATTTGGCAGGTAAATGTTCTTAGAGAGAGAGAGAGAGAGAGAGACAGACAGACAGAGAGACAGAGAGACAGAGACAGACAGACAGACACACACACACACACACACACACACACAGAGGAAATAATGACGACACAAAAAATCTGTTACTTTGCAGGTTGATCGCATTAATCTCGGGACAGAAGAAATGTGCAAACACAAACAAGCTTTTATTCAAGGCTGGCACAGCCTCTTCAATCCTGAACAAGCCACACGTAACACATTTCTTCTGTCTTTGCTGCTGTGTGCACATGTCAGATGATCGGTATAAGGACAGGCCCGGTGCTTCCTTTTTTGAGGAGGTGTCTGGGTTTGTTCCGATGTACCTTTTTGTTTACCTGTGTGCTGGCTGAATCGGTAGCGTGGGCAGCACTGACTTGAAGTTGTGTACCTTGTGAGTGGAGAGAGTTACTACTCGTTGCTGTTTGTTGATGGACTAAAAGATTTAGACTGCCAGTATTATTGATTGATTGATTGATGTGGATACTTCTATAGCGCCTATCCTCGGTCAGAGACCAAGCTCTAAGCGCTTTACATACACGGGGACATTTGCACCATTTGCAGGCTGCCTACCTGGGTAGAGCCGACTGACGGCTGCCACTGGGCGCTCATCATTCGTTTCCTGTGTCATTCAATCAGATTTCAGACGCACACGCATAAACACTCAGACAGACATGTAACATTTTACGTGTATGACTGTTTTTATTTACTTACCCCGCCATGTAGGCAGCCATACTCCGTTCTCGGGGGTGTGCATGCTGGGCATATTCTTGTTTCCATAACCCACCGAACGCTGACATGGATTACAGGATCTTTAACGTGCGTATTTGATCTTCTGCGTGCGCATACACACGAAGGGGGTTCAGGCACTAGCAGGTCTGCACATATGTTGACCTGGGAGATCGGAAAAATCTCCACCCTTTACCCACCAGGTGCACCGAGATTCGAACCCAGGACCCTCAGATTGAAAGTCCAGCGCTTTAACCACTCGGCTATTGCACCCGTTACTGTTTGAAGACAGCTACAGCAAGCAACCCCAAGGCTTTCTTAAATGATTTATCTGTCTCCCAGTCAAGATCAGTTAGAAGTTTAATTCATCGATTCCGTTTGAATGCCCCACGAACTAAATTTTGCAAAAAATGTACAGTGTCTGTGCGGAGAAAGAAGTCAATGTCTACCACATACTTGTCCAGTGTCCAAAGACAAGACAACTGTTCTTTCAGAAACTAGCCGACCAGTTTCCACCAAACACATATTTGTCCTTAGGAGATGTTTTGAATAATTATTCATTACTTAAAAAAAAAATCTTAATGTTTGATTCAAAGTCCAGTTGGTATCTACCTTTGACTGATCACGTTTTTATTGTCATTAGCATTTTTTTTTTTTTTTTTTTTTTTTACTGTTATGTAGATGTTTAACTCACACTCGTAATTAATGTTATAATTCACTGTTAATCACTACAGTTCTTCCTAGCTCTTCTTTTTCCACTACTCACTATAGTCATCCCACCACAGTCCCACCACCTCTTCTCATGTACCCCACGCCTCATCTCCTGTGAGCACATACTTTTTTTATTCTTCTTTTTTGTTGTTGTATGCGTCTAATCTCAGTAAACAGTGAAAAGACGTTAAACTAAACTACACACACACATGACGCATAAGATTTCTTAAGTTTGCGCGTGCACACACACACGCACACACACACGCACACACACACACACACACACACACACACACACACACACACAAGCACACACACACACACACACACAGACGCATAAGATTTCTTAAGTTTGCGCGTGCACACACACACGCACACACACACGCACACACACACACACACACACACACACACACACACACACACACACACACACACACACACACACACACACACACACTGACATACATACACTGACATACACACACTGACATACACAAACACACATAAACAGCAGAACACACACACATATACATAGACACACACACACACACACACACACCACAACGGCACACACACAGCGGCACACACACACACACACACACACACACACACACACACACACACACACACACACACACAGTCAATGCAATCGACTCACATCTTGAAAGGTGTCAGTGGTCAGCGGACCTGATAACGGTCCTCAGTTGCACAGGGGCCAACAATATACTCCACAAAGAACACGCCTTTCACCACACCGCAGTGCACCATTAGCAATGTGCACACCACTACACGACACACAGTATCCTATCCGGCCATGGTGTACCCAACACTGTCGTTTTCCACATAGTGTACACCGAGTACCATCACACGGTGTGCTTCTACATTATCACGCAGTACAGTCTACACATTACGCAACTGATGTGCTCCACACCTTGTTACACTGACACCACCAAAGTGCTTTCCACACCGTCACGCAGTTTACACTTTACACATGGCACAACTGACGTTCTTGTTACACACTGGTAGATAGGTGTTTTCCATACTGTCAGGCAGTTCACTCTACACATTACTCAACTGACATGCTCCACACGTTGTTACATTGACGCCGGCAGACAGGTGTTTTTTTTCACACCGTCAAGCAGCTCGCTCTACACTGACATGACGTAACTGACGTGCTCCACACCTTGTTGCAACCGGCAGACAAGCGTCACACAGTTTACTACACATTACCAAACTGACGTGCTCCACACCTCGTTACGGTGACACACCACTGTCTGTCTGCCAGACCAGGTGTTTTCCACACCATCAGGCAGTTCGATCTACTCAAGACACAAATGACGTGCTCCACACCTTGTTACACACCGTCAGACAGGTGTTTTCCACATCGTCACGTAGTTCGATCTACGCATGACACAAATGACGTGTTCCACACCTTGTTACACACCGGCCGACAGGTGTTTTCCACACCGTCACGCAGTTCTCTACACTACACATGACACAACTGACGTGCTCCACACTGCCAGACAGGTGTTTTCCGCACCGTCACACAGTTTACAACACATGACACCACTGATGTACTCCACGACTTGTACACACCGCCAGATAGGTGTTTTCCACACCGTCACACAGTTCACTCTACAACACATTACACCACTGATGCACTCCACAGCGCCAGACAGGTGTTTTCCACACTATCAGGCAGGCAGCTCCGCTTCCGTCACACCTTGTGCTCCACACAGCTCCATGCACTCAGCGCTGCCTCCACTGTACAGTGTCATCGACGCATCCGAAACCTGCAACAGACATGAATAAATGAATGGGAGAATGAATAAATGGACAGACGAACACCCCCCCCCCCCCAACACCGCCCCCTCTCTCTCTCTCTCTTCCTGCTTGCCTGTCTGCCTGCCTGCCTGTCTGTCCGTCTGTCTGACTCTGTCCGTCTCTCTCCTCTCTTTTCGTTTCTATTTCTCTCTCTCCCCTCCTCCCTCTCTCTCTATCTGTCTGTCTGTGTCTCTCCCGCTGTCTGTCTCCCTCTGTCTGTCTGTCTCCTATCTATCTTTTATCTATCTATCTATCTATCTATCTTTCCGTGACCATGACTTCCATGCACCACACACTGCCATTCCCCATGTCCTGCTCTGCTCTGCTGCACGCCTCTCTCTTCCCTCCCCCTGCCCCCACCCCATACCACCTCAGTCCCCACCCCTCCAAGCACCCTACCCCCCCGCCCCCACTCCTCCCTGCAGTCAATGATGGGTGACCGCTGGCCACAGGGCACCAACCTTTTTCCCTGATGCAGCTGTGGTCAGTAGGACTGGTGTTCAAAGCAACGCATTAACGACAGGCTGTCATAAAGGCTACCCATTTAAACCCGGGCACAGGCTTGGGAAGAACTGCGGTCTGTGTGTGGACAGGCAGACAGACAGACAGATGTAAAAGACAGACAGACAGATAGATTTGTATTTGTATTTCTTTATCACAATAGATTTATCTGTGTGAAATTCGGGCTGCTCTCCCCAGGGAGAGCGCGTCGCTACACTACAGCACCACCCATTTTTTTGTATTTTTTTTTCTGTGTGCAGGTTTTTTTGTTTTTCCTATTGATAGATATAGATAGATAGATTGGCAAACCTACCATACATGTTTAGAACGCATACAGCAGAACACTCGAACATCAAAAACCCAGGCAAATGTACACAGTCACCGAACACGCTTAAAACACATGCATGCTTCAAGACACGATGGGGGCAATTGCTTCACCAGACGATAGGTAACACCGAGAGGAAGTGATTAGTTAAGGTGTGGGGGCGAAAGTGGCGTATGAAAGGTAAACAGGAAAAAAAAAGGTAAAACATGAAACTGGGGTAAGAGAAAAGGAAAGGTGTGGGAAGGATGGAGGCCCCACTTGTATTTGTATTTGTATTTCTTTTTATCACAACAGATTTCTCTGTGTGAAATTCGGGCTGCTCTCCCCAGGGAGAGCGCGTCGCCATACTACAGCGCCACCCATTTTTTTTTGTATTTTTTCCTGTGTGCAGTTTTATTTGTTTTTCCTATCGAAGTGGATTTTTCTACAGAATTTTGCTAGGAACAACCCTTTTGTTGCCGTGGGTTCTTTTACGAGCGCTAAGTGCATGCTGCACACGGGACCTCGGTTTATCGTCTCATCCGAATGACTAGCGTCCAGACCACCACTCAAGGTCTAGTGGTGGGGGAGAAAATTTCGGGGGCTGTGCCGTGATTCGAACCAGCGCGCTCAGATTCTCTAGCTTCCTAGGCGGACGCGTTACCTCTAGGCCATCACTCCAGAGAGAGAGAGAAGTGGGGAAAATAGGAGATTAGAAGCCCAGCCAAAAAGAGACAGAAACAGACAGACGAAAACAGACAGACAAACAGATAGATAGATAGATCCACTCTCTACTAAAAGGATTTATAAAAAAAAAAAAAAAAATAAAGAGAAATACAGATACATTATGGTTGGGTATCAGAGGCACAGCATAGTAGCAGGCGATGGATGCCTTGTGGAGTGTACATATTAATGGAGCAATAAAGGCGGGGAGGGCCTGTGGAAGAAACAACAGCAGCAATAATGATAATAATATAATGATGATGATGATAACAATTGAATGAAAGCTTTATAGCACAGTGTGTCACGCTCTATAAGAGAGCAGACTAGAAACCCCCACCCAGCCCAGCACTAACACCCAGACAACACAAAAAACACAGACTACAACAATTCAGGGTTCACATACATTTATTTAATCACACACAGAGCTTGCCAAATAAAACAATAACCACAATCCCAGCTGCAACAACACTAAAATGACAACAGAATGGATAAATAATAACACACTAAACCCCCCCACAAAAACCAGAGCTTTAAGACAGGGAAACACAAACACAACGTTGATGATGAAGTAGTGACGATGATGAAGTAGTGACGACGACGACGAACAGTAAGTGACGACGATGAAGAACAGTAAGTGACGACGACGACGAACAGAACAGTGACGACGAAGACGAAGAACAGTGACGACGAAGACGGAGAGCACACAGACAGCCGAGCACCAGGCTAGAGAACGCTGGCGACGGAAGGCAGGGGCAGGCGGCAGCAACCAACGGAGGCCTGGACTATGGAAGTCAAAGGCAGGCTGTGGGGTTCCAGGGGAGACAGTGGAGGGTCAGTGGAAGGGTAGGGAAGTCAGTGGAAGGGTAGGGAAGTCAGTGGATGGGCACGGAAAGTGGGAACGCTGAAAACACTGTATATAGCCTATTATCCACTGGTAGGATTCACTTTTGGACCCACCCAATTAAACAACATAAGTGTACCTAGCCCAGAATTCATAAAGAAAAACAAATCTTACAAAATTTCAGTTTAACCCCTCCCTGATCAACACATGGGCTATAGAATAGTTCAATTTTACTCAGCTGCGCTATTTCTGAAGTTTAACTCTTTCCATACGAACGGCGAAAGAGACGACGTTAACAGCGTTTCACCTCAATTACCATCATCAAAATATTGCAAGCGGAAGGCTCTTATACTGAAGACATGAATGTTGACAAAGAATACCACAATTCTGACGACGGAAGCTAAAGGTTGGGTCATTCAGACACCCACTGGACATCCGAGGGGTCTGTGTAGAGGAGAAGAGAGGACTGGCCGTACTGAGTGAGTTAAAAGGCTGACAACGAAGCCACACCCAAGAGCAAGGATAACGGAAAAGGATAAGGGGGTAATTTGGAATATTCTAGCTTAGGTATCACATACAATGCGACTTTAACACACACACACACGAAGAGAGATATATATATATACTGCTCACTAGTCGCTGAGGAGGTTCATAAGGAAAACTGAATACATCGAGATTTTATGGTTGAACCCCTTCGATACGCATGAAAAATAATGTCATAACATTCAAATAAAATTTATGTTTAAAAATGCATACACATCCAACCGATGCACATAAAAGAGCAAAAATATTGTATTCACTCCCCTCTCTCTCTCTCTCTCTCTCTCTCTCTCTCTCTCTCTCTCTCTCTCTCTCTCTCATATTCACGGACATGAACACAAGACGAACAGACAAAACACATGGTCAGAACTGTCTCTACAGTCTCCTCTTACCTTCCAGAAGAGGTACCACTACCACAAGGCTGGAAGTACACAAAACGCTGAGAACACAGAAGAACGGGAGCCACTCGGAGAGAAAAGGATCCCCACTACTGAGCGCAGAACTCGGGCCAAACAGCCCTGAAGACAGCACCACAGGCACGACTGCTTCCTGTGACAGTCGCGGGCGAAAAGCCCAGAATCTTGTCACTGACTAGCAAAGAAGAGGCTGATCTCAGTTCAGTGACAGCCTGAACTGAGACTGAGACTGAGAATTACGTGCAATCAGCACAACCCACACTGCTCTCTAGCTAGATGGGGTGGGTGAACAAGGAGGGGGGTTAAGCACTCATAACTGATTTGTCATGAGATGTGACACAGTGCCCCCATCTCAGATGGGGCTCACCGCACTTTACAATGAAATGCACAAGTTCGAGAATAAGTGACAAAAAAGTATGTACCAAAAATCAGCACAGGCAATATCACAGTCTCGCATCACACAGGCCCAAATCACAGCAAAATAAATACAAAACAGTCACCATAGTGTATGTGATGAAGAGTATAAGACCTAAGACAGAGCCCTGTGGAACTCCGAACAAGACAGGTGCTGGTTGTAATCAGTGATTGATGGTGACTGCCTGGGAGACTTGAAAGATAGCTTTTTAACCCAAAAGAGAGCTAATCCAGAAAGCCCACAGTAGCATGGAGGATGTACAACGCTGTGTTAAATTCTTACAGAGTAAGAACAGAAACATGACTTTGATCTAACGCCAGGAGTACATCGTTAGCGAGCTTGAGAAGTACAGTCTCTGATCGGTGTGGGGGTGTGAATGCCGATTGGTTGGGTGACAGAGGGAATGAGTTTAGGTATTCAAATAACTGACTCAGAATAATTTTTCAATGACTGTAGACCCCCGAAAGCGGATTATGGTTGCCTACATGATGGGGTAAAAACGGTCATACACGTAAAAGCCCACTCGTGTCCATACGAGTGAACGTGGGAGTTGCAGCCTACGAACGCAGAAGAAGAAGAATGACTGTAGACAAAAAACATAGAAAACGTCGTCAGAGATAAATGAAGAATGGTACCTTCCTCCTTCTAATGGAAACGTTCTTAACTGGAACAGAGTTCTTCAGCTGTGTATGTAACTGCGATGAAGTCTCTGTGTGTGTGTGTGTGTGTGTGTGTGTGTGTGTGTGTCTGTCTGCCCCCCCCTCTCTCCCTCTCCCCTGTGTGTGTGTGTGTGTGTGTGTGTGTGTGTGTGTGTGTGTGTGTTCGCTGCAGAGCTTTCACAGTGAAGGCGATGAGGTAAATCGAGTGATCGACGGTGCAGGGTTCATTTCCTCCCAAATGCGTCTTCTTCTTCTCCTCCTCCTCCCGCTCATCCTTGTTCTGCGTTCGTGGGCTGCAGCTTTTACGTTCTCTCCATTATAAACGTACAAGTGGGCTTCCACGTGTACGACCGTTTTCACCCCGCTAAATAGGTAGCCACACTCCTTTTTCCGGGGTGTGCATGCTGGGCATGTTCTTGTTTCCATAACCCACCGAACGCTGCCGTGGATTTCAGGATATTTAACGTGCTTGTGTTTGAACGTCTGCTTGCGTACATACACGATGGGGGTTCAGACACTGGCAGGTTTCAGCCCTGTTTTGGTGATAACCAACCCCCTTATCCCCCGGCATCCTCCACATGACGTCAGCACAGGGCTGTCACCTGCCCTCATCTCACCTGTTGGAAGAGAAGGGTGTGTGTGTGTGTGTGTGTGTGTGTGTGTGCGTGCGTGCGTGCGTGCGTGCTTTTTTGTTGTTTTTTCCTTCATCTCACCTGTTGGAAGAAAAGGGTGTGTGTATGCGTTTGTGTGAGTGTTTGTGTGTGTGTGTGCGTTTGTGTGAGTGTGTGTGCGTGCGTGTGCGTGCGTGCGTGCGCGTGCGTTTGAGTGTGCGTGTGTGTGAATGTGTGTGTTTGTGAATGTGTGCATTTGTGAATGTGTGAGTGTGTGAGTGTGTGAGTGCGAGTGCGAGTGCGAGTGCGAGTGCGAGTGTGTGTGCATGTGTGTGCGCGTGTGTGCGCGCGTGTGCGTGTGCGTGTGTGTGGAGAGAGAGAGAGGGTGGTGGGGGATGGGAGAAAAGGGTGGAAACTGAGGATGGAAGGGATGAAAGCTGAAACTGAGGATGAACTCCCCTCGCCCGGTATTCCAGTGGCCACGTGCACAGACTGACATCAGGTTTTCGCTGCTGGCCGAACAGGCATGGGGTAGCAGGGGGTGGGGGGGTGGGGGGGGGGTGTAAAGCAGATATCGGTGGTGGGGGTGATGGGGGGTTTGCATGCTGATAACGTGCTCCCTGATGCGTTGCCTAGTCTTCGGCAACATGGCGCGGAACCTGCAGAGAGGGGAGATAACACAAAAGGACCTCAAAGCAACATGCAGCCAACGTTTCAAATCGGAGCGTGGAATACGAGACTTTTGCTGGAGAATGCAAGTCTTTTTGAAGTTTTACATCTGGGATACAAGCACGTTCTGTTTGATATAGTGTGTTTGATTGGGGTTTTTTTTTCTTTTTTTCTTTTTTTTTTTTTCTTTTTCTCCTTCTCTTTCACTTCCTGAACTGTTATACTGAACTCACCATTTCCCCTCTGTCTATTCCTGCAGTGACGTAGTGAACTCATCATTCCCTGTATTTCACTTCCTGCAGTGACGTACTGAACTCACTACTTCCTGTATTTCACTTCCTGCAGTGGCGTATTGAACTTACCATTTCTTGTCTTTCACTTCCTGCAGTGATGTACTCATCTCACTACTTCCTGTATTTCACTTCCTGCAGTGATGTACTGAACTCACTACTTCCTGTATTTCACTTCCTGCAGTGAGGTACTGAACTAATCATTTCCTGTCTTTCACTTCCTGCAGTGACGTACTGAACTCACTACTTCCTGTATTTCACTTCCTGCAGTGACCCACTAAAGTCACCTTTCCTTGTTTTTCACTTCCTGCAGTGACAAACTGAACTCATCTATTCACTGTCTTTCGCTTTCTGAAGTATCATACAAGACTCACCATTTCCTCTCTTTCACTTTCTGCAGAGATGTACACGGCACGTCATTTCCTGTCTTTCACTTCCCGCAAAACTCCAGGCCCCAGATGGGGAGATGCTCAGTATTGTCAGTGGTAGGTGGTGCACACATGGAAGTCACCTAACCAACACATAGCTACTGTCGCACAGAAGTCACCCCGTATGGTGTCACATACATGTCTTCCGTCTACACTGTTACACAGAAGTCGTTCCTACGCTGTCACACAGAAGTCACCTCTATGGTGTCACACAGAAGTCACTCTCACCTTGACACACAGATGTCACCTCTATATTGTCACATAGAAGCCACCTCTACATCGTGACATAGAAGTCATCTCTAAATTGTCACATAGGTCACCCCTATATTGTCACACAGAAGTTACTCTTACATTGTCACACAGAAGTCACCTCTATAGTGTCACATAGAAGCCACCTCTACATTGTGACATAGAAGTCATCTCTAAATTGTCACATAGGTCACCCCTATATTGTCACACAGAAGTCACTCTTACATTGTCACACAGAAGTCACCTCTATGTTGTCACATTGAAGCCACCTCTACATTGTCACACAGAAGTCACTCTTACATTGTTACACAAAAGTCACATCTATATTGGAACAAAGAAGTCACCCCTATATTGTCACATATAATTCACCTCTATAATTGATATCACACAGAAGTCACCCCTACGTTGTCACATAGAAGTCACCCCAACTTTGACACATAGAAGTCACCCCTATACCATCACATAGAAGTCACCCCAACGTTGTCACCTCTACATCATTACATAGAAGTCACCCTTACGTTGTCACATAGAAGTCACCCCTATATCATCTCATAGAAGTCACCCTCATATCATCACACAGAAGTCGCCCCTACGTTGCCACATAGAAGTCACCCCTATATTGTCACATAGTAGTCACCTCTATATTGTCACATAGTAGTCATCCTTAGTCACATAGAAGCAATCTCTATACTGTCACACAGAAATCACCCCTACGTTGTCACATAGAAGTCACCCCTATATTGTCACATAGAAGTCACCTCTATATTGTCACATAGTAGTCATCCTTAGTCACATAGAAGTAATCTCTATACTGTCACACAGAAATCACCCCTATATCATCACATAGAATTCACCTCTATATTGTCACATAGAAGTCACCTCTACATTATCACATGGACGTCATCTCTTCGTTGTCACAATGAAGTCATTTCAACATTGTCACAAAGTAGTCATGTCCTCATCTTCACAAAGAAATCACCTCTATATTGTCACATAGAAGTCAACCCTACACTGTCACACAGAATTCACATCTACATTTGGAAGTCACCTCTGTATTGTCCCATTGAAGTTACCCATACATTTATACATCGAAATTAAAATCCCAATTTAATCAAAATTAAACATACTGCGTGCGTGCGTGCGTGCGTGCGCACGCGCGCGTGTGTGTGTGTGTGTCTGTATGCCAGAAATTACCATCAAACGAACTCCATCGTATAGACAATATGTCAAAACAAAATCATTTGAGTCTCAAGTTTTGAGTATCACTCTCTCCCTCTCTCTTTGTCTGCCTGTCTCTTCCTCTCCTCCCACCCTCTCTTTCTCAATCAATCAAACACAGTATGCGCTTTCCATCAACTGTTGATACTCAGTCTGAATAATGACTCCTGGCCAAGCAGATGAGGGACGCTTAGACCGGCTGAGTGCTGACCAGTGTCCGGTGTTTCAGGAAGGCAGGTGGATTCATGCTGATAACGGTCTGGCCCTTCCTCAGTCAGCCCCCTCATTAAGACCACCCACCCCTCAATTAACCCAGCTGAACAGTTAACTCTTTCGTTTTCTGCACGACTGATCTTTCCGAGCTCATGGCGATCGGGTTCCTTGCCAGTTCGTTGGAGAAAGACAGGTGGCGTTGT
Organism: Babylonia areolata; assembly: GCF_041734735.1. Classification (NCBI taxonomy): domain Eukaryota; kingdom Metazoa; phylum Mollusca; class Gastropoda; order Neogastropoda; family Buccinidae; genus Babylonia; species Babylonia areolata. Next base: position 33,027,299 of record NC_134876.1, read on the forward strand.
ATCGTTCGTTTGTCTGACTGGTCTGCATTCAGGAAGGTTCGCTGCGTGCGGTCTCTTCCTTATGCGCTGCGCGGGCGTCTGGTAAGAGTGAATTTCCGATGATCTGAATCAGAAACAGTGGTGTTTTGCTGGAGGTTCCAATGAATCAGCAGCAGTGGAATACTCCTGAAATTCCTAAAAAAAATAAAAAAAATCAGCAACAGCGGTATGCTTCTTGGATGCCAATAAACCAGCAATATTGCTATTCTTAGATTTGAATAAACCAGCAATAGTTGAATTGTCCTGCGGTTCCAGCGAATCATTATCAGTGGTGTTCTCCCTCGGTTCCAACAAATCATTAACAGCGGCGTTTTCCAGGATTCAAATGAATGAACAACAGTGATATTCTCCTCTGGTTCTAATGAATCATTAACATTGATGTTTTCCTGCAGTTTCATTGACTCAACAACAGTAGTATTCTCCTAAGATCCCGTTGAATCATTAACAATGGCATTATCATACGATTCCGAAGAACCAGCAACAGGTATATATCATCCTATGATGCTGATGCAGCAATGGTATTCTCCTCAGGACAATCTGTCAGAAACCGAGTAAGAGTGATTCATGTTTGTCATTCTCATTCTAAGAAACAGTTGTTTTTTCTTATGAACTGTGAAATGGTTATTGCAATGCAAATATGTGTGTGAAATATCCCCCGTGTGATACATCCCCAATGCGAAACATCTTCCATGTCTCATGCCTCCTGTATAGCATAACACTGGGTGACATCCCCAGAGCGATATCATGTCACGTGTCATATTCCCTGAGTAACATACCTCCTCACGCCCCCCCCCCCTCCCCCCTCCGACACCCCTTCCAGTTGACATATCGCCTTTGTCAGGCAGTTTGGTAGGTTTTCACAAGACGTCAAGTAGTACTATCATGATTTTAAGTTACAACCCGAAAGAGGAAGGTCGGTAACAGACTATAAAACAATACAAACATCCCAGTCACCAGCAACCCTGCACCAGGCGAGGAATTCCTTGGTAGGTCCACGCCATCATCATCATCAATACAAACATCACTGTATGTCCACAATACAACATGCCACGTTGTGCAGGAGGATGACGCTGCAGTGTGTAGATTCTGTGTGACCTGAAGCCCGCGCACACCTCACAATCTCTGTGGTGTTGTCTCCACTCACTCCACCCCTTTTGTACAATGTGTCGTGTCCCTGGGAAAGGCACTTCACTTCCCGTTTCCTCACTCCGCCCAGGTGTGAATGGTACCGGACTTCGAATGGAAGGTTACAACGGTGGAAGGAGATTTTTTGCCCCTCTCCTTGAGGCTCTCCTCTCCCTGACCATTCACAACAGATGGTTTTCCTTTGGTCTTTACAGCTTTCTGTTCGAAAACCTTGCTGCGTGGACGGACTGTTGTTTGAACCACATGGTGCACTGGCCGCCCCTGTAGCACGCTGGTCATTTTCTGGTCAGTCTATGCAGGTTGCTGACTCAGAAACAAAATGTCGAAAGTACTGTACTGAAATGCAAAAAAAAAGTTTGTCAGTGACACCACAGGCGGTTGCATAACAACATCTCTTCCATGTGACTGGTAATGGAATAAGGTCACTCAGTACACATTCGTTGTCCATAGGAGGATGACAACGCAACCCAGGTATGGCTTGGCATGTGACCACTGTGCACTGAGCTTTCTTTACGTCAGTGCATACCTATTGCAATGGCATGCTTACTATCACCAGATAGATGACCCATTCAGTACGCCTTGATCTCGCTTGTTGGTATATCAGATAACCCCCTCGGTACGTCTTTAACCGCTTGTTGGTTGAGTACCTGCAGCGAGTTACTGCACTCAGTGTGAGACAAGAGGAGTGACGTAAATCCTTGTTATGACCGTCAATGTTGATGAACCAACATCGCATCACAGTACTGGGAGAGAAGGGGGGAGGGAGAGTGTGGGGCCTAGGGGCAGGGGGGGGGGGGGTTAGCTGGAGTGTTTGGCTTATAGGAAGAATAAGTAGGAGTTGAGGGGGAAGAGGGGGCGGGGTTGGAGCAGTGGATGTGAAGAGAACAGCGTGGTGGCCGCTGTGTCTGGCTGAGGATAGTGTTGGCAGCTCACATGGCCCGCGCTGACACGGGTTGCTCGATTTAAACAGCAAGGTGTTTGAAATGTGTCACCGTGTTTTTAGGCCCCGTGCTCTTCCATTGTTCCCTGCTCCACTCGCTGAAATTATCAACCGCCACAATGCCAGTCATCATTCTTATGCTGATGACGCTCAACTTCAAAAAAGTGATACCCCTGAAAGTTTGTCTTCACTCATGCAAGAAACATCCAAGTACATCCTGCACATTCAGAATTGGACGACTCTTAATAAGGTACAATTGAACGGGGACTAAACTGAAGCAACGATTATAAAAACTAAACAAAACCTCTCTTCCATCACAATTGACACGATCAAACATGACAGAACACCCATCCCTCTTTCCTCAGTCAGGAACCTCAGTGTTGTCCTTGACAACACACTGTCCATGCGAACATTTATCAGGCAGACCTGTCGATCCTGCTATTGTGAATTACGGCGCTTCATTTCCATTCGTAAATATATGTCCACCGACCCAACATCTAAACTCGTCGTTTCTCTCATTCTCTCTCGCCTCCACGACTAAACTAAACTCTGTATTGTCTGGTTTGCCTGCTTCCATTCAGTCCCTTGAGCGCATACAAACTCTGCTGCCTGACTTGTCTCCAGCAACAACAAACAAACAAAAAATCTGAACACATCACTTTTGCAACATCTCCATTGGCTCCCTGTCTCACAAATAATTAAGTACAAGATCAGCACTCTCTGATATAAATATATAAACAAATCTGCCCCTTCCTATCTTTGTGGCTGCCTTCACCTCTGTAGCCGGTTGGGCAGGGTTCTCTCACCACATCAGTACAGGTTCTTTTCAAGTCTTTATTGAGGACGGGGAACGTATCGGGACATGGGTAAAGGGAACAGGAGAGCGGGGGGTTAAAGGGCAAGGGACTGTACTCGTACAAGGGGGAAATAAGTAAATGAATACCCTGTGGACAAAACAAAGTCCTCGTAAGCAAGCGTACAGTAATGTCTATTTAAGTTCATTCACTCACTCACTCCAAACACTTTACCACATATTACACATGAATCTACAATTGTTACAAATGAATGTGTGAAAAGACTAAAGTATCCCATTAATTGAAATGAGCAACTGCTTTCAACCATCTGGACTCCCAATTCGAAATTGTCTAATTTTTTAAAGATGTTTATATAAATTATTGAAACTTCTGAACGTAAGTTGAGGTTAAGTTTCAGCAAAGATTAATTCGATTATTCGAAATAATTGCAAGTCCGTTCAAATGCATAACACCTAAACTCATAGAATAATATTAACAAGGAAATACAACTAGCATTTACATTTTGGTATCCATTTCTCAACGCTAGAAATGTTTACTGTAAAGTATGATATATTTCACTCACCCATACACCTCCACACCCCTACTCCCTCTCCACGATCAAATGCGGATCCACTCTGTTTCCGAATATCCAGATCCAAACACTCCGAAGTCGGCCGCCGCCCTTTCTCTGTCTCTGGACCTTGCATTTGGAATGGACTTCCTCTTACACATCATCAGCAGGTCTCTGCACTCAGCTCTTCAAGTCTAGCCTTGAAACCCACCACTTCCTAAAAAAAAAACCATCCCCACCCCCAGCCCCTCCCCCTCCCCCTTCCATCGCTTCTACCTTGTCTTCAGATTCTCCAGCTTTGTATTTAGATGTATTCAAATTTTTGCTTTTCTTCTTTGTGAAATAGAGTTATAACCGTGCATGTGAATGACTGGTGTAGTAAGCGCTTTGATTTGTATCTGTGCTATATAAAGACTAATTGTTAGTAGTATCATCATTACTATCATTAGTAGTAGTAGTAGCAGAAGTAGTAGTAGTAGTCGTGTGAATGTATGAAAATACACGTATACATTATACAGGGCAGAAAAGGAGGGGTCACTTGGTGTTACATGTCGTTACACGAAGTGTTACATATTGTTGAAGTTAAGCGTTACCTCTTGTGCTAATGCAGTAATAACGGGTGTTATATGTGGTTATCAAAGGACGTTGAAAATCGTGGCATCTGTCGTTACATATTTTACATGGGGTGTTGTATGTCGTTAAGACTCCGTGTTACATGACGTTACTTGTGTTGCTGATTTCGTAACAGTTACCTGTTGTTAAGGCGCTTGATTGGTGCTGACTAGTACGCTCGTCAGAGGAGGGCTGTCATCTCACTGACGTCAGACTGAGCTTACAGGTCAGGATGTCAGTCACCATTCGTTTGTTTTCATTTATTCTTCTTCGTATTCTATCACCTTTGTTCAGCAACACCAATAACATGATCGATTGATATGTACACAAAAATAGGGAGGGAAGTTAACTCAATCAGTACTGACCACTGCTATGACTCATGCTAATAGCTTGGGTTTTTGTGGTGTTGAGAGCTGAATGAGTTAAAACTGATACCACACTGATTTCATTTCAACAAAGATCAGCAGTCAGATGGGGTTTACACAGTAAGCAGATGATGGTAGATATTGCTGTGGGGGTCGATGTTGAACACAAATTCACATTCATATCGCCATCGTCGTCATCATCATCATCATCGTCGTCGTTGTCGTCAACATCATCACTATCATCATCATCATCATCTTCCTCGTTGTCGTCTTCGTCATCATCATCATCTTCATCACATCCACCACCACCACCACCACCACCATCATTCGCCATCAACATCAGCAGCAGCTGCAGCAGCAGCAACAAACATCTTCTTTTTCTTCTTCTACTTCTTCTTCTTCTTTAAAAAAAAAAAAAAAAAAAAAAAAAAAGTAAATGAGTAAAATCCCACTTCCGTTCACAAAACAATAATTAGTATTCAGAAAAAAAAAAGTAGTTAAAACCGAAGGGAAAAATCACCTTTCCAGTGAGGTATGACACAGAGAACGTTGCTAACGATGTAGGTGAGAGCAGCACGTGTAGTGGGGAGGGGGGCAGGGGGGATCAGCACGTGCACTGACACAGAGCAGCTTGCAGCACGCGGATAGACACCACACCGCACGTGCCCTCTCACCTCCCCTGGCAGTACAGCCTGGCTCCTTGGTGTTCGGCCAGGTCGTTATTATGATGGAGACTGACGCAAACCACATCTGAGTCCTGGCCTCGCTCCCCTGTGCTAATCAAGCGTGCTCCCCCTAACTGTCCGAGCTGACACTTGGTCCTTCATCTTGTTTTCTTTGCCTATCGTTGCTGTCAGGGTTCAGTGTCCGCCTGCCACCTTCTGTTTACTGGCGGGATACCTGATGTTCTAGCCAACAATAACTATCCTCCTCTACAGTGACTGGTCTTCCGGACCAATGAGAACTGTGCTGATTTACAGTCAACTGATCTTCTTACCGATGATAACTGTTCTGCCTTAAAGATGACTGAATTTCTGGCCAGTGATAGCTGTTCTGCTTTTCAGTTAAATGATCTTCAGGCCAATAATAACTGTGCTGCTTTACAGTTGACTAATCTTTTGGCCAGTGATAGCTGTGCTGCTTTACAGTTGACTAATCTTTTGGCCAATGATAGCTGGGCTATTTTACAGTTGACTGACTTCTTGCTAATGATAGCTGTGCTGCTTTACAGTTGACTGACTTCTTGCTAATGATAGCTGTGCTGCTTTACAGTTGACTGATTTCTTGCCAATGATAACTGTGCTGCTTTACAGTTGACTGACTTCTTGCTAATGATAGCTGTGCTGCTTTACAGTTGACTGACTTCTTGCTAATGATAGCTGTGCTGCTTTACAGTTGACTGATTTCTTGCCAATGATAACTGTGCTGCTTTACAGTTGACTGACTTCTTGCTAATGATAGCTGTGCTGCTTTACAGTTGACTGACTTCTTGCTAATGATAGCTGTGCTGCTTTACAGTTGACTGACTTCTTGCTAATGATAGCTGTGCTGCTTTACAGTTGACTGATTTCTTGCTAATGATAGCTGTGCTGCTTTACAGTTGACTGATTTCTTGCTAATGATAGCTGTGCTGCTTTACAGTTGACTGATTTCTTGCTAATGATAGCTGTGCTGCTTTACAGTTGACTGATTTCCTGCTAATGATAACTGTGCTACTTTACAGTTGACTGAATTTCTGACCAGTGATAACTGTTCTGCTATTTAGTTGAACCATACTGCTTTAAAGATGACTAATCGCCTGGCCAATGATACCTGTAGTGCTTTAAAGATGACTAATCGCCTGGCCAATGATAACTGTACTGCTTTAAAGATGACTAATCGCCTGGCCAATGATACCTGTAGTGCTTTAAAGATGACTAATCGCCTAAGTAATCATAACTGTACTGCCTTAAAGATGACTAATCGCCTGACCAATGATAACTATACCGTTTTATTTGTAGTTATATTTGTATTTCTTTTTATCACAACAGATTTCTCTGTGTGAAATTCGGGCTGCTCTCCCCAGGGAGAGCGCGAATCTACACTACAGTGCCACCCTTTTTTTTGTTTGTTTGTTTGTTGTTGTTTTTCCTGTGTGCATTTTTTTTTCTTCGGAATTTTGTCAGGAACAATCTTTTTGTTGCTGTGGGTTCTGTTACGTGCCCTAAATGCATGCTGCACACGGAACCTCGGTTTATCGTCTCATCCGAATGACAAGTGTCCAGACCACCACTCAAGGTCCAGTCACGCATGTCACGTGTTCAATGCAGAGAGAAAGAAAGGGGAAATATGTGGAGTGTTTATCCACGCATGTCTTACATCACACTGGTTAAAACTCTAGCCTTGAACACTAGCCGATATCAGTTCAGGAGTCTCACCTCCATCGTCTTTCTCTCATTCAAGGCAGTGAGAGAGAGAGAGAGAGAGAGAGAGAGAGAGAGAGAGAGAGAGAGAGAGAGAGACAGAGAGAGAGAGGGATACGGATACGGATGATTTATTCATCAGGCCATAGCCCCTATGAAGGGGTACACAAACAACATTTGTTGCGTCACATTTGTTTGAATAAACACGAGAAAACCAAAATCACATGAAACATGAAACAGATACATTTGCAAAACATATTATGAGGTTGCAATTTGTCTAAATTTAAACACTTTGTGCAGGAAAATGGACAAATTTCATACATCATTTTGCCTTTTGGACGACATCAATAAGCACAGCTTGAATGTACAATGTTGTCGGGAATATCTGGCTGGAATATATCTTTCTCTTAACCCATTAAGAGCCGAGCAGCTCCAAACAAAATGCACTTCGTCTTCTTTGTCTTTCTGGCATAATGGGCAAATCAAATCATTAACATCAAATTTACTGTATCTGTAACGATGTGCAGCCAAACTAGACACACCCAACCTAAATCTTGTGGTTATTATTCTTAGATATTTGTCCATGTTTAACGTCAAGTAAGGTTTCATATCATGTAGTCCGCAAAATGTTCTATACATACTAAATCTATTACTGTTTTGAACATGCTCATTGCATGCTTGCCATCTACAATCAATTAAACGTTGACGAAAAATGTTAATGAAATCATTTATGCTACCCACTCAGTCGAGAGAGAGAGAGACTGAGAGTGTGTGTGTGGGGGGGGGGGGGATGGTTGGGGGTTGGGGGGGAGTGTACGTATGGGTGGGTGTGTCCTGCTAATCAAATCAAACCCCAAGATTACAAACTTCCAGCCCTTAGCTGATACCTTTTAGTTCCCTGAGGGTTATCATTCATTATTACTGGCCCGAAAAGGTAGTGTCTGGAACTTGTCCTCAGTCTCATCCATTTTAAGAAAAAGAAAAGTATATACCAACATGCCCTTTCAATGAATGCTGAAGTTAGTTTCTGAAATGCCGCATGTTCTTAGCACACAAAAAACACACCTCCGAGTGGGGAATTGTTCTTTGCTCAAATGATAATGCACCTCTTCCGTGTCGGCACTAGGAGCTCCTAAGTAGCAAGCCTGATGGAGCACTTGACAGAACGAAACAGTTACCGCTTGATGGACATGCTAACCTCTCCACGCCACACGTCCACACAAATGAAGCAGGGAGAGAACATGTCTGACAGCTATGCTGGGTGTCAGTTAGTTCAGAGCCTTACCCAGACAGCACGTGCAAAAGCATGCTGCGCAGTGAGACATTCCACCTGTCCCTCAGCTCTTGCAGGCTACACAGCTTGTTTTTTCTTTCTTCTCTTTTTTTTTCTTTTCTTTTTCCTTACCTCCCTGTTATCGTTCCGTCTGCGTGAAAACCAACAAGGTAGGTAAGGGCAACCTGCCTGCTTTTCACGGCATCACTGCATTCAGTACACTGTCTGTCTGTCTCTCTGTCTGTCTGTCTGTCTCTCTTTCTGTGCCCCTCTTTGTCTCTGTCTGTCTGTCTGTCTCTGTCTCTGTCTCACCCCCACCCCCCCCGCCCCCGCCTCCCCACTCTCTCTCTCCCTCTCTTATAAATGTCGAATTTGTATTTGGATCCCGTTCAGAAGGGGCTTTGCCCTATACTGAATACAACTTTCGTTTCGTTTCGTCCCCGCCCCCTCCCCATCATCCTTCTCTCTCTCTCTCTCTCTCTCTCCCTCTCTCTCTCTCTCCCTCTCTCCCTCTCTCTCTCCCTCTCTCTCTCTCTCTCCCTCTCTCTCCCTCTCTCTCTCTCTCTCTCCCTCTCTCTCTCTCTCCCTCTCTCTCTCCCTCTCTCTCTCTCTCTCTCTCTCCCTCTCTCTCTCTCTCCCTCTCTCTCTCCCTCTCTCTCTCTCTCTCTCCCTCTCTCTCTCTCTCTCTCTCTCTCTCTCTCTCTCTCTCTCTCTCTCTCCCTGTGGGTGGCTGGAAGAGTAAAATCACTTGCCAAAACGCTAGCCTGATGGAGTTACAGACTGCAGTGAAGCGTGTCAGGACCCAGTATCTGAAGCCTCCACTGCTGGGCGGAGAGATCTTCTTGCCAGACATCACCCCCTGATTGCCTTCAATGTTCCTCCACACCCACACCACACCACACCACACCACACCACACCACACCGTGTCATTGTGGCTCCACACCACACCACATCACACCACACCATGTCATTGTGCCTCCACACCACACCACACCACATCACACCACACCGTGTCATTTACCTCCACACCACACCACACCGTGTCATTGTGCCTCCACACCACACCACATCACACCACACCGTGTCATTTACCTCCACACCACACCACACCACACCGTGTCATTTACCTCCACACCACACCACACCACATCACACCACACCGTGTCATTTACCTCCACACCACACCACACTACATCACACCACACCGTGTCATTTACCTCCACACCACACCACACCACACCACACCACACCGTGTCATTGTGTCTCCACACCACACCACACCACACCACATCACACCACACCGTGTCATTTACCTCCACACCACACCACACCACACCACACTACACCACACCGTGCCTTCATTGTGCTTCCACACCATATCATAACACATCAAACTACAGCATAATACACCATACCATGACACACCACACCGCACTGTACCATACCACACCACACCACACATTACCACACCACATCATAGGATTCCACACCACGCCACGCCACACCATACCACACCACGCCATACCACACCACACTATACCACACCACGCCACACCACACCACACTATACCACACCACGCCACACCACACCACACCACACTATACCACACCACGCCACACTATACCACACCACGCCACACCACAGTATACCACACCACGCCACACTATACCACACCACGCCACACCACACTATACCACGCCACGCCACACCACACTATACCACATCACGCCACACTATACCACACCACGCCACACCATACAACACTATACCACACCACGCCACGCCACGCCACACCATACCACACCACGCCATACCACACCACACTATACCACACCACACCACGCCACTTCACACCACACCACACTATACCACACCACACTATACCATACCACACCACACCATACCACACCACACTATACCATACTTAATTAGCCACGCCATGCCACACCATGACACACCACGCCATACCATACCACTCCACTCCACACCCACCACTCCACACCACACCACACCACACCACCCCACCCCACCCCACCCCACCCCACCCCACCCCATCCCACACCACACCACACCACACCACCCCACACCACACCACACCACACCACCCCACCCCACCCCACCCCACACCACACCACACCACACCACTCCACGCCACTCCACTCCACTCCACTCCACTCCACTCCGCACCGCAACACACCACACCACACCACACCACACCACACCACACCACACCACTCCACACCACACCACTCCACTCCACTCCACTCCACACCACACCGCACCGCACCGCACCACACCACACCACACCACACCGCACCACACAATACCACACCACATTACATCATACCACTCCACACCACACCACACCGCACGTTCATTGTATAGTCCATCCCACAACACACTACACCACACCACATCAAACCACACAACAGCACAGTGTGCGAGCACAGAGAGAGAGAGAGAGAGAGAGAGGAGGGAGAGAGAGAGAGAGAGAGGGGGGGGGATTACAACAGCAGACGATCACCAGACACACAAACAATGACCCCCATCTTCCTCTCTCTGGATACTGATATGAGCAATCTGCGTCTGAAAGACGTTGGTGACGAAATTAGCAGTGTGACATTTGGTGCAGCAGCATTGTTATCCCCTAAAGACCGGGGCTGCCCTGATAACTTGCAGCACGTGAGGTACCACAAACCCCCTTTGCCCCCCCCCAGCCCCTCCCCTCACACACACACACACACACACACACACACACTCCACGCCCTCTATGCTGTTTAACCAATTTGATGCCTTTCTCTCCGCAAAATGCCCATCAGAAAATGTACATGTCAACTTCTGTGGGAGCTTAATGGGCGTACACTAAAGATCAATTAAGTTACCAGTCCTGGCAGAGCTGGGCAGATACCCCATTTCTCTGACCGCAGTGTGTCAGGTAATCTCATTTTGGGTACACATCATAGAATCAAAAGAAGATAGCTATTTGAGGCAAGCATATGATGATATGTTATCGATGGATTCAATGGAAAAAGTTCCTTGGCTTAATTTTATCAAAAAGATACTGGTTTCAACTGGATTCTCCCACGTGTGGGAGAACCAAGGCACACTCAGCATTAAGCGACTAAAATATTCAGTCATGAATAAACTACAGGATAAATATGTTCAATATTGGAACAGCAGAAAGAACGAGACCATTTCAAGGCTCTCCTTTTATTGCAAAATTGCAAATACTTACACATTACAACCTTACCTGATCAGCTGCAAAAATACTAAACACAGAGGAGCACTATGTCGATTGCGAATAAGTGCACATGAACTTGAAATTGAGCGTGGACGTCACTACAACGTAACTAGGAAAGACCGGCTATGTAAATCATGTGGAGTTATAGAGGATGAACTGCATTTTCTGGACAAGTGTAGTGTGTACTGTGACTTGAGATCTCGCCTACTTGTGATAGTTAATTCCCAGTCTTCGAATCATTGGCCAGATGGCACTGGCAACACAATAATCCAAAGGCCGAGTTCTCTGTTGCCACAAAATCATTTCCAACCAGAACTGGCAAAATACATATATGAATGCTTTAAAGTTCGCAGTCCATAACTATGTCTTATGGAATATCCTGTATGTGCTCACAACTTATTGCTTTCACTTTTTGTTTGCTTGTTGTGTTTAGTTTATAGTGTCCATAATTCCTATGATGGTTTTACGACAATTAAATGAGTTCTGAGTTCTGAGTTCACACTCACACGTTACCCCCCCCACACGTCTTCCTTCGCAACCTGCTCTTTACTCCTTTCGGCCAACAATGTACGGACTGACCTGTCGACCAGTCTGGCAAGGTGGGGGAGGGATACTTCTTTTCAGACACCCAGGCATTTACAAATAAAGTCGGAGGGGGCAATACAGACAGATACCATCATGTGCTGATGTGTACGAACATGGCTAAGAACAGAGCTGAAAGTAAATAGGTAGACAACACTTTTATTGTTGTTGTTGTTTTATTTTAGAGTTTTTTGTTGTAGTTAGTTTTTAGTTTATTGTAGTATAATTCATATAATAAAATGAAAGGAACATTTTATAGTTTCAACTGACCTCCGCCCCCACTGTCCCCTCTAACACACACACACACACACACACACACACACACACACACACAGAGAGAGAGAGAGAGAGAGAGAGAGAGAGAGGCGCAAACACACACACACGCACAATCACGCACACACAGAGGCACACACACACAGAGGCACACACACACACACACACACACACACACAACACAACACAACACAACACAACACAACACAACACACACACACACACACAACACAAACAACAACAACAACAACACAAACACACACACACACACACACACACACACACACACACACACACACACACACACACAACACACACACACACACACACACACACACACAACACACACACAAACACAAACACACACACACAACACACACACACACACACAACACACACACACACACACACACAGCTAACAGGGGAAGCGGCCTCAGAAGTGAAGTCAGCCAGGTATGGAGGCAGCAGCGATAGCGATCCCAGGTATGCCAGCATGACTGAGGCCGGGAACGCCAGACAGGCAGCGGGGGACTTCACGGAACAATGAAGACGTCAGATCTGTATCATAACCCCCCCCCCCCCCACCCCCCAACCCCCACCTACCTACCCACCCACCCCCTGTTTCCCCCCTCCCCTCACTCCCTCCCCACACCAACCACCCCACATAACACTGACACCCCCACTCTCGCTTTCTTTCCGGCACCACATCCCTTCGTGCAAACTCTTCCTCAGCTCTTTCAGTCTCTCTCTCATCTCCCGCTCTTTTTCCTTCCTGTTGGATTTGCTTCTGAATGCCGGTTCTTCGTAGCAGTCTGTCTGTCTGTCTGTCTGTCTGTATGTATGTATGTATGTCTCTCTCTCTCTCTCTCTCTCTCTCTCTCTGTGTGCATGCGTGCGTGCGTGTGTGTGTGTGTGTGTGTGTGTGTGTGTATGTGTGTGTGTGTGTGTGTGTGTGTATGCTGTGTGTGTGCATGCATGTGTGTGCGTGTGTGTGCGTGTGTGTGTGTGCGTGTGTGCGCGCGTGCGTGTGTGTGTGTGTGTGTGTGTGTGTGTGTGTGTGTGTGTGTGTGTGTGTGTGCTATCTTCTCGTGTCAGCGTGTTGGAATCCTCTTTCAAACCTTCAAGGCAAACACCTGAAACCAACACCGACATAATCTCTGTGTGTGTGTGTGTGTGTGTGTGTGTGTGTGTGTGTGTGTGTGTGTGTGTGTGTGTGTGTGTGTGCTATTCTGAGTTTGTGTCTTTGAGTGTCTCTGTCTCTGTATGTCTGTCTCGGTCTCTATGTCTCGGTCTCTTTCTTTCGATGCCTCTCTCTTTCTGTCTGTCTGTCTCTTATTCTGTCCCTGTATTTCCATATCTGTCCATCTGTATTTCTCCGGCTGTCTCTGTTGGTTTTTGTGTCTCTGTCTCTGCTACTGTCTCTGTCTGTCTGTCTGTCTGCCTCTCTCTCTTCTCTCACACTCCCCCCACCCCCACCCCCCACTCTCGATTTGTCTTTCTTTTTGTATATTATGTCAGTCCAGTCTGTGTCTCTGTATCTGTCTGCCTGTCTGTCGGTCTGTCTTTTTCTGTCTTTCTGTCCCTATCTCACTCTCTCTGTCTGTCTTTGTTTCTCTGTCACGCTCTGTCTCTGCCTCTCGCTGCCTGTCCATCTGTCTTTCTATCTGTCTTTATCTGCATGTCTTTCAGTCTCTGTCTAGATCACCCTTTCTGTCTATCTTGTCCTTGTATGTCTCTGTCTGTGCGACGTTTGTCTCTCTTTCTTTCTTTCTTTCTTTCTTTCTCTCTGTGTGTATCAGTGGTGAGGTGAGGCTGACAAAGGGCCATTCATTGACAGGCAGTCAAACGCCAGGCCGTGACGCCAGTCAGTGCACGTGCAGCGCCAGAAAACACAACGACCTCTCTCTCTCTCACACACACACACCGTCAGCACTCCGCTATTATCAGTGGCTGCAGCGCTGTTTTGTAACACGTCACAGACATCACCCTCTGTGCCGGCAATCCCCCACCCACCCAACCCCACCCCCTACCTTCTCTGTCTGTCTGTCTGTCTGTCTGTCTGTCTGTCTGTCTGTCTGTCTCTCTCTCTCTCTCTCTCTCTCTCTCTCTCTCGACCTGTGTCTCACACTACCTAATGTGGCATAGACATACAAATCATTCCAGCATGCATCATAAATCATTCAAAATACGAACTACCCACTTTAACTTACGAAAAAGACCAAGCCAGATTTATTCAACCAGATGCATGGGCTATTAAATCAATAAATGACAATGTATTTCTTCATGATACATATCTTCCTGATATATATACCCTTATGCTTTAATTTCGAGAGAAAAAAGTTTTTGATTCTGTTCACTGGGGTTTTATACTAAAAGTAATCAAAGCTTTAGAATTTGGCTCAGATGATTTCACTGGATTTCTTCGTTCTATGATAATATCAAACAAATGTTACTGTAAATTGAAAGAGGATGTCGACATTTCTCTATTCCATTTATCACAGCAGTTTGGTTGCTGTTTATCTGTTATTAAAGTGTTGTAGAATACACGTGTCCCTCTTTTGGTATCTTGGATGATATTAACCAGTAGATTGCCGATAAGACGTCAGCTGACGTCCTACCAAAAGTATTGCCATAGTGCCTACAAGATGTCCACTGACGTCCTGAGTATGTTCTGATTTTTCCTTCATTGGAGTTTGGTTCATTTCATATAAACAGACTCTGAACAGTTTGATGTGTCTGGATTATGAAAAAAATACTATTTAAATGAACATTCACCAGGTAGAAGACCCCTTTCTACTGGATAATAGTTTGCTCACTGACCACGTGATACGCACTTGGAAAAGGGGGTTGCATCATGTGCGAAACAATGCGTTGAAAACTGTGTCCAGTGAAGCAAATACTCACAGTCAGCAGATTTACACAATTCTGAAAGCTCTGCTCGTGATTATGGACTGCTTTCACGATGGAGAAGGATCTCTCTTGTCTGATGATTGGTTTGAAAACGAAGGTGATTGACAATGACAGTGACAAAACTGACAGCCCCATTTTATGGTAATTTAGTCCATCTATCCAATCAGACAGCTTTTTTTGAACAAGTGGCAATGACTGACAGAATACGAACAGCGAGCGTTGGAAGAAGGGGAAGAGAGGGAGAGGAGTGGTGTAAGACGATTGGTCGAATGTCAGCCAGAGTTCGTGAAGAGGGCGTGGCTTTTAGGAATGAGTGCTCACATTTCAATGCAGACTGAAGGATCGGCAACCCCCAATGTTCCACGATTTTCACGAAATGCAGGGTGGAACCTGAAATGGTCGTGAAACACGTGCTTTTTGTTTTTCACGCTTATCAGATGGTCGACTTGTGTAGAGGTGACAAGCTGGATGCACAGCAGACACTAATAGGCCCACGAGCTCCAATCGCTCTTAGCTGTCAAAAGCTTTCCAGCTCAGTTTCTGAGACCGTGATTGACCTTTTACGTTGACTTGCCCACCTTTGTCACAGTTGGGACAGTGTATATACTTACATCTCTGCACGAGCTGTGATTTGATTTTATAAACTTATAGCCTGTTTTAATTTCTTCTACAGGTATAATCTGACAATAGGCATGCTATTTCTTGCTGTATTTTGTTTCTTTTCTTTATGGATGTTATTATGCAGAGGTGGAAACAGACTTTTTGTTGAACAAAAATCAATATCTTGACTTTACATGCCTGAACAGTTATCTACAATCAACCTAATTGGGTAAAGGAGCCCGGAAGCAGACTCTACACTCATTTTTCTCCACAAAAACGTTTACTTTCTTTCTGTATCGCCAATAGTTTTTGTGCTAGAATTTTTTTGTGAATTATTACCCCCGAATCCTCAAAATCCCCTGGCAAGGGGAGCGCACTTTTTTTTTTTTTTTTTTTTTTTTTTTACAAAATTCTCTGGCACTGAACTGGTTAATTGATCTTGGCATATTTCGTATTTACTTCCTTGTAAACTAAAGCCTGCTTTTAGACGGTACTCTTTTATTGCATGCACGCAACATGAGAACTCTAAGAAATGTGTCTGAATTTAATATTTAGATCTAAATTGTTGATATGTCATTAGTTTACCATCTGAACACACTAAGTCTGCCACACGACACACATCCTTTTCCATCCACTTTTTGAATATTATTGTCTTCTTATCAAATTTAAATTTATCGTTATAGAAAATGTTTCAGCCATTACTTCAGCAGACTCTTTTAAGCTGACTTTGCTACCATATTCTTTATATGCTTCGAATGTATCTTTCCAGAAATTATTTAATCTAAGTTTGTTAATTGGAAGACTTGATCCATATTTGTCTAAATCTTTAGTAACTGGACATACTTTGTTTATTATAGATGTCCATTTGTGTCCTCCCACCAATTTTCTTATCCATGAATTTTTCGATGACTGAACAAAATGTCTGATAGAAGGGACTCCTAAGCCTCCATTTCTTAAATGTTTAATTACCGTCTTTCTTGCAGTCCTATCCTGCTTATTACACCATACGAAGTTAAAACATTGTTTCTGTAGGTTATCTATGAAATCATTTGGAGGGTTTTGTAACAGAATCCAGAGATGAATAAGTTTTGACAGGATTAGAGATTTTAGAACCGCCACTCTGACAACAGGCGTGATGTTTCTCTTGATCCAAACTTTTAAAAGAGCTCTCACTTCAGATACCTTTTCAGTGTAATTCAGTTCAACGCATCTGGTGAGATCCGTTGTAAACCATATTCCTAATATCTTATATTGCTTAGGGTTCCAATCAACTCTTAAGTGGGGCATATATTTGGTATTTGAGAACTTCTTATTTCCAAGCCATATTACTTTTGTTTTTACAATATTAAAAAAATAATCCAGAACTGAGCCAAATAGATCTAAAATTTTCATTGTTTGTTCAAAAGACATTGTATCTCCTTCATTTGTCAGTCGTGTATCATCTGCAAATTGACTTATCTTGTGTTCTACGTTGTTTATATTTATTCCTTTTATGTGTTTGTTCTCTTTAATCATTATCGCTAGAATTTCAACTGAAAGTATGGATAGATATGGGGACACTGGATCTCCCTGCCTACAACCCCTAAATATATTGAACCAATCTGAGCACTAACCGTTTACTATAATGTTTGATTTTATTCCCTTGTGAAAGGTCTTAATCCACTTGCAAATATCTTTGCCAAATCCGAATGATTCAAAGATTCTAATACATTCTGTGCATGGATTTCCAATCTAGTGTGTCAAATGCTTTTCGAAATCTACGGAGATATCATTCCAGGCAAATGCTTTACTTTTAGATAGTCTATAATGTCAAAAATAAGCCTGATGTTGTCACCAGTATATCTGTTTGTCATGAAACCCGTTTGATCGTCATTTATTAATTTGGGGAGTACTGTTTTTATTCTGTTTGATATACATAAAGAACCTATTTTGCAAATATTTAGTAAGGATAAAGGACGCTATTTTTTTCTCATAATTTCTTGGTTTATCGTCTTTTGGGATGCAAATTATTATACCTTCTTTCTGGGTGCTTGTCAGTTCTCACTACAAAAGCTCTCGCTACAAAAGGGCCTATCTGTTTCCAAACTAATTTGAAAAATTCTGGTGTGAAACCGTCAGTACCTGGGCTTTTTCCATTTTTCATATTTTTATGAGCAATCCCAGCCTCTTCGAGAATAATTTCGCCTTCAACTGACTTTTGTTCATCTTTGGTTGACTTTGGCATGTCTGTCACTAACTCTTTTATTTCACAGTCTAACAAATTTCTTTCCTGATACAAATTTTCGTAAAACATTTTCACTTCTGACATTATATCATTTGGTTCCCTTAATGATTCTCCATTAGTTGTGGTTAGATGAGAATTGTGTTTATTTATATAGTGTCTCTTTTCTAAATTGCAAAAATACTTTGATAGCTTTTCTCCCTCCGCCACCCATCTAGCCCTTGATCTCAATAAAGACCCTCCATTTTCCTTTTCCCGTAATGTTGCCAGCTCTTCACCTAACTTTTTCAGCTTTTGAATGTTCTGTTTTCGTTTCTAGTCTATCAATCTGGTTTATTTCATGTTCTATCCTTCTTTCATTTTCTTCGTTGTTTTTTTGTTTTGTTTTTTTTGTTTGTTGTTGTTGTTTTTTTGGCTTTTTTTGATTGTTTGTTTGTTTGTTTGTTTTGTTGTTTTTATTGTTGTTTTTCTTCTTCTTCAGAGTTGCATAGTGGATTGTTTTATATTTTCATAAGTAAAAAGTCTAAAAACACATGCTCGGGGACGGTAAGTTCTAACTGAGATGTCGTAATAGTCTTTAGTTCTGTTCTGTTGTACCATGCAGCTGCATATTTTTCAACAGCATCATCAATAAGTACGTTGATCTCATTGACATACTGCTTATCCTTGAGTAGTGAACTGTTGAATTTCGAAAACGTTTTTCGAGCTCTTTTCTTTCCAAATTCTAACTGCAATGTTACCATGGGGTGATCAGAACGGTAGCCATGTTGAATATCAGGGTCTTTTGCAGCAAAGTAAATATAGTCTGAAAGAAGGAAAAAATCTAATCTGCTTTGTTTCAGTGAATTTGCTTTTCGCCAAGTGAATCTTCTGCCTGCTGGGTTATAATCTCTCCATATATCTGATAACCCTAGTATATCCATCATTTTCAGTACCCTTTCTTGAGAATTTGTATTGTTAACGTGTTTGTAATTGTCGTAATCCTTATCAGGATCTAAGACTAAATTCCAGTCGCCCACTATTATTATATTATTGTTTTGAAATTTTTTAATCTCACTCTCTAAACGTTCATAAAATTCCGGGGAGTCTCTTTTTGGACCATATATGTTCACCAGAAGTATGTCATGTTCCATAGTTCTAAATGACAACAAGAGATAAATACCGTCCTTTTGAACTGTCTTAATCTTAAATTCAAAATTATTATTGAAAAGAACACACACCCCTCTAGTATTTGATTTATAAGATGCAAAATAGCACTTGAAGCTCCACTCAGATGAAACTGAATGTTCCATTTTATTATCAAAATGCGTATCTTGTAAGCAATATATAGAAAAAGATTTTTGTTTTAAATACTGAAAAAGATCAGGCCTCTTTTGTGCATTTCTAAGGCCCTGACAATTCAGGGAGGCATACTAACCATTTTATCTAACTAATAAACGACAACACCACAGTTACATACGAAGTGCACAGTGTCTGATAATTCTTCACACAATCCTCTTGCACTCCAGAACCCCAATACATCCAAGCACAGGAGTTGTGAATTTCATGACATGAAATGTAACTTCTTGGGTCCCGCCTACACACACACAATGCGAACCCAATGATGATAACAAAAATAACGAAAACTAAGGAAAAAAGAAAAAAAAATATCATGAACCGAGATATACTCAGTACTCGACAACTGTTCATCACTTGCCAGGCGACACGAAACCGGACCGCACGAAAGCCAACAATTTAGAGTAAACATTCACGAGAAAACGTATATTAAATGTGCTCATTGAGGTGGGGGGTGCAGAAGGGTTTAAAAACAAACAAACAAACAAACAAACCCGCTTCCCATTGACCTCTACACCAACAACCCCCAAATGGAGTTGTAAACAAGTGAGTCCATTTGCACGAACGTGCGCGCACTCACGCGTGTGTGTTTATGTGTAAGGACAGACTTGCGTGGGAAAAAGATTATCGGGGAAGGAACTGAAATACTGGGGAAAGGGTAGGGGTGGGGGAGAGGAGGGGGGAGGTGTGGGGTGGGGAGGGCAGGGAGTGATTTTGTGAGATGTGGACCAAGATAAAAATAAAAATAAAATAAAAACTCAGTGTACATACAAGTTTGTCCATGTAAGCAATATTCGCACCTACCCGCTTGCGCGTTTGTCTCCACAAAGCATTCGTAAACACATGAAGAAATATAACTTTTGTCATCCAGAACAGCGAAAGGTTGAATATCCGAAAAGCGATACATATGCAGATATTCAATATTCAATTCAACACAAAAAGGAACCAGAATATTTGATGATATACTTGACGAAATAGTGTACGTCCATACTGTTGTGATGGATGGAATGTAGAAATCACGAGGAATCGATTACAATATAACCTTTCAACAATTTGTTTTTAAATCGCGTCAATCAAACTAAAATGATTTCAAATTCGGATAACTAAATTCACATATTTATTTAACAAACAAGATGCTTCGAAAAACAACAACAACAAAAACCGAGAACAAAGAAACAAACAACCAAAAAGAAAAAAAGGGAAAAAAGAAAGAAAGGAAAAAAAAAAAAGCGTTACGTTCTGCATGTACGTAGAAATGAATATGCATATCCCCTGTATATCGTTGATATTACTTAGCTAAAGTCATATGTATATTATGCCAGGATCGCAAAGCTCTTATACAAGTCTTATCGATATTTGCTACAGTTTCATTCTTCTTCTTCTTTTTTCCCTTCTCAATAGGTCTGAAGCTTTGTTGAAAAATAGAAAAAAACACTGTTGGCTTTTTCTGTGGTTCTACCTGTCGGCCTGTGTGTCTCTGCGTCTTGTTCTTTTTCTTTTCTGTTTTCTTCGTTTATGAATGTGAACATTGTATTGTATTGGATGACTCTTTTTGTCACAACAGATTTCTCTGTGTGAAATTCGGCATGCTACTCCCAGGGAGAGCGCGTCGCTATACTGACAGCGCCACCCTTTTTCTCTCTTTTTTTTGTATTTTTTTCTGCCTGCAGTTTTATTTGTTTTCCTATCGAAGTGGTTTTTCTACGGAATTTGGCCAGGGACAACCCTTTTGTTGCCATGGGTTCTTTTACGTGCGCTAAGTGCATGCGGCACACGGGACCTCGGTTTATCGTCTCATCCGAATGACTAGCGTCCAGACCACCACACAAAGTCTAGTGTAGGGTGGGAAAATACTGGCGACGGCCGGTGTGATGCGAACCAGTGCGCTCAGATTCTCTCGCTTCCTTGGCGGAACCTCTTGGCCGACACTCCACTTGTCTGTCTTTTCCGTGTCTGTGTGCGTTTGCTTTCCTCTGGTTGTTTTCTAAATTCATCACAGACAAACAAACAAACAAAATCTCATGCCATGAAAATGACTGATGGATATGCATACAGAAATTGAAAACAGGTTGTTCAGTATGTAGCTGTGGCCAGCAGAAAACACAGGAAGTGGAGACTCAAGACTCAGAAATTTCATTCAGTTTAAAGCATTAGCATGGCTATAGGCGGACGCGTTACCTCTTGGGGTAGTGTGTGAACAAAAACTGAAAACTAACTAGCGCTGCAGGTCCTTGCAAAATTCCAAAACAAAGACATTGTGCCGCAACCGTAACTGAAAAGTTGTGTTCTGATACAAAGGCCAAATTACGAACTGTGTTTTCATCATGGGATGCTAGGAACAGACAGTCTGAATAAACATGGTCCAATAATAATAATAATAATATAATGATATCATGATCATTGTTAATATAAGATATCTATTATCATTACCATTGTTATTATTATCAGTAGTAGTATTTGTATCATATTTGTATTTCTCTTTTTTGTCACAACAGATTTCTCTGTGTGAAATTCGGGCTGCTCTCCCCAGGGAGAGCGCGTCGCTACTCTGAGAGCACACGGGACCTCGGTTTATCGTCTAGTGGAGGGGAATAAAATATTCTGCTGTTGTTGCGGCTGCTACTTCTACTACTGCCACTACTGTTGCTACTAGTAATAATGTGTTTATACATCTCCGAATCTTGACAAATCAAAACTCTTTGCAAAACACCCAAATTTCATACACATATGCGCGCGCGAGCACACACACACACACACACACACACACACACACACACACACACACACACACACACACACACACAAAAGGGACGAAAAAATAAAAACCTCAAACACACGTAGGTGGTATGCCAGAAGGAATGGAAATCTGTTTCAGTCCATGAATATTTAGCGATTCAGTCCATGAATCCCTGGCACAGAAATGTGGTATTACAGAAGGAATGGAAAGACGATTCAGTCTATGAATACACAGCACAGGAATGTGGTATTACAGAAGGAATGGAAAGACGATTCAGTCCATGGATACCTGCCACAGGAATGTGGCATTACAGAAGGAATGGAAAGACGATTCAGTCCATGAATACACAGCACAGGATGTAGTATTACAGAAAGAATGGAAAGACGTTTCAGTCCATGGATACCTGGCACAGGAATGTGGCATTACAGAAAGAATGGAAAGGCGTTTCAGTCCATGAATACCTAGCACAGGAATGTGGCATTACAGAAGGAATGGAAAGACGTTTCAGTCCATGAATCCTTGGCACAAGAATGTTGCATTACAGAAGGAATGGAAAGACGATTCCGTCCATGAATACCTGGCACAGGAATGTGGTATTACAGAAGGAATGGAAAGACGTTTCAGTCCATGAATACCTGGCACAAGAATGTTGCATTACAGAAGGAATGGAAAGACGATTCAGTCCATTAATACCTAGCACAGGAATGTGGCATTACAGAAGGAATGGAAAGATTCAGTCCATGAATCCTGGGCACAGGAATGTTGCATTACAGAAGGAATGGAAAGACGTTTCAGTCCATGAATACCTAGCACAGGAATGTGGCATTACAGAAGGAATGGAAAGACGTTCCAGTCCATGAATCCTTGGCACAGGAATGTGGCATTACAGAAGGAATGGAAAGACGTTTCAGTCCATGAATACCTAGCACAGGAATGTGGCATTACAGAAGGAATGGAAAGACGTTTCAGTCCATGAATACATAGCACAGGAATGTGGCATTACAGAAGGAATGGAAAGACGTTTCAGTCCATGAATACTTGGCACAGGAATGTGGCATTACAGAAGGAATAGAAAGACGTTTCAGTCTATGAATACACAGCACAGGAATGTGGCATTACAGAAAGAATGGAAAGACGTTTCAGTCCATGACGACTTGGTACAACAGCACCGCATGAAGATGGTGTGACAGAAGGAACAGAAAGACGTTTCAGCCGATGACGTCTAGCGCGTGCGCTCGCGCGCGCGTTTGTGTGTGTGTATGTGTGGGTGTGTGTGTGAATGCTTTGTCATTGACACAAAGGAGTTGTCTTGATAGTAAGTCTTAAATACAGTGCCCTGCGGTAGTACTGTTTTGTTTTATTGTTGTTGTTGTTTTGTTTTTGTAACGTTTCTTGTTGTTGTTGTGCTAAGAAGGTAGAGCGCATTATTTATGTTCGTGATTATTATTATCATTATCATCATCATCATCATTATCATCATTATTATTATTATTATTATTATTTGTAGTATATTATTGATAATGATAAGAATATTACTATCATTGTTTTTATTATTATCATTATATTATTATTATTATTGTTGTTGTTGTTGTTATTTATTATTATTGTTGCTGTTGTTGTTGTTGTTGTTATCATTATCATTCTGACTTAGCACAGAACACGAAGATGGTGTCAATGAAGGACCGGGGGAAAAAAAATTTCCGTTCATCAGTGACACTGACTCGTAACTCATCACACACTGAGCACACCGCCAGTGACGGAAATGGTACTGCAGCAGAACTCGGAGGAATCACCAAAGACGTTTCAGTCCTTCAGTGACTTAGCGCTGCATGAAGCACCACGCAGTGAGACGGGAGTTGTGGCAGGAGGAATGGTAAAACGTACTTACCAGCTCGTGATGACTAACGCTAACGTCGTGTACAGTACGCACGTAACCGTAAAACTGCTCACTCAACCACATACAGCAAAAGCGAAAGCAGAGACCGGAGCCAGGCCAGTGTTGAGTGTGAGTGTTGTAGCCAGCAGCAGAGGAGCGGCCCCAAGTTTCCTTGCGTGGGGGATGGATGAATGAATGGCTGAATGGTGTGTCGCAAAAATCAGTGGAGCCGTGGTTCTATACTTAATGTTTTAGGAATAGTACTATGTGTGTGTAAAATGGTGTAAGAATTAGAACTGGACACGCGTACGTGCACAAACGCAAACACACAAACACGCACACACGCACACACACACACACAGATGCACACACTTATACAGATAGACGTACAGACAGACAGGCACACCCCCACCCTCCCTGCACCCCCCCCCCCCCCCCCACACACACACACACACACACACACACACACACACACACACATGCATGTATAGGTCGGAAACTGCGTTCTAATGATTATGCATCAGTTGAAGAATCTGCGCATTAAAAATGATGAGTCGTTTCTATACTGGGCGATTCGTCTTGTGGGAGAAAATGTGTGTTCGTGGATAGGTTATTAACTGAACAAAATACATGGAACTGCGCTTTCGTTATAATGACACAGGTGTCTAAGGCAGTTGCAATATTCACTTTTCAGCACTTGTGTGTATAAATACAAAATATGCCCCCCTCCCCTCTCCGTCCCTCCTCCCACGCGCTCACACACACACACACACACACACACACACACGGCACGCACACACACACACACATACACACACACACGGCACACACACACACACACACACACACACACACACACACACGGACGCCGCTGTGTCAGTTATCATAGC
>NC_134876.1:33057106-33062106 GCF_041734735.1 Babylonia areolata
CATCAACTGAACGTAAAGCTGCTCAGTTCACACGGCATCCACGTCATCTCAGCAGTCACACTCCCCTTCACAATGCTTTCACGGGCACACCGTGCTGAAAGCAACTGACGGGGTGAAAAGGATGGCAAAGAAAACACTAGGTGCCGCCGTCACTACAACAGACCGGCAACACACCCGGCACACACACACACACACACACACACACACACACACACACACACAACACAACACACACACACACACACACACACACACACACACACACACACACACACACACACACACACACACCACAAAACACACACACACACAGACACACACACCCCACAACACACTAACTCACACCTCAGTCACAGACGCACGTGGCCACAGAACTCATTCGAGCAGCAGCAGCATCAGCAGTAGTAGCAGCAGCGGGACCAATACAAGGGGCACAACTCCTCTCCCACACGGCACGTGGCTCCACCGAGTTGTACAACAACGCAGCTTTTCCCCCCCGACTACATCCCAACATACGTTCACCCCACCCACCACCACCTCCACCTCCTCACATGCATCCATCCCTGACTTGGGCCCCGAACTGACTTCCCGCCGACCCTACTCTGCCCTACCCTACTCAGCCACCTCTCTCCCAGGCCTTTCACCTCCGCTCACTGCCATTGCCGTGGCGTGTTGAGAGAAGGTGGGGGTGTGGGGGAGAGAGAGAGAGAGAGGTAGGGAGAGAGGGGGGGAAGAGAGGGGGGAAGGGAGAGAGAGAGGGGGGCGGGAACGGGGAGAGAGAGATAGAGAGAGGGGAGAGAGAGAGAGAGGGCGGGAACGGGTAGAGAGAGATAGAGGGGACAGAGAGAGGGGGCGGGAACGGGTAGAGAGAGATAGAGAGAGGGGAGAGAGAGAGAGGGCGGCGGAAGAGAAAAAGAGAGAGACTCGGAGAGAGACAGAGAGAGAGAGGGGGGAATGAGGGAGGGAGGAGAGAGAGAGGGCGAGAGTGAGAGGGAGAGAGAGAGGGGGGGGGACGGAGAGAGAGAGAGAGACTCTGAGAGAGAGAGAGAGAGAGTGAGAGGGGGGGCGGGAGGGAGGGTGGGAGGGATGAGAGAGGGGGGAGGGAGGGGCGGTTCAGATGGGGAAGGAAGGGGAGGGTTTCCAGGTGAGTTGTGCACACCTGTAAAAAGGATCCTGACGCGTTACGCTTTTATGTCTGATGTGGCATTGGCACCACCACGTACCCCATCCCCTGCTCCTTTCACTGTGTGTGTGTGTGTGTGTGTGTGTGTGTGTGTGTGTGTGTGTGTGTGTGTGTATGTGGTGTGTGTCTGTGGTGTGTGTGTGTGTGTATGTGTGTGTGTGTGTGTGTGTGTGTGTGTGTGTGTGTGTATGTGGTGTGTGTGTGTGGTGTTTGTGTGTGTGTGTGTGTGTGTGTGTGTGTGTGTGTGTGTGTGGTGTGTGGTGTGTGTGTGTGTGTGTGTGTGTGTGTGTGTGTGTGTGTGTGTGTGTTTCAGTCACAGTCAACATTTTATTTTAAGATGGGTAAGTAAATAAACAACAGCTGCCTTTTCACATCCACCCATGTACAAAAAAAAAACAAAGGCAAAAAAAGGAAAACAGATCTGAGAAAAAAAACAAAAACAAAAAAACTATACATGCAAGAATAGTGTGATGATGAAATACACAGCTGTATTTCTACCCCCACCTCTACCCCCACACGTACACACACACACACACACACACACACACACACACACACACACACACGCATTGGCACGCACGCACACACGTTCCCTTACGATCATACAACACATATACACTGCTAACACATGTGTATGCAAATCATTTTACAAATGATGAATGAAGTTGGCAGATGTCTGGCCTACGCACTGACTCCACGCGATGGTAAGGTCTGATCTCACTTCTTCTTCTTCGTTCGTGGGCTGCAACTCCGCCCACGGTCACTCGTATGTACTCGAGTGGACTTTTACGTGTATGACCGTTTTTACCCTGCCATGCAGGCAGACATACCCCGGCGTTTTGGGGTGTATGAATGCTGGGCATGTTCTTGTTTCCATACCCCACCGAACGCTGACATGCATTGCCGGATCTTTAACGTGCGTATTTGATCTTTTGCTTGCGTATACACATAAAGCGGGATCAGGCATAGGCAGGTCTGTACACAATGTTGACTTTTACGTGTATGACCGTTTTTACCCTGCCATGTAGGCAGCCATACCCCGTTTTGGGATGTATGAATGCTGGGCATGTTCTTGTTTCCATACCCCCACCGAACGCTGACATGCATTGCCGGATCTTTAACGTGCGTATTTGATCTTTTGCTTGCGTATACACATAAAGCGGGATCAGGCATAGGCAGGTCTGTACACAATGTTGACCTGGGAGATCGGGGAAAAAAAAAAATCTCCACCCTTTACCCACCAGGCGCAGATTCGAAGCCGGGACCCTCAGATTGAAAGTCCAACGCTTTAACCACTCGGCTATTGCAACCATCTGACCACACTGAAGACAAGCAAAACAAGGAAGAAAAAAAACGTCCCTTGGTGTGGCGTGGAGTGGCGTGGCGTGGCTGCCTTGGTCGGTTGTATACAGTGAGTGGCACTGACAGTGAAGGCTGCTATCAACCTCACTGGGCGGAGGTGCATGCCTTTCACGGTGTGTGTGTGTGTGTGTGTGTGTGTGTGTGTGTGTGTGTGTGTGTGTGTGTGTGTGTGTGTGTGTGTGTGTGTGTGATGTGAATGTGTGTGTGTGTGTGTGATATGTGTGTGCGTGGTGTGTGTGTGTGTGTGTGTGTGTGTGTGTGTGGGTGGGTGAGATATGTGTGTGCGTGGTGTGTGTGTGTGTGTGTGTGTGTGTGTGTGTGTGTGTGTGTGTGTGTGTGTGTGATGTGAATGTATGTGTGTGTGTGTGTGATATGTGTGTGCGTGGTGTGTGTGTGTGTGTGTGTGTGTGTGTGTGTGTGTGTGTGTGTGTGTGTGTAACAGTGGAGGTTGCTATCAACCTGCCTGCCCCCACTCACTCGGTGGAGGTGCATGCCTTTCAGTGTGTGTGTGTATTGTGTGTGTGTGTGTGTGTGTGTGTGTGTGTGCGTGTGTGTGTGTGTGTGTGATACCTGTGTGTGTGTGTGTGTGTGTGTGTGTGTGTGTGTGTGTGTGTGCGTGCGTGGTGTGTATGTGATACCTGTGTGTGTGTGTGTGTGTGTGTGTGTGTGTGTGTGTGTGTATGTGTGTGTGTGATACCTGTGTGTGTGTGTGTGTGTGTGTGTGTGTGTGTGTGTATGTCTGTCTGTATGTCTGTATATGTCACTATATATATATATATATATATATATATATATATATATATATATATATATATATATATATATATATATATATATAGTGTGTAGGTGTGTGTGTGTGTGTGTGTGTGTGTGTGTGTGTATGTCTGTCTGTATGTCTGTGTGGTGTGCTGTGGTAGTGGTGATGATTGTGTGTGTGTGTGTGTGTGTGTGTGTGTGTGTGTGTGTGTGTGTGTGTGTGTGTGTGTGTGCTGCTGCTGCTCGAATGAGTTCTGTGGCCACGTGCGTCTGTGACTGAGGTGTGAGTTAGTGTGTTGTGGGGTGTGTGTGTGTGTGTGTGTGTGTGTGTGTGTGTGTGTGTGTGTGTGTGTGTGTGTGTGTGTGTGTGTGTGTGTGTGTTTTACTCGTTTAATGAGTTTCAGTTTCAAGAAGACGTCGAAACGTTCAGACAGATCCATAACTATACGCAGCATCACCTGATCAATCAACTGAAGCACTGGTCAGGCTTGCAGTAGTACCGATGAGTCTGTACAGTCTCCCTCAGTGGTACTGCGTTGATGAAAAATAAGTACTGTTTGCCTTGGCTGTTGTCAGAGCAGGTTAAGTGGCAGTGTCAATGTAGGTGTGTTGTCAGAGTGTGTGAGGTGGCAGTGTAGGTGTGCTATCATTGTCTGTTAAGAGTATGTTAAGTAGCAGTGACGGTATATGTGTACTATCATTGTCAGAGCATGCTGTGTGACATGCAGTGTAGGTGTGCTATCGTTGTCAGAGTAAGTTAGGTGGCAGTGGCAGTGTAGGTGTGCAATCATTGTCAGAGTGTGTGAAGTGACAGTGACAGTGTAGGTGTGCTGTCACTGTCAGAGTGTGTTAAGTGACAGTGACAGTGTAGGTGTGCTATCATTGTCATAGTATGTTAAGTAACAGTGACAGTATAGGTGTGCTGTCATTATCAGAGTATGCAAAGTGACAATGTAGGTGTGCTATTATTGCCAGAGTATGCAAAATGTCAGTGACGGTGTGCTATTATTGTCAGAGTATGTTAAGTGACAGTGACAGTGTAGGTGTGCTGTCACTGTCAGAGTGTGTTAAGTGACAGTGACAGTGTAGGTGTGCTATCATTGTCATAGTATGTTAAGTAACAGTGACAGTATAGGTGTGCTATCATTGTCAGAGTGTGGTAAGTGACAGTGACAGTGTAGGCGTGCTATCATTGTCAGAGTATGCAAAGTGACAATGTAGGTGTGCTATTATTGCCAGAGTATGCAAAATGTCAGTGACGGTGTGCTATTATTGCCAGAGTATGTTAAGTGACAGTGACAGTGTAGGTGTGCTGTCATTATCAGAGTATGCAAAGTGACAGTGACAGTGTAGGTGTGCTGTCATTATCAGAGTATGCAAAGTGGCAGTGACAGTGTAGGTGTGCTGTCATTATCAGAGTATGCAAAGTGACAGTGACAGTGTAGGTGTGCTATCATTGCCAGGGTATGTTAAGTGGCAGTGACAGTGTAGGTGTGCTGTCATTATCAGAGTATGCAAAGTGACAGTGTAGGTGTGCTGTCATTATCAGAGTATGCAAAGTGACAGTGTCATTGTAGGTGTGCTATCATTAATACAGTATGCAAAGCGACAGTGACAGTGTAGGTGTGCTGTCATTATCAGAGTATGCAAAGTGACAGTGACAGTGTAGGTGTGCTGTCATTATCAGAGTATGCAAAGT
>NC_134876.1:33067106-33072106 GCF_041734735.1 Babylonia areolata
CGCAGGCAAGATACTTGCCAGGATCCTACTGAACCGCCTCACAGCACACCTTGACCGAGGTCATTTGCCTGAGAGCCAATGTGGATTCCGGAAAGAGCGCGGAACCACCGACATGGTGTTTGCTGCAAGGCAGCTGCAAGAGAAATGTCAGGAGCAAAATGCTGATCTGTTCTCCACCTATGTCGACCTCACTAAGGCCTTCGACACCGTGAGTAGAGAGGGACTGTGGAAGATCATGGCCAAGTACGGATGCCCTCGGAAATTTATTTCCTTGGTCAGCCAATTCCATGAAGGCATGCAGGCTCGAGTCCAGGACAAAGGCGAAACATCTGCTCCTTTTGCTGTCACAAATGGTGTCAAGCAAGGCTGCGTACTGGCTCCAACGCTGTTCAGCCTCATGTTCTCTGCAATGCTTACTGATGCCTTCAGAGATGGTGATGTTGGAATCGGCCTAAAGTACCGAACAGATGGCAAGTTGTTTAACCTCAGAAGGCTTCAAGCAAAAACGAAGGTCATGACAGATATCATCAGAGACTTTTTGTTTGCTGATGATTGTGCCCTCAATGCTGGATCTGAAGCTGACATGTAACTCAGTGTCGACAAGTTTGCCACTGCCAGCAGGAACTTCGGCCTTACCATCAGCACGAGGAAAACTGAAGTTCTCCATCAGCCAGCCCCAGGGAAACCCTACGTTGAGCCCAACATCACAGTCAACGGTCAGAGACTCAGTGCGGTGGAGCGGTTCACATACCTTGGCAGCACACTGTCACGAAATGCGACCATCGACGATGAAGTGAACGTCAGGATTGCAAGAGCAAGCGCAACCTTTGGTAGACTCAATGCAAATGTCTGGAACAGAAGAGGCATTAGTCTTGAGACCAAGCTAAAGGTCTACAGAGCAGTAGTTCTCCCCACACTACTGTACGCCTGCGAAACTTGGACAGTGTACCAACGACATGCCAAGAAGCTGAACCACTTCCACACAACATGCCTCAGGAAGCAACTGAACATCAAGTGGCAAGACAAGACCCCAGACACAGAGGTGCTCGCAAAAACCACCCTTCCCAGCATCTTCACCATCCTGATGCACTCCCAGCTTCGCTGGGCTGGACACGTGGCGCGCATGCCAGACCATCGGCTGCCCAAAAGGCTCTTCTATGGCGAGCTGCAACAAGGGAAGAGATCACACGGAGGTCAGAAGAAGCGCTTCTGAGATACTCTGAAAGTCTCTCTGAAAGCGTTTGATATCAACCCTGACTCCTGGGAGGAATCTGCAGTGGACCGTGACAAATGGCGCGCTGTTATGCACAAAGGCGCCAAGTTGTGCGAAGCCAACAGGACTGCTGCAGCTGTTCAGAAGAGGCAGGCCAGAAAGTCACGGGCAAACAAGCTCCCTGACAATGGTATGCCTGTCTTTGTCTGCCCCAACTGTCAGCGAACTTTTCGTGCGCAGATTGGACTATTCAGCCATCTGTGCATTCACAGATAGATTCATGAGCATCCTCCCCCCCACCCCACCACCACCCTCCCCCCATCTCCCAGCTGGATGACAACGATGGTCATCATCGATCTCGATGGACACACCACCACTGTGCATACACATACATTCGTTAAAGCCTGAACCGGACTATAAATGGCGGGCGATTTGAATCAAGCCAGTTTCTCACCAGAGTCTGACGCTGTGACGTCGGTGAAGGTTTATTCAAAATAAAAGCCTAATAAAGCTACGGTTTGGCTTCATTTATGGCAGAGAGCGAGATTTGCCTAGCAGCTTCCAATCTAGACCTGAATTGACTTTGGAAAGTACAAAATGTGTCAGCTACACGTAATACAAAATTTGAATGCAGAGAAAAGGGGCGGAGCTAGAGCCGTTTGTGTTTGCGCTAGACGTGTCTGTCAGATAAAAATAGCACCAGCACGTGGTACTGTCCGGTGAGAATTGGAAAGCATGCAGACAGCCCCTCGACGTTGGCAACTGTAAACGACCACATTGTGTGGCAGGAGTACACGGATATCTTTCTCCGCTAACAGTGAGTCGGTCTTTGTTTTGCTTTCACCTCCCACATGTTTACATTTCTACCGGACACGTGCTCGCGCTTTTTATAGATAAACTCCGCCCCTTTCCCTTTTATGGATAGGCTCTAGTGCGCATGTGCAACCGAAACCTTGCTCTCGGGAGTTAAGACTTTAAGTAACAGTCGACTTTTGAGCGGAAGAATGTCTAAAATT
This sequence comes from Babylonia areolata, assembly GCF_041734735.1. Classification (NCBI taxonomy): domain Eukaryota; kingdom Metazoa; phylum Mollusca; class Gastropoda; order Neogastropoda; family Buccinidae; genus Babylonia; species Babylonia areolata. The sequence continues at coordinate 33,069,336 of NC_134876.1, forward strand.
TTATAGTCAGTATCTGTCACAGTATTAGATTTTAGCTTAATCAGTTTTAGAGCTATTTTGTGCACCACAACCACCACCGCCACTACCACTATCACCACCACTTCCACTCATGATTCCCCAGCCACCCGTTCCCCCTCCCCTCATGTTTCCTTAAGCCACCCGTTCCCTCTCCCCTCATGTTTCCTCAGCCACCCGTTCCCACTCCACTCATGTTTCCTCAGCCACCCGTTCCCCCATTCCCCTCATGTTTCCTCAGCCACCCGTTCCCCCACTCTCCGCATGTTTCCTCAGCCACCCCCACTCATGTTTCCTCAGCCACCCGTTCCCCCACTCTCCACATGTTTCCTCAGCCACCCGTTCCCACTCCACTCATGTTTCCCCAACCACCCGTTCCCATTCCCCTCATGTTTCCTCAGCCACCCGTTCCCCTACTCTCCGCATGTTTCCTCAGCCACCCGTTCCCACTCCACTCATGTTTCCTCAGCCACCCGTTCCCATTCCCCTCATGTTTCCTCAGCCACCCGTTCCCCCACTCTCCGCATGTTTCCTCAGCCACCCGTTCCCCCACTCCCCTCATGTTTCCTCAGCCACCCGTTTCCCCACTCCCCTCATGTTTCCTCAGCCACCCGTTCCCCTACTCTCCGCATGTTTCCTCAGCCACCCGTTCCCACTCCACTCATGTTTCCTCAGCCACCCGTTCCCACTCCCCTCATGTTTCCTCAGCCACCCGTTCCCACTCACCGCATGTTTCCTCAACCACCCGTTGCTACTCCACTCATGTTTCCTCAGCCACCCGTTCCCCCACTCCCCTCATGTTTCCTCAGCCACCCGTTCCCACTCCACTCATGTTTCCTCAACCACCCGTTCCCATTCCCCTCATGTTTCCTCAGCCACCCGTTCCCCCACTCCCCTCATGTTTCCTCAGCCACCCGTTCCCCCACTCCCCTCATGTTTCCTCAGCCACCCGTTCCCACTCCACTCATGTTTCCTCAACCACCCGTTCCCATTCCCCTCATGTTTCCTCAGCCACCCGTTCCCACTCTCCACATGTTTCCTCAGCCACCCGTTCCCCCAGTACCCTTATGTTTCCTCAGCCACCCGTTCCCACTCCCCTCATGTTTCCTCAGCCACCCGTTCCCACTCCCCTCATGTTTCCTCAGCCACCCGTTCCCCCACTCCCCTCATGTTTCCTCAGCCACCCGTTCCCACTCCACACATGTTTCCCCAGCCACCCGTTCCCCCACTCCCCTCATGTTTCCTCAGCCACCCGTTCCCACTCCACACATGTTTCCCCAGCCACCCGTTCCCATTCCCCTCATGTTTCCTCAGCCACCCGTTCCCATTCCCCTCATGTTTCCTCAGCCACCCGTTCCCCTACTCTCCGCATGTTTCCTCAGCCACCCGTTCCCACTCCCCTCATGTTTCCTCAGCCACCCGTTCCCATTCCCCTCATGTTTCCTCAGCCACCCGTTCCCATTCCCCTCATGTTTCCTCAGCCACCCGTTCCCCTACTCTCCGCATGTTTCCTCAGCCACCCGTTCCCCCACTCTCAGCATGTTTCCTCAGCCACCCGTTCCCACTCCCCTCATGTTTCCTCAGCCACCCGTTCCCCCACTCTCAGCATGTTTCCTCAGCCACCCGTTCCCACTCCCCTCATGTTTCCTCAGCCACCCGTTCCCCCAGTACCCTTATGATTCCTCAGCCACCCGTTCCCACTCCCCTCATGTTTCCTCAGCCACCCGTTCCCCTACTCTCCGCATGTTTCCTCAGCCACCCGTTCCCCCACTCTCAGCATGTTTCCTCAGCCACCCGTTCCCACTCCCCTCATGTTTCCTCAGCCACCCGTTCCCACTCCCCTCATGTTTCCTCAGCCACCCGTTCCCATTCCCCTCATGTTTCCTCAGCCACCCGTTCCCCCACTCTCAGCATGTTTCCTCAGCCACCCGTTCCCACTCCCCTCATGTTTCCCCAACCACCCGTTCCCCCACTCCCCTCATGTTTCCCCAACCACCCGTTCCCCCATTCCCCTCATGTTTCCTCAGCCACCCGTTCCCATTCCCCTCATGTTTCCCCAACCACCCGTTCCCACTCCACACATGTTTCCCCAGCCACCCGTTCCCACTCCACACGTTTCCCCAACCTCATTCTGGAGCTCTTGCATCACTTCATTACAGCCTTTATTTGTCTTCTTATGCACTGTTTGGTTGACTCCCCCCCCCCCCCCCTCACCCCCTCCTGTCCCCCGCAACCCCTCCCCCCCCCTTCCCCCCCCCCCCAACCAACTTCACACAGACGCATCCCACCCTCATGTTTAATCTATTCAAATTACATTCCCCAGTGGTCACTACCTGACTGCAGCATTACCCATCGCCCCAGTCAGGTCTTGTACTCAGTATCTTTGTGTAGTTCCTATCAGAGTAGATCTATGCTGCAGAAGTTTGCCACTACAGGACAACAACAGTGCGCCAAGTGCATGCTGCGATACGGGACCTCGGTTTATCGCCCCATCGGAGACGCCCAACTTGATTTTCCCAGTTAAAGGAGGAATTTTGTTTAATGTCCCGTCACACATATCGATGATTGAAGACATTTTGTTTAAAGTATTTATGAACGCATCTGAGTATCATCGGTTAGAAGGGGTGGGAGATGTGAATGAATGGAGGGTTGGGGGGAAACTGGGCAAATGAGGGTGAAATGTGGGTGAAATTTGAAAAAAAATTTTTTAAAAATCTAAATACAATTACAGGAAATTCAATACTGATTTCGGCTTC
>NC_134876.1:33077106-33102106 GCF_041734735.1 Babylonia areolata
AGTCAAGGTCAAAGCTGTTCCCTGTCTGCCCACAGGGCTGCAGCTGGCTGTCCAGATGAAAGCTGTCTGCAGTGTCCTTCACTACCAGCCTGGAGTCCAGAGAGAAAGAGTCCACCGTGTCTATCAGCGGCATCAACTGGAACTCCACGTCAAAGTGATCCACGGTGTCGGGTGAAGACAGCTCTGAATTCACGTGGAAGGTGTCGGCACGCTGGGCCACGGCAGTCAGCCTGGCGTCACAGTGGAATCGGTCAGCCCCTTGGTGCAGGCGCTGCAGCCTGGAGTGACAGTGAAAGGAGTCGGCACGCTGAGGCACGGGCAGCAGGGTACAGTCCCCGTGAAAGGTGTCTGGAAGCTGGGGAAGGGCAGTAACCGAGGACTGGAGGTGGAAAGAGTCCAGGTTCTGCCCGCCTGGCTGCAGGGCGGACTGCAGGAAGAAGAGGTCCGGGGCGCTGGGGGGAATCCGTCCCCTGTCACCGTCATAGCTGTCCCGAGCAGCGGCGTGCAGCGGCTTCATCTTTAGGTCACACTGAAACCTGTCTGAACAGCGGTGGAGAGGCTTCAGTCTGGAGTCGACGTGGAACGTGTCCGAGGAGCGGAGGGGCAGCAGTTTGTTGTCCACGTCATAGCGGTCTGCGGGCTGGTGCTGACGCTGCAGGGCACAGTCGCACTGGAAGCGGTCTGTCTGGCGCACCACCGTCCCCTTCCTCTCACAGTCGTGCCTGTCGGGGGCCTGTCGCTGTCTGTGCAGTGAGGAGGTGTCGAGGTATATGTCCCGGGTCTTCTTTAAAGGCCGGAGCTTGAGGTCACACTGGAAGGTGTCGGGGTTCTGTCCCAGCGGTTTCAGGGTCCCCTCACACAGGAAGATGTCCCTGGACGGCCGGTAAGGCCGGAGCTTGGCGTCCAGGTCAAACACCTCCACACTCTGGCAACACGTCCCCAACCTCAAACACATCACGCCACACTTTTTGCCCGGCCGTCAATCTGGCACTGGGGTTTCAGGAGAACCTTACACTGGGGTTTCAGGAGAATCTGGAACTGGGGTTTCAGGAGAATCTGCTACTTTCAGAAGACTCTGACACTGGGGTTTCAGAAGAATCAGGCCACATTCACCGTGTGTGTCAGCGTTATGTTGACCTGTGAAAGAAGACACCACCTGAGTCATAACCCCAGAAACGAGGTCAACTTCCAGAACTTTGACCACGTTCCAACCACATCGTTCTTATCAAACTACGCCATACTTTTCTTCTCCGCCGTAGTGTTCATCCCTCTACAGTCTGTGTAGTTCTCACCCATTCCACCAAGTTGTCTCTTCTAGCAGCTGTAACAGGTGTGAGAGAGACTGACTCTCAGGTCGAAAGTCGACAGACGTATATAGTGTCCCTCATAGCATTGGTCAGGATATCACAGCACTGCCAGGCCGCCGTTGTTTGTGCCTGCTTTTCCTCCTCACTTAGAACGTCAACCACGATAAGACAAAACACGCTGGCAAGCACACACACACACACACACACACACACACTAACCGTGGCTGTGGCAGGCCCACTGAACAGGCTGCACCGTGCCGTGCGTCAGCCCCACCCTCCTCCCCTCCCTACCACCCCTCCTCACCCTCCGCCCGCTTCTTATGCTGCCAGCCACCACAGCCTCCCGCCACCACCCCCACCCCCACCTCTCTGAGCACTGCCAGTATAACCAGTACAGCCTTCCGCTTGGCCTTCCCGCCTACCCACTATCACCCCCACTCAACGACTCACAAAACATGTCAGTCTTCCATCGACGTCGCAATGTCAGTCACAAAAAGCACACAAGCCGCACTGTGATACTTAGCCACCCGGAATGGAAGAGGCCAAGGCCACCCGTTGTGTGTGTGTGTCTAAATATATATATATATATATATATATATATATATATATATATATATATATATATATATATAATTTATATATATATATATATTTTTTTTTTTAAAGAATGTTGTTCTTTGTATTGACACATACACTCACGCAGTCAGTATGTTCACTGTGTGCACGAGTTGTTTTTCGTGTCGACACAGAGATTTCCCGGGGAAACATAACACAGGGCTGCAGAAACATTTCTGCGACGCACACAGTTTTCTGCTGGATGCTAGCAGCCTTCACAGTTTGCTTCAGTGCTGTTGCGGTGCAATGTCTGCTGTAACCTGGTTTTCCCACTTTGGGTTTACCAGAATAACTGAACGCTGGTTATCCGAACATGTTGATTTCTCTTTCTGAATGCCTGTGTGTGTGTGTGTGTGTGTGTGTGTGTGTGTGTCCCCGTTTCCGTCTTTGTCTGTCTTGTTCTCTGTGTGTCTGTCTGTCTGTCTGTCTGTCTTTCTCTCTCTGTTTGCCTGTCTCCGGCTTGCTGTTTTTCTGTGTCCCTCACTCACTCTTTTTCACACACACACACACACACACACACACACACACATCCAAGTGCACGCGCACGCGGGGGCACAAGGCGTCAGTGGCGGGAGCACCAACACACAGCGCGGAAACAGGGTGGATGTGTTTACACGTTGCCTGGCGAGACGTGGTGGTCATTGCTCTCTGTCTCTGTCTCTCTCTCTGTCTCTCTCTGTCTCTGTCTCTCTCTGTGTCTCTCTCTATATATATACATATATATATATATGGATGTGTGCTATGTATATATATATATATATATATATATATATATAATTATATATATATGGAGAGAGAGGAGGGAGAGAGACGGAGGGAGGAGAGGGGAGAGAGAGAGAGAGAGAGACAGAGGGAGAGAGAGAGGGAGAGAGAGAGAGAGAGAGAGAGAGAGAGAGAGAGAGAGAGAGAGAGAGAGAATTTGCTTTCCTTTGCCTCAGGAGGCTGGACTGATGAGAATGAAAAGCTTATGCGCTAAAACCTGCCCACTCTTTAAATGAAAGACGTTCGTCTGTTCTTCTTTTCTTGCTCTCTGTCTGTCTGTCTGTCTGTCTCTCTCTATATATATACATGTGTGACTGTTTATTTTACCCCCCCCACCCCCCCACCCCCCCTTTTTTTTTTACGTTGAATAATTAACAGAGTTAATGTCTTTAAGTTCATGTTGCTCGTAAGGCACCAATTCAGTTGGCATGTGTGAACGTGTGGGTGGGGTGGAGTGGATTATTGGTTAACTTGCGTGCAACGGCGCGAAAACGATATGAAACTCAGTTATGAGCTCGCGCGATTGTTTGTAATAAGTGCGAATGCGTGCATCCTATTTTAATGTCTGTCTGTCTGTCTGTCTGTCTGTCTCTTTATTCCCGTGTGAATGTTTATTTTACCCTTTTTCTTTACGGTGAATTAACAGAGTTAATGTATTTAAGTTCAAGTTTATGATATTGCTCGTATTTCCAGGTATTCCCTACTGATCTTGCATTAAGATCAGCGAAGATTCTCTCTACACTCCAATGCGTGTTACTTCCATTTGGGACTTTTCCCCATTTTGCCCCTTGCATCATCACCACCTTTCATCATCATCACGTTTGCTCTTCTTCTTCGTCGTCGTCATCGTTGTCGTCATCTTCATCGTCATCATCTTCTGTTTCGTTTTCTTCTTCTTCTTTTGTCATGAATGTCTCATGTCCCTTTCTTCGTCGTCGTCATCGTTGTCGTCATCTTCATCGTCATCATCTTCTGTTTCGTTTTCTTCTTCTTCTTTTGTCATGAATGTCTCATGTCCCTTTCCATCAGATGTCAAGTATGACGCATGACCCACATTGATGTGATACACTACACTCTCCATTAAATTTCATACGTGACACACTGCCGTCTCCACTAGATATCAAGTATGACACATGGTCCTCTCCATTATATGTCAAGTATACGGCATAGTCCTCTCCATTAGATGTCACGTATACGGCATGGTGCTCTCCACTAGATGTCATGTATACGGCATGGTCCTCTCCACTAGATGTCAAGTATACGGCATAGTCCTCTCCATTAGATGTCACGTATACGGCATGGTCCTCTCCATTAGTTGTCAAGTATACGGCATGGTCCTCTCCATTTGATGTCAAGTACACGACATGGTCCTCTCCACTAGATGTCAAGTATACGGCATGGTCTCTCCAATAGATGTCAAGTATACGGCATGGTCCTCTCCACCAGATGTCAAGTATACGACCCAGCATAGTCCTCTCCACTAGATGTCAAGTATACGGCATGGTCTCTCCAATAGATGTCAAGTATACGGCATGGTCCTCTCCACCAGATGTCAAGTATACGACCCAGCATAGTCCTCTCCACTAGATGTCAAGTATACGGCATGGTCTCTCCAATAGATGTCAAGTATACGGCATGGTCCTCTCCACCAGATGTCAAGTATACGACCCAGCATAGTCCTCTCCACTAGATGCCAAGTATACGGCATAGTCCTCTTCACTGGATGTCAAGTATACGGCATGGTCCTCTCCATTAGAGGTCAAGTATACGGCATGGTCCCCTCCACTAGATTCAAGTATACGGCATAGTCCTCTCTATTAGATGTCAAGTATACGGCATGGTCCTCTTCACTAGATGCCAAGCATACGGCATGGTCCTCTCCATTAGATGTCACGTATACGGCATGGTCCTCTGCTCTAGATGTCAGGTGTACCACATGGTCCTCTCCACTAGATGTCAAGTATACGGCATGGTCCTTTTTACTAGATGTCAAGTATACGGCATGGTCCTCTCCATTAGATGTCAAGTGTACGGCATGGTCATCTCCATTAGATGCCAAGTATACGGCATAGTCCTCTTCACTGGATGTCAAGTATACGGCATGGTCTCTCCACTAGATGTCAAGTATACGGCATGGTCCTCTCCATTAGAGGTCAAGTATACGGCATGGTCCCCTCCACTAGATTCAGGTATACGGCATAGTCCTCTCTATTAGATGTCAAGTATACGGCATGGTCCTCTCCATCAGATGTCAAGTATACGGCATGGTCATCTCCACTAGATGTCACGTATACGGAATGGTCCTCTGCTCTAGATGTCAGGTGTACCACATGGTCCTCTCCACTAGATTCAAGTATACGGCATTGTCCTCTCCACTAGATGTCAAGTATACGGCATAGTCCTATCCATTAGATGTCAATTATTCGGCATGGTCATTTCCATTAGATGTCAAGTGTACGACATGGTCCTCTCCATTAGACGTCAAGCATATGGCATGGTCCTCTCCATTAGATGACAAGTATACGGCATGGTCCTCTCCATTAGATGACAAGTATTGCCCTCTCCACCAGATAGCATGTGGACAGGTGTGGTGGCAGAAAAGCCAAAGGACTGGATTATCGTCCAATCTATCTGAGCTTGATGCCTGGTTTTGGCACACTTGGAGGGTTAAGGATGGAAATTTTTCCGATCTCTCAACTCCCCCCCCCCCCCCCCCCCCTTTCTTGTGTATATATATATATGCATGCAGAAGATCAAATGCGCAAGTTTATCAAAGATCCTGTAATCCATGTCACTCTTTGGTGGGTTTTGGAAACAAGAATCTACCCAGCATACACACCCTTCCCTCGTAAACGGAATATCGGTGGGGTAAAAATGGTCGTACACGTACTAGCCCATTCCTTAAAAAAAGAAAGAAAAAGAAAAGTGAATGTGGGAGTTGCAGTCCGCGAACACAGGAGAAGTTCAAGAACGTGGCATGCATAATGCATGGCCTCCCAATTTGATGTCATGCACTCTCCTTTAGATGGTATGCATGAGATATTTCAGTATGTCCCTCACTGGGACAGCTGTCGATGAAGGGCTCAGTATGTATGCTTCCCTGTTCCACCTTCCCTCCATGTGTTAAAGTCTTAACTCCCGAGAGCAAGGTTTCGGTTGCGCATGCGCACTAGAGCCTATCCATAAAAGGGAAAGGGGCGGAGTTTATCTATAAAAAGCGCGAGCACGTGTCCGGTAGGTTAGTAGATCGTCATATTTCTCTCCGTTTGCATGTTTTACAAACAATGTGGTCGTTTACGGTTGCCAACGTCGAGGGGCTGTCTGCATGCTTTCCAATTCTCACCGGACAGTACCACGTGCTGGTGCTATTTTTATCTGACAGACACGTCTAGCGCAAAGACAAACGGCTCTAGCTCCGCCCCTTTTCTCTGCATTCAAATTTTGTATTACGTGTAGCTGACACATTTTGTACTTTCCAAAGTCAATTCAGGTCTAGATTGGAAGCTGCTAGGCAAATCTCGCTCTCTGCCATAAATGAAGCCAAACCGTAGCTTTATTAGGCTTTTATTTTGAATAAACCTTCACCGACGTCACAGTGTCAGACTCTGATGAGAAACTGGCTTGATTCAAATCGCCCGCCATTTATAGTCCGGTTCAGGCTTTAAGTATGCTTGAAAAATCGTCTTGTTAATGAGACGGTTGAGGCGATGGTAACCAAGCATGAGTGAACGAGCCAGTAACATGAGAGAGACAGACAGACAGACAGAGACAGAGACACAGAGACAGACAGACAGAGAGACAGAGATCGAGATACAGAGATTTAAGAGAGAGAGAGTTCACTCCCAGTACGTTCTCGGATCTCCGGCCAAACATCCATCTGACTTCTGCTTCCCGAAATTTATTCATTCGTGGCACATTACATAAACTGTTGCTGATGACAGTTACGCTCTCACAGACGTCACGGGCCGAATTTCACGTGCTGCACGAGGCTTGCAGACTAACAGGGGCACACAAGTGCACACAAGTCACTCGGCGCGAGCAAGAGGGCTTTCTTCGTCGTGGTTTCTGAGCAGCTGCTGTAAACGGAGAGTGGTGGGGGAGGTGGGGGAAGGAGTGGCGTGGGTGTGGTTGAAGGTAAGATAATGTCGAAAGATGTCTGGGAGCATGGCGACAAGTAGACACAGCTTGAACTCCATCTGGTTAACTGGTACGCACCATGCAGTCACAAACATGGAAAAATGAAAAAAAAAAAAAAAAAAAAGAAAGAAAGAAAAAGAAAAGAAAAAAACCCACCAAAACTCACATCACCGCTGACTCCTTCACTTCACTTCTCTGTCTTCTTCCTCCACTCTTGTTTTTGGTGGGGTTTTTTGTTGTGTTTTTCCCAGTCAGTGCCTCGTGTGATGTGTGCTGCTGGCCCTGTTGAAGGGTCAGGCCAGATGATTTGCTCTTGAACTATACGAGAGGAAAAAGTCTTCATCCACAGCGAGAAGCTCCTGCGCATGCCAACTCACCCCATGCACGAAAAACTGAAGCACCCAACAAAGAACAGACTGAAGCGGACCAGCTTCAACCACCTCTCCAAGGCCCTGCACCGCCAACATGAAGACCTGCTGCCCTCGTCCCCTGCCGAGATGGAAACACTCCCCGACTTCGAGGAACCGGCCGACCAACTGGAAGGAGTCTCAATCATCACAAAAGTCCCTGGCATCGACCAAAAGGACTGCCAAGCCCCTCCCCTGCTGAAAGCTCTGACATTGGAGATGATTGAGACTCGGTACAACCCCAGCGAATGGACGCACGTCTTCACAGATGGATCCTCGGAGGGAGCAGTGAAGAATGGAGGAGCAGGCATCTTCATCAGGCACACAGATGGAAGACTGACCCCTGGAGCCTTCCCCACAGGAAGAATCTCCTCGAACTACAGAGCGGAGACAGCAGCACTACTCCATGCTGCACAAGGCCTCAGGACGTCAGTCAACCCACCACCAAAGATAGCCTTCTTCACTGACTGCAGATCTCTCCTGCAGGGACTCCAGTCAACCAGAAACGAACAGCAGCTGACAAACATCAAAGCAGCCCTTCATGACCTTTCAAAACGGTCGACTGTCACTGTTCAGTGGGTTCCTTCTCACTGTGGGGTCATGGGGAACGAAAAGGCCGATGCTCTCTCCAAGGCAGGCAGCAAAATGAAGCAGTTCAGCCACCCCGTGACCTACAGAGAGGCCAGGACCATCATCCACAACCGTTACCAGAACCAGTGGAAGAGAAGGCTGGGTGCAAACAGTGGTGTCGATCCAATCCACCAGCTCCAGAGACACCAGCAGACAGTCCTCTTCAGACTGAGAACCGGCCACTGCCGACTACTGAGTCACCTTCACCGTATGAAGATCGCCCACACTGATGAGTGTCCATGTGGCACTGGACCCCAGACCCCTGAACACATCCTCCAACACTGCCCAACCCATGAAGCTCTACGGCGTCAAACCTGGCCAGGGGGCACAGAGCTACAGGCGCAGCTTTGGGGAGACCGCCACGACCTGGAGAAGACCGTGGGCTACATCGTGGCGACGGGGGTGACCGTCTGACGCAGCCAAAACATCGAACGCAGAAGAAGAAGAAGAAGCTCTTGAACTTCGTCATCACACAACATAAGCACGTGCAAGTGCCCGGAGCTGCACACACACACACACACACACACACCAGACACACACACACACACACACACACACACACACACACACATACATACATACAGAGAGAGAGAGAGAGAGTCGCTCACACACCTGCACTTCCCCACACCTCCTGGGTACATGTCCACCACAAAGCAACAAACAAACACAATGTTAGCAGCGCTTGTTTGCTTTTTGCTGACACCCCCCACCGCACATAACCACCACCCCAAATACCTCGTTCCAAACACACAGCCTAGTGTCAAGCTGTTCTTTGTCGAAGAGCGCTACTAGAAATGGTCATAGGCAATTATAATCCTTTCAATAAATAGCCGTCGCCATTGCTGCAATAAAGTTTTGAATTTTGTGTCAGTTCAGTCTTGGAAGACAGAGGATTCACACACTCTTTCTTTTCTTTTTTTTATGGCCGTGACTTGTTTTGCATATAAATGTTAATGCATAATTGAATGTGGTGTATGATTTGAAGCCTTTGCTTTAGTGTGTGTTTTGAGCTGAATTTTTCTTTACCTTTGACTAGAAGTCTGCATGAGAATGAACATCTTGTGTGCCGTTTTCACCAGTGCTCTTTTAAACTGATAATCCATCATCTGTTATCTCTCTCTCTCTCTCTATTTATTTATTTATTTATTTGCAATTAATTAACAGAGTTAATGTCTTTTTGTTCGTGTTTATACTACTGCTCGCATTTACAGGTATTCCCTGTTTTGCATCAACATGTAGGCTTTCACTAAATGTTCATATGATATGGTATGTATTACCTCTACTTGGGAATTGTCCTCCTTGAAACAACATCATCGATTTTCGTTTTCATCACTTTCACTCTACTACTACTACTACTACTACTACTACTTTCTTTCTTTCCTACTTTTCTTTCTTCTCTTTGTATGTATGTATGTATGTATGTATGTATGTATGTATGTATGTATGTATCTATCTATCTATCTATCTATCTATCTATCTATCTATTTTTCATTCTTATGTCACGTGGCCCCCTCCATTAGATGTCAAGTACTACACATGGCCCTTTACATTAGTTGTCAAGTACTAGGTATGGCCCTCTCCATTAGATGTCAACTATGATGTGTGGTCATGTCCATTAGATGTCAAGTATGGCACATGGCCCTCTACATTAGCTGTCAAGTATGACACATGGCCCTCTCCATTAGATGTCAAGTACGACACATGACCCACTCCATTAGATGTCAAGTATGACACATGACCCTCTCCATTAGATGTCAAGTATGACACATGACCCTCTCCATTAGATGTCAAGTATGGCACATGACCCTCTCCATTAGATGTCAAGTATGGCACATGACCCTCTCCATGAGATGTCAAATATGGCACATTACCCTCTTAATTAGATGTCAAGTTTGACACATGGCCATCTACATTACATGTTAAGTATGACACATGGCACTCTACATGGGATGTTAAGTATGACACATGGCACTCTACATGGGATGTTAAGTATGGCACATGGCACTCTACATAGGATGTCAAGTATGACACATGGCACTCTACATGGGATGTTATACATGACACTGTCTCCATTACATGTAATGACCATTACATGGCCTTTTCCATTATGTATGACACATTGCCCTCTCCATTATGATGTATGGTCCTCTCCACTAGATGTCAAGTATGATGCATGGTCAACTCCATTAGATGGCAAGTGTGACACGTGGTCCTCTCCATTAGATGACACATGGCCCTGTACGTTGGATGGCATTCATGACACAATTCCCCATCACATGTTATGACTATGACACGTGGCCCTTTCCATGACAGGTATGACACTGTGATGGTCCTCCCAGTTTGATGTCATGCACGACCCGTGTCTTTATCTATCAGATGGCAGGCATGAGATATTTCAGAGGGTCCCCATTTAAAACAGCTGCCACTGAAGGACTCGATACGCATGCTTCTCTGTCCCTCCTTCCCTCAAGTCTCCACGCTCAGCTCTTTCAAGTCTGGCCTAAAAACCCACCTCTTCCCGAAATAGCCTCCCTTCCCTGCCTCTTCCTTGTCTTCGGTTTCTCCAGTTTTAGAGTTATGCAAGCGTGTGAATGACTGGTGCGAAAGCGCTTTGATTTGTCCATGCACAAGGTTCAGGGCTATATAGACACCATTATTATTATTGTTTTCAAGTAGACTTGCAAAACCACCTTGTTGATGATACCATTGAGGCGAGGACAATCAAGCACAGAGAGAAACACAAACCGATAAACAGAGACACATAGAGAGACAGAGACCGAAACACAGAGACAGAGACAGAGAGAGAGATTTCACCCCAAACAGGTTCTCGGATCTCCACTTTTCTTCTTATCCATCTGACCTCTGCTCCCTGGAATTTATTCATTCGTGACACACTGCATAAACTGTTGCTGGAGACAGTTACGTCTCTCACTGACGTCACGGGCCGGATTGCACGTGCCGCACGCGAACGAAGCGTGCAGGCTGACAGGGGCACACATGGGGTACACAGGGGTACGCAAGTCATTACAGAGCTTGATTGCATGATGTGGTTATGCAGAGCCGGGCTGCTGCAGCATATGGGAGAAACGTCACAGGGAAGAGTGGCGGGGGAAGTGGTGGGGAGGAGTGGTGTGGGTGTGTCTGGAGATAAGAACTGCTGATTGTGGCCAGAGATGTCTGGGAGCATGTGGCGACAGGTAGTCACAACAGAAACTTGGTCCGTCTGTCAAACTGGTGCGCTGACACCACGCTTTCGCAGACGTGATTGAAACAAGAATACACACACACACACACACACACACACACACACGTGTTTTTATTTTTTATTATTAATTTATTTTATTTTATTTTTCTTTCTTTCCTTTTTTTTTAGTTGGAAAGTTATTCCCTTAGTCAGATTGTTGTCAAGTTAATGTTGTGAATTGTATTGTTTTCATCCCTTTCCCTCCCTTTTTTCCTTCCCCCCCCCCCCTTTTTTTCATGTTTAATTTCATTTAATGTGGATAGACATTAAATGAAATTGAACACACGCGCGCGCGCCCACGCACGAACGCACGCACGCACACACACACACACACACACACGCACGCACGCACGCACGCACACAGAGCGAGAGAACGAGAGCGAGAGCGAGAGAGAGAAGAACTTATAGAGGATTCCTCCATTTCGTTTCTCTCTCTTTTCTCTTGTTTTTCACAGTCAACCCCTGTGCTGGTATGGTGTGTGATGCTGGTCCAGTTACCGGGTTTGGTCAGATCTTCTCTGGAACGTTTAATTCGTCACACACACACACACACACACACATACACACACACACACGTGCACTTGCATGCTTTTCTTCCACTTTTTCCTCTTCTCTGTGAAGATTCACTGAATGAAGCCACTGCACAGAAAATTAATGTTCACCAGAACTCTCCACTGAGGACTGTTGGTTGTGTTATAGCCTGGGTCCCTGCAAATGGTTGTCCCGTCTATCTATGTATCTACCTGTCTGTCTATATACAGTCTAATATCATCATCTCGGATGAACAGACTATGAATGAATAAACAATGATGTCTCTATACAGAGATAGACAGACAGATGAAACTATCATGTGATGATGAAAGCAGGACCCAATGTGCAGCCCTGGTATCGCCCTGTGTGGTTGTCTGGACCATCAGCAACAAAGGGTAAGACCAAGTGTCATCGTTTTCCATGATGAAGAAGCATAAACAAACAAGAGAGGCAAGGCCTTCAAGACTCACTTGTGATACACTTTTTAAAAAAATCCAAGCTTTTTATGTATCGAGTATAATTTCAAAATGTAATGTTTAAGAAGAGAAAGATCAGTTTGAAGCAAATTAAGTCCCCTAGCATTAATTACAGAGTAATTTCCCTTTTTTACTATCTGCACCAAAACGTTTGCAAAATAAATAAAAATTCCATGCTTAGCAAAAGAAGTTCCTGTTTTAACAAAAAAATGATAATAATGACTCCTCTTGTTGTTGTGTCAGAATAAGAGGTCAAAGTGCCAAGTTTAGAGAATACAAAAAATATAAATATAACAGTAAATGCAGTTTGCATATAATTAGGCTTCTTTTTTATTTTTTTGTGCCCATCCCAGAGGTGCAATATTGTTTTAAACAAGATGACTGGAAAGAACTGAATTTTTCCTATTTTTATGCCAAATTTGGTGTCAACTGACAAAGTATTTGCAGAGAAAATGTCAATGTTAAAGTTTACCACGGACACACAGACACACGGACACACACACACACACAGACAACCGAACACCGGGTTAAAACATAGACTCACTTTGTTTACACAAGTGAGTAAAAAATCGCCCTACTTAAACTTTTAATCGAATGGTTCGTTGAATTGTAAAGAGTGGTAACTCTCTCCATTCACAAGGTACACATCTTCAAGTCAGTGCTGTTTACGCTACCGATTCAGCTAGCACACAAGTAAATAAAAGGCACATTGGAACAAACCCAGACACTTCCTCAAAAAAGGAAGCGCTGGGCATGTCCTTATACTTTATATTTTGTTATTTACTTGTGTGTTAGCTGAATCGGTAGCGTTAGCAGCACTGACTTGAAGTTGTGTACCTTGTGAATGGAGAGAGTTACCACTGTTTACTATTTGTTAATCATTTCATCTCCTGGCCTCATTGTTTGTTAATTTTTTAATCGAATAGGCTGATAACTGTGGTTGGAAACTGAGAGGGGTTGAAAGCGGAGAGAGTCAAACCACATAGCTGGAAACAGATAACAAACGTCCCTCTACATTGGACAGTCCTGTGTATTTTGTAAGAATCAGGAAGAAGAGAATTCCATGAACAGGGGCAGTTTTTAGATGTTACTGATGCTATAGTAGCCGCACTGGCTGTTCGGATCAGTCCAGTTGATGGTGTCTACCTGACAGTGAATTGATGCACCGGAGTCTACAATTCTCGGCTTGGATTTGGACAAGATGAATCAATGTTGGATGGAGAAAGTCAACAGGGACCCCCCTACTTACCGGTCCTGGAGCTGGCCCACAGTCAGGTGCACCTGGTATGTCTTAGGCATTTTGTTGTTGTTTTAATCTCCATTCTGTTCAGCATGACACAATGGCGTTGTGGCGTCATTATCTTTTTATGAAATATCTGTTTATTCATTTATCTCTTTTTGTTGTTGTTGTTGTTTGTTTGTTTGTTTGTTTGTTCTCGCATTTTTCCGTTTCCCCTGTCAGTGGCTTGTGTGAATACAGACCTGTGTTATCAGCAAAGAAATCAGAGTGTACCTGAGAGGGGGGCACACACACACACACACACACAGAGAGAGAGAGAGAGAGAGAGAGGGTAGCACATAAAACATATTTGCTGTATCTCATCAAGCTCTCGAAAACAAACAACAAAAACGAACAACAAGAGAGAAAAAAAGGGGAAAAGAGGGTCAACCAACAAGACATTATTCAAAGTGATGACAATGAGAGTGAGAGTGAGGGGGTAAAAGTGGAGAGAGAGAGAGAGAGAGAGAGAGAGAGAGAGAGTTAAGATGTTTGAATGACATGGAATAATACAGTGCATCAAACATGGAAACTAGAATTCAACACGACAATCTGATTTACAGAACAAAAACAAGCACACTTTTTTTTCGCGATAATAAGGACAGTTAGTGTGCAAGAGAAGGGACAAAAGGTAAGGGGGAAAAAAATCAAAACACGCATGAACAACCCACATGATATTTTAAAGGTGATTTGTGCGTCGACGGACCTTTCCCACTCACAAGTTTTCTGGGGGGCAAGAACAACAAGTACGTACCATCAGAGGTGTATCTAATTTATGCTCAGCACAGCACTTCTCGTGGTTTCATCGTATGACGTCACTGCGCGTGACAGGCAGCACGTGCCCAACAGCAGGCAGTCCTGTATCTTTCTTGTGCTGTCCTGACTGGCAGGCATGGGGCACAGTGCAGTGGGCGGTGGGAGGAGGGGGGGGGTGATGTATATAGCAGGGAAGCGTTCTTCAGTCTTCCTTACAGCACATGGCAACCAAAAGAAGAGCTCAAGTGTGTGTCATAGAACGATATTTGTGACGACGTCGAGATGTGCATTTTGTAGGGACCGTAGAAATGAACTGTGTGTCACCTGTGACAACATTGAAACCGATGAGTTTGTCATGTGACGACGTTTGAATTGAACTGTGTCACGTGTGACAACATTGAAACTGATGAGTTTGTCATGTGACGGACATTTGAATTGAACTGTGTGTCTTGTGAGGACGGTAGAATTGAACTGTATATTACACAGTCACGTGACAACCGTCATTGAAACCGATGAGTTTGTCATCCGACGCCAGCGTTAGAAGTGAGTTGTGTGTTTTGTGGCGACATCAGACATAAAACTTCAGAGGATTTCTTCAGATCGGCCATTGCCCCCTTCGGTTGGAAGTGGTGGTATCTTTCAAACCATTATGTGAGTAAAAAAAAAATTTTTTAAAAGGCGAGCATTATTTACTTAAGGTATTAACTGGACACATAATCAGTGTGCAGTTTTTATTATAACAAGTCTCACTATTTTGAGAGATTTATGTAAAAATATTGCTGAACGTTTACCAGATTTGTTACTCACACACAAGACAAGGAAACTGAACTTGACTCTTGTGAGGAAGTTCCAATACAACTGCCGAATTAATTATTTTTTCTGGTAAGGAAAGAATTGGTCTTTCCAAAAAGAAACGTGTTTTGTCCCCAGCAGCAGAATTACATGTTCCATAACAAATTTCGGGAGGTGCTAGTTCTACATCTTTTTTCTTTCAAGTATAATGCAATATTCAAAAAACACCGACATCTCAATTTTGTTAGTGCCTATTTGGTATATCTATTTAAGTCCATTGAAATATTATAACACTGGCTCCATGCTAGTTGAGGTTTTAAACGTTCTGTACAAGGAAAATCGATCGCTGTTTTGAATGTGACAATACCATTCCTGCTACTGGTCTTAACTCTCTGCTTAAACTTCCATCCCTTGCTTATCCCGGACATACCAAAGTCAAACGTGGCTTTAACGGGATTTTCTTACGCATTCTGTGCATTGATATTGGCAAATTGTGTTGTCATGTGACAGCAGTGGAACTGATTTGCGTGTCACGTGACAGCGACAGAACTGAGATACGTGTCACGTGACAGCAACAGAACTGAGATACGTGTCACGTGACAGCAACAGAACTGAGATAGTGTCACGTGACAGCAACAGAACTGAGATACGTGTCATGGGACAATCACAGAACTGAGATGCGTGTCACGTGACAGCAACATAACTGATGTTGTGTCATGTGACAGCAACAGAACTGAGATGCGTGTCACGTGACAGCAATAGAACTGAGATAGATGTCATGGGAAAGCAGTAAAGCTGAGTCAAGTGTTTCAAGTCTTCTTCTTCTCACTTTCTTGTTTCGAATATCACATTGCCAGTTAACTTCTCTCTCTCTCTCTCTCTCTCTCTCTCTCTTCTCTCTCTCTCTCTGTTTCTCTCTCTCTGTTTCTCTCTCTCTCTCTCTCTCTGTTTCTCTCTATCTATCTATCTATCTATCAGTCTAACTTTCTTTCTTTCTTTCTTTTTTATCTTTGTTGCTTTAATGTTTTTGTTTTCAAGGGCTGGATGAAATAAAGCAAGTATATTTGACCTATATTACCCTGGGAACTTAAGGAAAAGGATCAACTCTGTCTCTCTGTCTTTCTTTCTGTCTCTCTGTCTCTCTCTCCTTCTTTTGCTAGAACCAGTGCTGTCACGCACGTGTACTATTCATGGCTCACTCAAATGTTTTTGTTTTGTTGTTGTTGTTTTTTCTAAAAAAAAAAAAAAAAAAAAGGTTTCAAACTATGTGAAGCCCTTTACGCCAAATGCTACTTCACATTACATATAACCCTTTTATATCTGGTGCTATTTCAAATCAAGTGTAGGCACTCACAATAAGACGCTGTTTCATATTATATGTGGCCGTCAGATCAGAACCTATATCACATTATGTGTAGCCGTCCAAGAAACCGGCTGCTCGGCTGAAGCTGTCCTCTTGATCTAAAAAAAATTCTTGTACATCTTAGAATCCTATTCTTTTATGAAAAGCATCATTCCAATAATATAATGTGAGATTTGAGAGGAATGTACGAGAGGGGCGTCTTTCTTTCTTTCTTTCTTTCTTTTTTACAGAATAAAGCTTAATAGTAAGTGTTGAAGCTCTCACGTCGTGGAAACAATACCATGCAGCAGAACTAAAGAATGAACACAAGGATGATCGGCAGACTGGGAGAAGTAAGAGTAACTAGGAACCAACATTTGATGCTGTAGATAGTGGTAAGGGTCGTTATGAACCGTCATGTGATGCTGTAGATAGTGGTAAGGGTCGTTATGAATCGTCATGTGATGCTGTAGATAGTGGTAAGGGTCGTTATGAACCGTCATGTGATGCTGTAGATAGTGGTAAGGGTCGTTATGAACCGTTATTTTATCGTTTAGAGAGTGGTGTGAGTCGTTATGAACCGTCATGTGATGCTGTACAGTGGTGTGAGTCGTTATGAACCGTCATGTGATGCTGTACAGTGGTGTGAGTCGTTATGAACCGTCATGTGATGCTGTACAGTGGTGTGAGTCGTTATGAACCGCCATGTGATGCTGTATAGTGGTGTGAGTCGTTATGAACCGTCATGTGATGCTGTATAGTGGTAAGGGTCGTCATGAACTGTCATTTGATCGTTTAGAGACTGGTATGGGTCGTTATGAACCGTCATGTGATGCTGTACAGTGGTATGAGTCGTTATGAACCGTCATGTGATGCTGTAGAGTGGTAAGGGTCGTCATGAACCATCATTTGATCGTTTAGAGAGTGGTGTGAGTCGTTATGAACCGTCATGTGATGCTGTATAGTGGTAAGGGTCGTTATGAACCGTCATTTGATCGTTTAGAGAGTGGTGTGAGTCGTTATGAACCGTCATGTGATGCTGTATAGTGGTAAGGGTCGTTATGAACCGTCATTTGATCGTTTAGAGAGTGGTATGAGTCGTTATGAACCGTCATTTGATGCTGTAAGGAGAGGTAAGAGTCGTTATGAACCGTCATGTGATGCTGCAAGGAGAGGTAAGAGTCGTTAGGAACCGTCATGTGATGCTGTAGAGTGGTAAGGGTCGTTAGGAACCGTCATTTGATCGTTTAGAGAGTGGTATGAGTCGTTATGAACCGTCATTTGATGCTGTAAGGAGAGGTATGAGTCGTTAGGAACCGTCATGTGATGCTGTAAGGAGAGGTATGAGTCGTTATGAACCGTCATGTGATGCTGTAAGGAGAGGTAAGAGTCGTTAGGAACCGTCATGTGATGCTGTAAGGAGAGGTATGAATCGTTAGGAACCGTCATTTGATGCTGTAAGGAGAGGTATGAGTCGTTAGGAACCGTCATGTGATGCTGTAAGGAGAGGTAAGAGTCGTTAGGAACCGTCATGTGATGCTGTAAGGAGAGGTAAGAGTCGTTAGGAACCGTCATGTCATGCTGCAAAGTGGTATGTATCGTTAGGGAAAAACAACCCACTAAGACAAACCCACAAAACACAGTTCATGACACACTATCCTTACCATTAAGCTCCTTATGGCAAATACGAAAAGGCCATGCTGAGGACGCCAGCCATTCCGCTTAATTTATCATCTCCAGATTACAAAAAAAATATAAATAAATAATTTTTTTTTAATCGTAAGAAAGGAAAGAAACAACAACAATACTTAAAAGACAAACAAAAATAAACAAAAAAGGCCGCATGGGCAAATAACAGTGCAGAATGGGCAAGTACTACCCATCCCAGTGTTTACATCTCACTACCTAATTGCCACAGCAAAATAGCACAGAATGTACATCATAGACTGCGGAAAAGAGAAAAAAAAAAGTGTGAAGACTTGCTTGAAAAAAGAAAGGGGGAATGGACTAGTAAGGCAGAAAAAGGAGACAACAGTGAAGAAAGAAAAAAGGCAGAAACAAAGAGAGTAATAGAAAAAAGGAAATCTCTAGTACAAATTTTCCAGAAGAAGAGTTGAGTTTAACTCACTCAGTACGGCCAGTCCTCTCTTCTCCTCTACACAGACCCCTCGGATGTCCAGTGGGTGTCTGAATGACCCAACCTTTAGCTTCCGTCGTCAGAATTGTGGTATTCTTTGTCAACATTCATCTCTCCAGTATAAGAGCCTTCCGCTTGCAATATTTTGATGATGGTAAGTGGGGTGAAACGCTGTTAACGTCGTCTCTTTCGCCGTTCGTATGGAGAGAGTTAACGACCTATCGGTAATAAGCCCTTGAGGTCACGTTGTTCTGGACAGATGTCCGGCAGTAGTCGTTCGGTGGTTAAAGATATTCAATTCTGTGGTCCGTGAATTTCCAGAAGGCGGGGATGCTGTTTATACTGAAAGAAACCAAGAACCCCTCCCCACCCACCCACCCCCCGCCCCCCTGGCATCCCCACGGGGGAGCGACATGGCTGTGAAGATGTGTGCACAAACATCTTAAATGAGATACTGGTGCGATGGCTCGACCTTCTGGGGGCTGTGGGTGGGAGGGGGGAGGCGGATGTGTTGACGTTTTCAATTGCGATGCTTCAACTTCCGCGGAGGAATCTTCCGAAGCTGAGCAGGTAGATTACACATTATCGCATGGTTGATTTTTTTCCCAACCGGTTTGCAAACATTATTTTCTTTATCGCTGTGCACGTGCAAACATACGCCCTGGCTGTAATCTATCCATGTCAGCCCCTTGTAAGTATCTAGTCGGCAAGTCAGTTCAGTTTCTGCTCAGCTCTTCTCTCAAAGTTCCACCTGTGAGGATAATACAGCAGCGTCTGTGAATGCATTAGCCTTTTTTTTTTTTTTTTTTTTTTGGTCACGATGGAATATCTATTTCGCACAAACTCATACTGGAAAATGAGAATAAATTATATGTGTGGTCCGTACGTTCACATTACAAGCTGTGAGTCACGTTGTGAATTCCATTTGTAATGCTTTTACCGTAATGTACGATGCGTTGTTTCATTGACTGTCCCATGCCAAACCATGCTATGAGAAAACCGCTTTGTGCTGCACAGTCGCACCGGTAGCTTGTGAATTGTGGTATGGAAAAAAACAATAGACCAAACAAATCAAACAAATGTGCAAAATTAATAAAGACATGACTGTCTTTGTAATCATCAATGATACATAAAGTTGTTGCTATTGTTGTTGTTGTTGTTGTCATTGATCCATCTGCTGCTTATCATCATCTTCACTTTCACCAGGGGCAATCCTGTTGTTGCCGTTTTTAAGTGCGCAAGGTGCGCGCTGTATGGAAAAGCAGGTTAACAATTTTTATTTATCTTTTAATGAATGTTTTTTTTTTTAAATCTAATACTGACGTCAAGATTCTCATATTTGTAAGTTTCACACTCGTTTTGCGGAATGAGTATGACCAATTTCTAATACATATCTGAAAGAACAGAGGTAACGCCACTACAGGAGATAGCACAACATAGGTAATGCATGTGATCCCTTGAGGTGGTCCTTGCAGTCACCTGGGCCACAAACAGAATGAATGCAACAGAGCCACGTGCTTCCCTCTAACCAATGAGAGTTCTGTGGCAGGTGCCCGTCAGCCATGGTCATGAGGTGTCCCACCCCTCACCTCGTGTTCCCCTGTAAGTACAGAGTGGTGTAGCGTATATGGATTTGACCGAACGCAGTGACGCCTCCTTGAGCTACTGATACTGATACTGTACAGAGTGCTCTGTGGCAGGTACCAGTCAGCCATGGTCATGAGGTTGTCCCACCCCTCATCCCGTGTTCCCCTCTAACCAATGAGTGTCTTGTTACAGGTGCCCGTCAACCATCGTCATGAGATGCCTCACCCCTCATCCCGTGTTCCCCTCTAACCAGTGAGTGTCTTGTTACAGGTGCCCGTCAACCATCGTCATGAGATGCCTCACCCCTCATCTCGTGTTCCCCTCTAACCAGTGAGTGTCTTGTTACAGGTGCCCGTCAACCATCGTCATGAGATGCCTCACCCCTCATCTCCTCACCCTCACTGTGCTGCTGCGGGTCTGGTTGCTATGGGGACAGGCGATGCGGGAGACGGGAGCCGCCTTCCAGCTACCCCCCTTCCTGCAGAACGTGTCGGAACAGACGCTGCACGAGAGCCAGAGGGGTGAGGCTGACGAGGGGTTCACCACGGCCCTCGCGCGTCGCTTCTCGCCCAGCCCCAAGCACCTCCAGGACCCCAGGCTGAGGAAGAGGATGCGCAAGTACTGGGACCCCTTCTGGATGTCCGTGGACAGGCCCAGCAACGTCGACTGGGAGGTGATGAAAGAGGCGCCGGTAAACCCCAGGCTGGTGGAGGTCCTTGACGGACTCAACTTCACGCTGCGCGGGTCTGACGGCGTGGACAGGGACATCGGGGAGGACGTGCAGCACGTGCTGAGGGCGTGGCTCCTGCAGCGCTCCACCTGTCACGTGCGCTACACGTGGCACGACCTGGGCGTCCTCTTCTGGCCCCGCTGGGTGCGGCACGGCCACTGTCAGGCGTCGTCAGGGCCCCCCTCCTCCTCCTCTTCATCCTCCTCCTCCTCCTCCTTCCACCAGTCCTCTCCCCCTCTGTTCCCGTCCTGTTCCTGGCATCCCGGCATGCATTGCGTGCCCGCCGAGTCACGTCGTATCCACCTCTTGCAGTGGCACTGCTGGCACAACAAAACCTCCGGCCGGAAACGAAGCCTTCGCCGGGCTCGGAAGAGCAGGAGGAGGTGGACAGCCGGCAGGGGGCGCCGTGCAGGCCGGGTGGGAAGGAAGGTGGGGGGCAGGAAGGGGAAGAACAACGACACCGAGAACTGGAACAGGAAGTCGTTCAAGGGCAGGAGAAGAAGAAGAAGAAGAAGAAAGCTGAGCACGCGTTGCAAATGGAAGAAGATTCCCTACCCCGTCACGGATGATTGCTTCTGCTCTTGCTGACGTAATCCTTCGTCCTTATGACGTGTTCCTTTGATTTTCTGACGTGGTCAAGTTGACGTGTTCCTTTGTCCTGCTGACATATATATATATTCTCCGTCCTGCTGGCGTAACCCTTTATTACTCTCTTGACGTGTTCCTTTTTTCTTCTGACGTGTTCCATTGTTCTTCTGACGTGTTCCTTTGTCCTGCTGACATATATATTCTTCGTCCTGCTGGCGTAACCCTTTACTCTCATGACGTGTTCCTTTTTTCTTCTGACGTGTTCCTTTGTTCTTCTGACGTGTTCCTTTGTACTGCTGACGCGTTCCTTTGTACTGCTGACGCGTTCCTTTGTTCTTCTGACGCCTTTCTTCATCCTGCTGCGTTCGACCTCGTGTGATCGTCGTGTCGGGTCAAATATTTGAGCAAATTGAACAGACACCACCATGCTAATCATAAAACAGTTATATGAGTCTGACCTTATGCAGCACTGCTCGTCGTTGTGTGGTGCGACAGGATCATCCACTGGTAGGAGCACGGACCTAAAGCATCGGTGGCGTTTCCTCGTTGTTTGTTTTGTGGAAACAGAAACCAGACACAGGGTTAACAAAGAGGGCTTCTTTCCTTGTGGTAAGACCATTCAGTGTTGGCCTGCTCGGGCTGCTTTCCCTTCCCTTTCCCTTCATCCTGCTGGCTTGGAATGACGAATGGCAGAATGTCACTCCGCTTGGGTACGGCTGTTTCTCTGTTAGACAGCAGCAGTGCGTACTGTGTGTGTGTGAACAAAAGATCACTTCTGTGCTCTTCACTTCCCAAGCTTCTCTCAGGTGTGTACGCTGGACAGCAGACGGATGGAGACTGATCTTTCATCCTGGGTGTCCCCTTTCGTGGAACGAGAAGCTCCAGAAGAGTCCAGCTCAATTCTGACCACGTCCACTGACCTCTGTCGCCGGCCTCATAGACACATGGTGGTGGGCATTGCTTTATTCGTCAACAACAGAAACACGTGTGACTCGGCATGAGCGGTTCAGAATCAGGCAGCTGCCTTCTTCACTCACTCTGAAACCGGAAGGAAGATATGGAGCAATGCGGTTCTTTTTTCTGGTAGTTAGAGCTGGCACAATTGGTCTTTTGTAATGGTGACTGACGGTGTTCCATATTCTCCATAACACACCTCTTGAAAGTCCCAGTCACTGTCAGTCATCAGACATCATAGCTCCATAACACACCTCTTCAAAGTCCCAGTCACTGTCAGACATCAGACATCATAGCTCCATAACACACCTCATGAAAGTCCCAGTCACTGTCAGTCATCAGACATTATAGCTCCATAACACACCTCATGAAAGTCCCAGTCACTGTCAGTCATCAGACATCATAGCTCCATAACACACCTCTTCAAAGTCCCAGTCACTGTCAGACATCAGACATCATAGCTCCATAACACACCTCTTCAAAGTCCCAGTCACTGTCAGTCATCAGACATCATAGCTCCATAACACACCTCTTCAAAGTCCCAGTCACTGTCAGACATCAGACATCATAGCTCCATAACACACCTCTTCAAAGTCCCAGTCACTGTCAGACATCAGACATCATAGCTCCATAACACACCTCTTCAAAGTCCCAGTCACTGTCAGTCATCAGACATCATAGTGAGGAAAGACATCACACACTCTGGTATGTATGATTACAGACAGTCATCAGATGGATGATACACACCCCGGCAACCTGTGTTTTTGTGAGTCACTAGGATAAAAGACACAGCGGCACCGTTCATTATGGTTAGTCACCAGACGTTCACACAACACACACACACACACTGACGCTCTTTATCGTGGTCAGTCAACAGACTTCCATAGTCCAGGAGAAACACACACACACACACACACACACACACACACACACACACACACACACACACACACACACACACACACACACACGGCCAGTGACCAGACTCTTGGGCAGGGGCAGGAAAGGTGTCGCGATCATGTGCATCGTCAGGACATGCTGCGACAAGACTTTCCAGACACGGACATCATTCACCTGAACCATCTTTTGCAGCAACGAAACTTCAACGGTAGAACCTAACTCGTTGGTAAAGATTGTCTGGTTCCGTATACCTAATCACAAAGGAAAGTTTCGTTACTCAGATTCCAGCGTTTGAACACACATGTATAATTATTTCGTTGGTTGCTCACCAACAAAAATGATACAGGAAAGTCTTAGGTTGCACAACCTGTTAGTGAATGGTTAAGTTCACAGCTGCATGCATTGACGTTGCCTGGTCGTCCAGAGTAAGGGACAAAAAAGAACATCTGCCGAGTCAGTGTCCCCAAGTGCTCTGAGGACTGATTAGTGACCACCTGCTGTGAATGGGGTTACTTTAACACGCGTTCGTTGGGTCTTACCTGGAAGTATACTGTATTGTATATATCGTTATTTTCTATTCCCGTGTTTGCAGTGCATTTCGGATTGATTAATCGACCTCATTACCTGGTGTTTTATTTTTTGGACGTGTGCACACTTGTTTTTCTGCCTGTGTATTGTAGTGTATCAAATCGAATCGTATCGCATCGCTCGCATATTATTGTGTCGTATCGTTTTGCGTTGTGTCGTGTCGTGTCGTGTCGTGTCGCATCATATTGTATTGTATTGTGTTGTATTGCATTGTATTGCTTACTTGTCTTTCTCTTTGTGAACTTCGGGATGCTGTCACTGGATAGAGCGCGTCAGTCAGCACAGTACGACAACACAACAGTGACAGAGCACGTCACAGCACTGCAGCACCACCTTTCTTTTACCTTCTTTGGTTTGGTTTTGTCTGCACGTGTTTTGTTGTGCTGTCAAAGTGGAATTTTGCCAATGGCTTCTTCTTCGTTCGTGGGCTGCAACTCCCACGTTCACTCGTATGT
The DNA here is from genome assembly GCF_041734735.1 of Babylonia areolata. Taxonomy (NCBI): domain Eukaryota; kingdom Metazoa; phylum Mollusca; class Gastropoda; order Neogastropoda; family Buccinidae; genus Babylonia; species Babylonia areolata. The sequence goes on from NC_134876.1 coordinate 33,101,324, forward strand.
ACACGAGTGGGCTTTTACGTGTATGTCCGTTTTTACCCCGACATGTATGCAGCCATACTCCGTTTTCGGGGGTGTGCATGCTGGGTATGTTCTTGTTTCCATAACCCACCGAACGCTGACATGGATTACAGGAACTTTAACGTGCGCATTAATTTTGGTCTTCTGCTTAAGTACACACATGAAGGGGGTTCAGACAAAAGCAGGTCTGCACATAAGTTGACATGGGAGATCGGAAAAATCTCCATCCTTTATCCACCAGGCGCCGTTACCGAGATTCGAACTCGGGACCCTCATATTGAAAGTCCAACGCTTTAACCAATCGGCTATTGCGCCCGTCTTGCCAAGGACAATCCTTTTGTTGACGTGGATTCTTTTCATTGCATACGCTATGCTGTACACGGTGACTTCGGTTTATCGTCCATTCGGAAAACGTGTCCCAATGTTTTAAGCTTCTATATCTGCCTGTCGTCATATGCCTGCCCCACTGGGTTTTATTTGTTTACTTTTTTGATGGAGGGTCTCTAGCTCTCTCTCTCTCTCTCACTCTCTCTTTCTCTCTCCATCTCCCTCGTTCGTTTGTACATTTTCTCTCTTTCTCTGTCTCAGGGTATTATTATAGTGGATACTGTTTTTTGTTGTTGTTTTTGTTGTTGTTGTTGTTGTTGACTTTGTTATGGCATATAACGGTGAATATATACGGTGAAAATTGTGCAGTATTGAGTCATAAATTGTGATGTTGATGATCAGTAACAGAGCACACACACACACACACACACACACACA
>NC_134876.1:33112106-33114606 GCF_041734735.1 Babylonia areolata
AATAGACGTTAAACTGAAGATAACACACACGCACGCGCGCGCACATGCATATGATTATACACACAGCGCATATCAATTAGAACTCTTCGTCACAACTTACTGCCGTTGGAGAGAAATTGAGACAAAAAAATATAATCATCTGAAATTGTTATGAGCCTCTTCCTTTACCAGATCAATACTGGAGAATATGCATCAGCACTGTTCTCCTTCACATGCAGGGTATGTTCTTGTTTCCATAACCCACCACACGCTGACATGGATCAGAGGATTTTTAACGTGCATATTTGATCTTCTGCATGCGTCGGCACACGAAGGGGGTTCAGGCACTAGCAGGTCTACACATGCGTTGACCTGGGAGATCGGAAAAATCTCCACCCTTTGCCCACCAGGCGCCGTTACCGAGAATCTAATCCGAGACCCTAAAGGTCCGTTTATACAGAGCGCGAACGCGAACGCGAACACGAACGCGAACGCGACTTTTGAGCAGTTTTGCCATTCAAATAGAGCACGAACCCGAACGCGGAAAACAGCTCGTCTTTTTCTTGCTGTGAGAGATAAAATTTGGTCATTTGGAATCATGGCAGACATTTATTTTTTTTTTACAGTTCCATAACATTGTTGAAACAGGTAAAATAAAATTAATTTCAATCACATACCTGTCAGTCCGACTTTCTGTCCAATTGCTTTTCATATGTCTCTTTTTTTCATGATGTCTTTGTAACCTTTGTCTGCTTTGTCATGCAGTACATGATTCTTCTCAATTTCAAGAATCATGGCTTTTGTCTTGTCCATTCTTCTCCAAACTTCACAAGCAAAGTAGACTGACGCTAGTGCCTAGCTTTTTCTTGGAACGGTCAGGCGTACAAGTTTCTATTTGTGGAAATGATGCAAGGGAAGTACCTGCTGATTGGTTGATAGCAAAAAAGCCGCGCGACCTTCTGAGAAAATTCGCTCTGGGGGCAATCAAGGCGGTCGTTCGCGCGAACAAAAATTTGTTCGCGTTCGCACTCTATTTGAACGGTTCCTGTACAAATGACTAAAATGTTCCAGGACGAAAAACCGCGTTCGCTTTCGCGTTCGCGTTCGCGCTCTGTATAAACGGACCTTTAGATTCACAGTCGCATACTTAAAACACCCAGCTTTTGCGTCGGTCAGGATTTAATGATGACGACCTGTGTGGGGGGCGGACAATGTGGTCAATGTACTAAGAAGGCTAGATGTAGGTATGGGATCAAGCTTACAGGTTGTTTGATGTTAATACAGTGCGGATAGTGTCAAGGACATGCTTTCCAACAAAGCAGTGGACAAAATTATCTCCAAGCCTGTTTCCCTTTATCCTTCACATTCGATCTCCACATCACCCCTGTTACGCCAGTTTCACACTGGTAAAGTCCTCCCCCCCACTACACACACTACATCACGCGACGAACGTTTTAACGTCCGCTAACACCGTCTTGAAGCACACGGGACACTTGCTAAAGGCCGCCCCGCATTCCTCACACAGACAAAAATGTCCGCACGGCAAAAGCGTTAGGTTCACGGGGCGAATGCGGCAGTGACGACACGTGCGAAGGGCCTTAAGTCTGGCGTTCTCTCTCCTCAAGGCCTCCACTCTCTGCGCCAAGGTCCGCTGTGCCGATGGGGGTGTGCTCTCCGCATCTCCCGCAGGCTTCGTGGAAGCCGTTGTTGCCTGTTGCTGGTTCGAATCCTCGGCGGCGAGTTTCTCAGACATGGTTGTTGAGATAGACTCTTTGGTAGACTGCGCTGGTGGTGTGAAGGTGGTTTCTGTCAAACATGAGAAGTGAAGAAGTTTATAGTTATGCATAAGAGAATAAGATTATTTAAAAAAAAAAAAAAAGGGTGTGGGGGTGGGGGGTGGGGGGTGGGGGGAGGAGGGGTTATAAAACAGTGAATGAGCGAAAACAGACATGCATGTTCACGAAGGTTAAAGAAAAAGAAACATTTAGTCACAGACACAAAAAGAGAGAGCGCAAAAACACAGACACAGACATACACACACACACACACACACACACACACACACACACACATATACACACACACGCACGCACACACGCACACACACACACACACACACACACACACACACACACACACACAGAGTGTGGTTTGGTAGTGTATGTGCAAAGTTGGAAGGAAAAATAAGCCACTGGTGAAGTTGCACATCACCAACACTCAAGCTGTACTAATGTCATTGTTACTGCTGCTGCTGCTGTCACTTATACTGCTACTGCTGCTGTTGTCACTACTACTATTACTACTACTACTACTACTACTACTACTGCCGTCTCCAATACTACTACTGCTGCCGCTGCTATTAATACTACTACTAATAATAATGGATACTTATATAGCACACTATCCAGAAATCTGCTCTAGGTGCTTTACAAAAACGCTTTTGATAACATAAAACATTATATCTATGTTACATACACACACCAAAATGTGACCACACACACACACACACACACACACACAC
>NC_134876.1:33119606-33142106 GCF_041734735.1 Babylonia areolata
CTGTTCGGTGTCCTGAAATCGACACACGCCAAACAAGAACCAGTTTATCGTTTAATTTGACAGGAGACGTAAATTGACAAGCGTCACAAACAACAGACCTACTACTTACTGCCCAACAGTGGTCTTTGCTCCGTGGTTTTGCAGCCGGTTCTTGTTGTTGTTGTCAAGTTATCATTCCCTCTTCTTCTTTTTATCCTTTTTTTTTTTTTCAAACCCTCAAATATTCCATGCTCCCGCAAAAGAAGAAGAAGTTTTGAAACACGGTTTCAGCTCGAACAAAAGAGAGACCGACGAATCCTGCAGCTTATGTTTGTTTCACAATGACGGACAGTTCCAGTTTTCTTTTAGTGTCGTACGTGACGGCCTTGAATGAGGCTTTTTTTTTTTTAATTACTATTACTGTTACCATTATTATTATTTCATCAATTATAACAATAAGTAGAAGAAAAAAAATCACTGCGTTCGGACAAATCCATATACGCTACACCACATCTGCCAAGCAGTTGCCTGACCAGCAGCGTAACCCAACGCGCTTTGTCAGGCCTTGAGAAAAAAAAAAAAATATATATAATTTTAAAATAAATAAATAATAATAATGATAATGAAAATAAAATAGATAAATAGAAAAATAAGTAAATGAAATAAATAAATAAATAAGACAACAATGATGACAAATAAGCAACTAAATGTAAAAATTTTAAAAAAATTTTAAAAAGAAGTAGTAGTAGTAGTATAGGAGGAGGATTATCATCATAATTATCATTTTCGTTATCATTATTATCCTTCCGGACTATGAACAGCAAGACAACAAAACTGAGTTCAATTAGTTAAGCCCAGTAAATAACAAACACACACACACACACACACACACACACACACACACACACACACACACACACACACACACACACACAAAAAAAAAAAAACACAAAAAAAAAACACTATAAGCAGCACTGTGTGAGGTTAAGTACGAACAGCGCTCAGCATAAAAAATAACCCTGTAAAACAGCATCATTTGTCAGATTGCATCTTGTCATGACTGGTCAAGATCAATAACACAAAAGCACTGTATACCAACAGTATTATTGACTGGTAAGGTCCAGCCCTAAAAAGGATGCACAATGAATAACAAGCATACTTCACTGGTGAAATGGGGTAATGAAATATGCTGGTAAATAACTGGGAACTTGGAAAGAGCATGAATCATTTCATCATACTTCATGATTCATTGATACGATCTGGTTTTGAGGAAGTTAATTATCCTTTAAAAAGAGAAGAAAAAAAGAAAAAGAAAAAAAAGAAAAAGACAAGTAGCTATGTACAATGCTGTCAATAGAAACTTAAGACAATGAACACCTCAGAAAACTGTACACATTCATGGTTTCATAAGAGGTGTGGTTTTTTGTGGTTTTTTTTTTTTTTTTTTTTGTCTTTTGGTTTTTTTTCCCCATTCCATTTCAGTTTCAGGCGGCTACAAAGCGAGCGTGTGAACTGAACCATTTAGGCTACAACCTATCTGCATAAGAGTTTTTTGAAAATCGTAATGATCATGACAAAGATGATGAGTATATGAGTAATGAAGAATGAACATATATTCGTTATTTTATTTTATTTCATTCCTATTTATTTATTTGTTTGTTTGTTTTGGTTTTGGTTTTGGTTTTTTTAATTTTTTTATTCATTTTTTCATTTATTCTTATTTATTCATTTATCTATTTATCTATTTATTTATCTAATCATTTTTTATTTGTTTATGATTAGATTCGCCATCAGAACTCCTTTTACTGCGAAGATGACTGAAGAAGTTTTAACGTCAGTCGACATGTCCTAGAGCTGGTGTACTACAAAAGTCGAAGTGAAAGTATCATAGCTTTTAATAACAATTAAGTGAAATAACATAATCTGGGTTGTTGTTGTTGTTGTTTCTATGTCCTAAAATCTACACCAGAAAGATCCACTCTGTCACTCAGCTTCACACCAGGAGTTCATTGACACATGACTGATCTACTACTACGTGACTTACTGCTCAACAGTGCTGTGTGCTCGTCTTCAGTTCTTGCTTGTTGTTCTCATTTCTTCATTCGGTCCTCTTGTTTTCTTCTTCTTCTCTCTCTCTTTTTTTTTTTTTTTTTTTTTTTTCTTTTCTTTAAACACCCGCAAACCCGGCCCGGGCAGTGTTGAACTGAATCTTTGCTCTGCACAAGATTCAGCGCTATATAAATACCAGTATTATTATTATTATATGGCGTCATTTTGTGTGGGCGGTCATTTCGGAAATTTCCGAACACGGTATTTTCACGGAGCATCAGTGAAGATGTCATTGTAAATTTTCGCTGAATGATCGTTCGTGTGTACCATTGTAGAGGATTTGCTACCGTTTCCGATTTTGCGTAAACTTTTACAGGATGCGCGGATTAAATCGGGTATCACAAATTCTTAAGTTTTATCATGCTGTGTAAAAGAGTGGACTGCCTCACAAGCTAAGGGGAACAATCTGAAAACGTGTGTGAGTGTGTTTGTTCTCTTTGATCGCTGCGAAGGAATCGGACCAACAATTCTTCGTTACTTTGACCAGAGTGGCGAGTTTTTCGAGCTCCATGAAAAGTAAGTGTGTAAGTTAGTAAGTTATTTAGTCAGAAGAACAGCATGTAATGTTATTTTTATGTTTGGTGTGTTTGCTTTTAAAAAAGAAAAAGAAGATAAAATTAAAACTCTATCAAAGCGACCTCGACGCATAACTTATTGAGCAGAGTTGATGTGACTTCGGAAATTTCCGATTTGACAACAAGACATGATAATAAGCTGTTCGTTGTGTGTGTGTGTGTGTGTGTGTGTGTGTGTGTGTGTGTGTGTGTGTGTGTGTGTGTGTGTGTGTGTGTGTTTTCTTTTGTTTGTTTGTTTTTTGTTTTTTGTTTTTTTTTGTTTGTTTTTTGTTGTTGTTGTTTTTATTCCGGATGTCCCTCTTCTAAAACGTGACGTTGCATTTTAGAACATGACTCAAATCTTTTGTTTTATTCACTCAGTGTGAAGGTCTTTCACTCTCAGTACTTTCACCCAAGCGGTCTTTTTCGGGACTGGTATACAACAATAGCGTAGACCTCTATGAATATCCAGTAGGCGCGCGCGATTGTCCACGTTAACATACTATTGGCAGGAGGCGAAAAAGGCTGCTAATTTTTATATAGTAGAGATCGATAGTGGAAAGGTGATGCTTAGTTTGCTATGACTCTGTTGTAATTGTGTGTGTTTTTGTCACAGATGTTGTGTGCATGTGCAAACTTTTACTGACATGCTTGTCATCTGTGTATGTGTCACAGACTTCACCCACGTGACATTTAATTTCTCTTGCTGAGATAATAAAGTTATTCTGATTCTGATTCTGTCTGTCTGTCTGTCTGTCTGCCTCTGTATTTCTCTGTCTCTCTCTGTCTTTCTTTGCCTGTCTTTCTCTCTCTGCCCCCCTCTGTCTCTCTCTGTCTCTCTCTGTCTCTGTCTCTGTCTCTCTCTCTCTCTCTCTGTCAATCTCTCACTATATCTGTCTGTTCGGCCAGCCCCACCCCCCACCCCCTCCGCACCCCCAGTTTCTTTACTCTTCCCCGTGTCTCTTCTTCTTTCTGCTCTCTACCACATCTCGTCCCTGTTGTCCTTGGTGTTATCTATTTATAGCGTCACAGTATTGTACACAGATATCTATAGTTATGTTTGTACGCGCGTATGTAATTTTGATATTGCTGTTGTCGGTGAATTTGACTCCCCTCAAATATATATATGTATATATATTGATAAAGCTTGAACTTTTCACGAATTAGTAATCCCGTGGGGTGTTTTTTTTATGGTGTTGGTTTTTGTTGTTTTTGGGTTTGGGGTTTTTTTTTCCACCAACCTTCTTCCCATCCCTCGATTTAGTGAGGGCAGTGTGATTACAAGCATATATTCCCTCAATGAATCACAACTTGTCCACACTCTCTTCTCGTCTGTTTGTCTGTCTGTTTGTATGTGTCTGTCTGAGTCTCTGCTTCTGTCCGTGTCCGTCTCTGTGTCTATATGTCTGTTTGTCCCTCTCTCTTTTTCTCTCTCTCTTTTCTGTGTTCTGAGTCCTCCCCCCCCCCTCTCTCTCTTCTGTGCTCTGAGTACTCTCTGTCTGTCTGTCTGTCTCTCTCTTTCTCTCTCTCTTTTATGTGTTCTGAGTCCTCTCCTCCTCCCCCCCTTTCTCTCTCTCTCTCTCTCTCTCTCTCTCTCTCTCTCTCTCTTCTCTGGAGTCCCCCCCGCAGTCCCCCTCCCACACACACACACACCACGCCACCATCTCTCTCTCTCTCTCTCTCTCTCTCTCTCTCTCTCTCTCTCTCTCTCTCTCATGCGTACGCGTGCCGCGTGTTTTCCCCCACTCCTACCTTACATTGTCACACTGTCCGTCCGTTTGTCTAATCAGAATTTCTCGCTTCGGATCGATAATGTGGTATTGAACTGACGTCAACAAATTTCCACGAATAGCCAGAGCTAGTGCAAGCTTTCTTCGCAAAATTGAGCTCACGGCTGGGTCGTAATCTATAAATCCGCTGACCATATCCTCACACAATGAACCTCACCTCACCTCGAACGTACAACAACAACAACAACAACAACAACTGATAAATAAACAAAGAAATAACTTGATAAATGAATGATAGATAAATAAATAATGAGGATAATCATCATCATCATCATCATCATCATTATTATAATGATGATGATGACGTAAATAAGAATAAAACAGAAAAAACAACCGAAACCGCGGACCATTCATGTCTTTCGCGAAAAAGCTGATGGGCGAAAATTCCAAACCGCACGTCAATCTGAACTTCCACGGGAATTCCCGTTGTCAGCTGTCGGCTGACGGCGGGAAAATAACCCAACTCTCTCAGTCTTTGTGGCTGACAGCAATGTGACGTCTTTCGTTCCACAAAGAATGAATTAGACTACAAACGAAGCACACAGAGACCCCCGCACCTCTCCTTACCCTCTCAAACAGCAACACACACACACACACACACACACACACACACACCGCACACACACACACACACACACACACGCACGCACGCACGCACGCACGGCACACACACACACACACACACACACACGCCGGCACGCGCCCGCGCACACACACACACACACACACATACACACACACACGTGAACGACTGGTGATGACTAAACATGACGTTACGCACATGAGCTAGGATGGGTGCGTCGGTTAATTGCTTCCCGCCATGATTATATAATTGGTTCTACCGAATCAGAAGTTTCAGTTTCAGTTTCAGTAGCTCAAGGAGGCGTCACTGCGTTCGGACAAAACCATATACGCTACACCACATCTGCCAAGCAGATGCCTGACCAGCAGCGTAACCCAACGCGCTTAGTCAGGCCTTGAGAAAAAAAACAAAAACAAAAAAACGGGGGAATAAATAATAGATAAGCTTGCATAAATAAATAAATAAATAATAATTATAATATAGAAAAAGGTAGTAGTAATAATATTAGTAATACTAATAAAATGATAATAATAAAACATAAATAAATGAATAAATAAGACAACAATGGTGATAAATAAGCGAATAATTGTAAAATATGAAGACACACATTCACACACATGCATAACAGAAATGCACCAAACATGCAGTTTCACATATATGAAAGCACAGTCAAATACATATAAACGTACATGAGCTCCAACACACACACACACACACACACACACACACACGCATTACCGTGCACCTCCTCTACCCCCCTCCTCCACACACTCATTTCTAGTCTAAGTATCGCAGCTTCCACGGCACACACACACACACACACACACACACACACACAAACACACACTCACAGAGATGAACACTTACTTGTACAAGCACATATGAAAGCACAGTCAAATACATATAAACGTACATGAGCTCCAACACACACACACACACACACACACACACACACACATTACCTTGCACCTCCTCTGCCCCCTCCTCCACACACTCATTTCTAGTCTACGTATCGCAGCTTCCACGGCACACACACACACACACACAAACACACACTCACAGAGATGAACACTTGTACAAGCACACACACATACGCCCATATCTCCCACCCCCAACCCCACACACGTACATACAAAGATATATATATATATATATATATATATATATATATATATATATATATTCTACCGAATCAGAAGCATTTTCTACATTATTTTTTTTCAGTTCCTTTCTCTTCTCAGAAAACAAACATTATTCAGTCAACCTAGAAAATTCATACAAACACGAAAATGGATAAGAGTATACTTTAACTAACAGCAGTGATCTACTGAATATGATGTATGGGGAACGGAATGAGCTATTTATACTTTGACCTGAAAAGGAAGAACATTTCAAATATTGTAGCGTGGGTGTTTGTTTTCTGGGTGAGAACAGAATGAATGTGTACCCTTCTGAATTTGAGTGCACACTGTTTCATGACAGAACTCAGAACTCAAAATGTTGTTGTTGTTTTTTATTCAAGATATAGCCTGTTCTTACAATCTGTTGAAGATGATGAAGAAAGCACACACACACACACACACACACACACACACACACACACACTAATATATGTTTGACAAGTTAGAATGGAGAATGGAAAAACGCAAAACTGAAGACTGCTACTGCTACTGCTACTACGACTACTACTGATGCAGCTATTGCTACTGCTGCATCTACTACTGCTGATGCTACAGCTACTTCTACACACATATTGACAGATGGATATGAGAGAGAGAGAGAGAGAGAGAGAGAGAGAGAGAGAGAGAGAGAGAGAGAGAATCAGTATAGAACACACACACACACACACACACACACACACACACACACACACACACACCTTGATCTAGATCTATGATTATGTATGGAAAAAAAAGTGAAATACCCGGCCGGGAACCTGGGCTGCTTCAGATGGAATTGTTCCGTTTCAAGCACGCAATTTTCAGTTCTACGAATATTCAATCTTGGCGAAAAGCAGAAATATTAACTGGATCAATATATGTTGATAGGTCCACTGGTAACACAAAATAAGAGGTCGCTCATTCACCCACAAGGCCAGTCAGTCAGCGGATGAGATGTTTCAAGTTAAACATCGAGGATTTTACAGATCTGAGTAAGAAAGATGCTGCGTCAAACTAACTGCCGAAGCTACACCTTGCCTCAAAAGCCCACAATACAAGCAAACTATTTCTACCGTCTGACGAGAGTGAATAAACAGCGGAGTTGTTACACATTGAGTTCTTTCAGAACCGTTAAAAAAACAACAGGAACCCCCAAACTAAATTAAGTCTGCGATATTCTGCATTTCCAGAACTGTTCCATTTCTTTTTGTATGGGTTACTTTGTGGCGTCAGTCAGCCATAGCACGACACTTGCATGTTCATTATACCAACTGCCGCCCCTTTCGTGTCAACAGAAAGAATACTGCAACAGCTATTTTTAGACAGGCAGCGCTAAGCAACCAAAACAGCCTTCGGTACCTCGAAACATGGCTGTCTACTAGGAGTTGCTTGGCATAGAAGTTACTTGGCCTCCGAACGATATGGAAAACAGTACATTGAAGATTATGTTACTGTTAAAAAAAAACTTACTACATCTTTCAAAGCAAACTAGGTATTGCATGTTTTACAGACTTCCACGCTTGGACTACTATAAATAGACGCACAGTTGGCAAAGTTCAGAGTTGTCTTCCTTCGTGCATGCAGAATGCGACGTGATGTAACTGAAAATGTGATTCGAAAATCGAGTTTGTGTGTTTGTATGCTTGTTGGGGACATTTATGCAGTAATTTTTTTAAGCCTGTGCGATCTCTCTCTGAATAAAAACTCACCTTCCGTCTTCGCCTCCTGTCAGTTATATATTATCGCGAATTATTGAGTGAATGCGGCACACTGTAAATCCAAGATGTCCGCCACCGTCGATTCATCTGGGGTCTGTCAACTGAGTACCGTTATGTTTATTCCAGTTAATGTAGCATCATTTCATCTGTAAAATATTTGCATGCAGTTAACACGTCGATGGTGTAGTCAACATAATTCTCAAATGTAAATAGCGTAAGATCTTCCCACTGAGCATAAAACACAAAAGCCTATTTATGCCTTGAGTCGTGTTATAAAAATTAAAATTCAATGTTTTAGATGAGTGAGATCTGTTACAAGAAAATTATCTCCCTTACTAATAATTAGTTTTCAGCCTATAACGTCCCATTAACAAGCACATTGAGAGATGTGTGTGTAAATGTAACTTCCACACTGAGCAAAGGAAATTCCATTTTCAGCAGCAAAAATATTAATGAGCTGCTATTCTTCAGTATGTCAGAATGTCACATAAAAGTGCAAAGTGTTCAGTGTGTATGAAAATGAAAAATGTAACAGTAATTGTTGTGTGAACATATTTAAATCTATTGTGCGCCCTTCTCCGCAGGGACGCAATATCATTATGATTAGAATGTATGGAAAGAACTGATCATCTGCTATTGTTGTGCCAAATTTGGTATCAACTAAGTTTTTCCAGTGAGAAAATGACAATGTTAAAGTTTACCACGATCACACACTGACACACACACACACACACACACACAGAGAGAGCCGAGAGAGAGAGAGAGAGAGAGAGAGAGAGAGAGAGAGCCGAGAGAGAGAGAGAGAGAGAGAGAGAGAGAGAGAGAGAACCGAACACCGGGTTATTACATAGACTCATATTGTTTTTACAAGTGAGTCAAAAAGTATACAATCAGATGACTTTAGTCAGGGACTGTTGCTGCCGTTTGTCATTTCCACGAATAACAAATACAACTACTGCTTCTACTATAACGACTAGCATCACCACCAGTATTGTCACCATCACAAGTTAACAAAACCGTTTATATATATTTATGAAAGAATAAAAAAAAGAAGGAAGGAACAAAGAAAGAAAGCAATAGTAACTGATCAGTGTAAACATAAATGTCTTATCAGTTACTAGTAGTCAACAGTATTTTCCCTTATCTGAGTCAGTTGTGGATGGAAGGGATGAAAATATTTGTGCAGGTTTGCTTTCAAAATTAGGAAGAGAACAGTTGTCCGTTTGAACTTAAAAGGAAGCCAGTTCTACAGAGATGCACATGAAAATGCACAAACTGGTTTTGAATAAATTAAATCGGTTGCGTGGTGAAATGTACTTGTTAGACGGGTACATTAGCCGAGTGGTTAAAGCGTTGGACTTTCAATCTGAGGGTCCCGGGTTCGAATCTCGGTAACGGCGCCTGGAGGGTAAATGGTTGATATTTTTCCGATCCCTCAGGTCAACACACATGTGCAGACCTGCTTGTGCCTCTTTAATCCTGAATAAAAGCTAATTTGTGTTTGCACATTTCTTCTGTCTTTGCTGCTGTGTGCACATGTCAAATGATTGGCATAAGGACAGGCCCGGCGTTTCCTTTTTTGAGGAAATGTCTTGTTTGTTCCAATGTACCTTTTATTTACCTGTGTGCTAGCTGAATCGGTAGCGTAAGCATCACTGACTTGAAGTTGTGTACCTTGTGTAATGGAGAGAGTTACCACTCTTTACTATTTGTTAACCACTTGTGTACATACGAGTGAATGTGGGAGTTGCAGCCCATGAACGAAGAAGAAGGAAAGGGAGAAGTACTTGTTAGAGCCACACCAGCATGCTATTCGAGTAAGCAGGGTCTTTTTTTCTTTCCTTTTTTTATTTTTTAAAAGATATTGTTGTGCCAAGTTATTGTGGACTGTCTACACAAGTAACGTTTTGCTGAATTCTAGCTCCTTTGTAATGGAAGGATGTTTAATCTTGCTTGGTTGACAGTGAAGGATCTGGTAAAATTATTTTGGCTGCTCTCTTGTCGGGGGAATCTAGCTTCTTATGATGAAATGTTTGCGGCACAGCTCCATACTACAGATGCGTGATTAATGCGAGAAAGACAGTGAGTGTAAAAGAACATTTTTCGAGCATCGCTACGTACGGCTTGAGCTTGTTAAGTAAAGACAAACTGCTTGCCAACTGATTAACCTACAGAGTCATTAATGTAAAATTCCTATTTGAGTTCATCATCAATTATGACTCCGAAAACGCGGCGCTCCTGGATTTGCTCAAAGGAGTTATCTTCCACATTCTTTGTGAGAACAAAGGGATATATTTTATACCTTTGTCTTGATGTAATAACTATACTCCTTGTTTTCTGGGGATGAAGTGCCATAGAGGTGGATGTGCACCATTCAGAAACACCATTTAAACACATTTGAAGAGAATTTTGAACTGAGTCGACGCTGACAGCATTGGAATGGAGGGATGTGTCATCTGCATAAAGATCACAAGAGACACTGAGGTCTGACAATAGAAGATAACTGGATAATTATACAGAATAGAAGAGATCCTAGAAAGGATCCTTGAGGAACTCCCACCCCTCCTCCCCCAACCCCCCTTTTTTTTTTTTCTTTTTTTTTTTTTTGTTGTTGTTGTTGTTGCTCGCGTAAAAGAGAAGTTACCATTGGTAAACGAGGGATGTTTTTTGTCGGTAAGCTACGATTCGAAATGGGACAGGGTGGTTGGACCTCTCAAACAGAATAATAGTTTTTGAAGAGAGACACAGAGAGAGAGGGAGGGAGACAGAGAGGGGGGCAGAGAGAGGGTGAGAGAGAGAGAGGTAGAGAGAGAGAGGATGAGGGAGAGAGAGTCATCCAAACATTTGAAACAAGAAAACCACGTTGGAGCGGTGTGTAAAGTATTTATTTGAAAGGCACATCAGCATGCATTCATTGTGTATACATGGTACGCAAAAATATTAATGACTTGATTTCATTGTGAAACTCTGTGTGTGTGTGTGTGTGTGTGTGTGTGTGTGTGTGTGTGTGCGGAACGGAAAATAGGAAGCTAAAGAAATATGTTTAAAGTATAATTATAATAAATATTTGGACGAAAATCCACCGATGACCCCCCACTCGTCCTACACTACAAACCTTACACCTTACCATCGAAGCACCACTCAACCCGCCTTTTAACTAACTAACTAATTATCAACAATCCAACCAAACTAACTAAATGTGGAATAAATCACTATCTAACAACAGATGAGAAAATAACCAGCATGAACGGTCGTGTATTAAAATATATATATATATACCCAAATCAAAGGCTAACTGAGCTTCAAACCAAAACTTCTAGGAGCTTCAACTTAAGCAAAAACGGTATGGAAAAAAAAAGAAGCCAAAACAACTACGTGTGTACGTGCGTGGTGTGTGTTAAGTATCTCTACCCAAAAGTTTGTTTATGTAACTGTAATGGTCAGGCTTTACTGAAGCAGCCTACACGAAATAAGCTAAAGCTTATGGTCGGTACTATTGTTTCATGAATAAATAGATACATAAACAGATAGATAAATGAATAAACAGAGAGAGAGAGAGAGAGAGAAGGGTGTGTGTGTGTGTGTGGTAAAAAGACGCATGATTTCGGCACATTTAGGTTATCATAGCTGAGGCGCCATCAAAAGGAGCGTAATCATTGATCAAGCAAACGCTTACAAAATAAACCACTTGCCGGTAAAGGCTTGAACAATAAACACAGCATGACCTGGGGAACGCAGAAGAAGAAGAACAATAAACAAGCAAAAAGAAAATAACAGATACATAGATACAGCAATTCAAATAAATAAATAAATGATAAATAAATGAACGAAGAGAAAAATAATAAACTAAAACTTTTTGGATTAAACGCGCAGGAAAATCCGTTTCTGAATGCATTTCCAATAAAAAAAAAAAAAAAAAAAAAAGAAGATTGGTCTGTGTATTCTATGTACAGAAATGACAACGGAATACAGATCGGCGTCGATAAAAAGAATTAAAAAAAAAGTCTTTGTATATGAAGCAACAAACACAGTTTTTGTTGCGCATGTCCAAGATTTTCTGGTGACCCTGACTCACTGGATATGAAACAGTACTCTTGGTTATGTCGATGACAAAGGTCATCTTACCGAAAGTTTTGCTGAAGAACGAAGGACCTCTCTCTCTGTGTGTGTGTGTGTGTGTGTGTGTGTGTGTGTGTGTGTGTGTGTGTGTGTGTGTGTGTGTCTCCCTCCCTCTCTCCCTCCACTCTCTCTCTCTCTCACTCTCTCTCAAACACACAGGAGAAGGATGATAAGGAGGAAGAAGAAGGTCACGATGAAGATGTTTATGATGATGATAATAAAGTCAATTTTAGAATGATTTTAAAACAAAGAAGAAGAAAAATATTATATATATGATTACAACTACGACAACGCGTAACAGAACGAAAAAAAAAAAAGTACACGAGTTAACGAGTTACTATAGATCAAAATTCACACCTGTATACATTTTATAACGGTTATGATGTACTATGACGTCCGATATTCCACATCTAAATCTTGTCACAAAATACCTTATATGTCTGTCAATATCAAGCAGTAGATATTGTTCACAATTTACAGATGATTTAAATGTACTATAAAAAGAATATCTATCATTGCTCTGCACATGTTCTTCCCAGTTTTGCCATCTATTATCAATCAGTCGTTGACGAAGTTCTTTTAAAAAGACATTTGTGTTTTTTTGTTAGATAAAGAGAGAGAGAGAGAGAGAGAGAGAGTCGGTCACTGACTGTACCACACGTGTCACTCGACCTCGTTGCTGAGCTTCCAGGTAAACCGGCCAGTGTCATTGAAAGGTTGTGAGTCGCAGGGAACAGTGGATGGCTGATCAGAGGGGTGCTTATCTTGGGGGAAAAATTCGGTTCAAAGATATCTAAAAATCTTAGATAGGACATTCATTCAATGAACCGAGTTTTCTAGGAGGTCACCCTACAATTCGAACACTTAAAAAATAAAAATAAAAAAAGAACAAAAAAGTAACGGTACAAAGATATCTAAAAACCTGAAATCGGACATTCATTCAACGAACCGTGTCTTCTAGAAGGTCACCCTCGGACACGGAAAAAAAAAAATCGTTCCACTGGGCAGCAGGTTGGGTTATCCATACCACTGAACGGCACCATCAAACGAAGAACCGCTGACCGGTCACACCTGTGACTTGACCGTGAGACGAAGCTTCCAGGCGCGACACGAGAAAGCAGGCTCGTGAGCTGGAACCGTTCTGAGGAACTGAATATTCCCTTACTTTATGTGGGATAAAAAAAAAAATATTGATTAAAAAAATATATAAAAATAAATAAAATAAATGGAGACGCGGCTAAGGCCGTCACCAATACAGACGCTGTCGCTGCCAAGACAGGATTTTAGTTCTTGTTTCGGTGAAAAAAAAAAATTCATACATTAAAAATAAATAAATAAGGTAATGTTCAACTTTAGAATACTAAACTCAGGGGGGCTGTTTAGACGAAAAACAAAGGGTGTCTTAGGCTCACCTCGATGCGCTAAGTTGAATGGAACCCTCAGCTAAGCTGTACGACCACTACTTTCCCATGAAACTGCGACAATTTTATACACAGTAAGCTCAGCCGATCACAGCCAGAGCAACCACCTGCAAGCCATTTTGACTGCCGTTCACCCACGTGATCAGCAGTCAAAATGGCGTGCAGGTGGGGGAAGGAGTACTCAGCTTACTGTGTATTTGTCGCAGTTTCATGGGAAAGGAGTGGTCCTAGAGCTTAGCTGAGGGTTCCATTCAACTCAGCGCATCGAGGTGAGCCTAAAACACCCTTTGTTTTTCGTCTAAACAGCCCCCCTGAGTTTAGTATTCTAAAGTTGAACATTACCATAAATAAATAGATAAATAAATAAAGGACAAAAAAAGCAAACATTCACAGAAAAATGGTAAGAACATTCTATGGCTGCAAAAATAATGACACAAAGATGACGCAAGGAAGAAGCAAAACCGTTTCCGATTGCTGTTGTCTCCTTTTCATCACTGCGGTGATATCATTGTGACTACGTCATCTGCGTTGTCATCAGCGGTTTCGTCATGGCGAGCCACGGACTGTTGTCGGCGTTCGCTCATGTTCGTCCGCAGACATTCTATTTTACTCAAGTTTTCTTCTTAAGGTACGTGACAGATTTTACACCGTCAGCGAAGTGACCTTTGAATTTTCGCCCATCGTGTCCTAAAGGTGAAAAAACAAAGGAATAAAAAAAAAAGGAGAAAAGAACCTAAAGTAAGAAAACGGGTTAGGATAACTGGTCCTGACATTGGATTATTCTAACAACTGTAAAAGTTACTGATTGATTGGGAAAGGGGAGAGATAGGGAGAGTAAGAGGGGTGTCGGGGGATAGTGGCTGAAATAATCTACAGAATAAGACAATGAACTGATTTCTAACTAGCTGTTATAAATGCGTTAGTTAATCTAGAAATGGAATGAAAGAAGACGTAAATGGTAGGCTATATAAATCAGCGTGTCAGGTTATCAGTCAACAGCATACTACATTAAAAAATAAAATAGAATCAAGGTGAATGAAAACGCCTTTTCATAAACAAAGAAGACAAAAAAGGTGACATAATGAGGATGAGAATAATATGACGATGAATATAAACTTCTATTACCACCATAGCAATAAGAAAATCAATGGGAACAATCTAACAGCAGTAGGTATACCTATGCATTGTTGAAGTGTAATCAAGACACAGCAAAAGGCACATTTGTGTTAAATAGTACCCATCCATAATGAATATCATAGAGCAAGATAAAAATTGGGAGCATTCATTCGTCTCGACAACAACAAAACCAATAGTAACGACAACTTCTATTGCAACAAAAAAAAAAAATTATATTAAGTCTGCAAACGTTAAAAAAGAAAAACAACAACTTGATGTCATAATAAAAACAATTGATCCCTTGTTTGACAAACAGAAATATCATGACACGATGGTCATGGACATTGTTCACAATAGCAACATTTAAGTATGAGTTAACAGGCACGTCTTTGGTTGGATAAACAACAAAAACAACAGCAATAACAGCAAAAACAAAAAACACCTTTAAAAAAAAAGTGCCAAAAAACTTATTGTAACCCGCGAAATACATATCAGACACATATGTTGGGACGACAGCAGTCCACACAACAGATGACAATAACTTCTTTGATGAACAGACTATAAATAAATAAACGAACGAACCCTTGCATTGACAGGTGTAAAGAAAGTTGCCAGTGTCAGTTGAGTATATCGACTTTCCTCTTCAACAGCCTGCGCGTTACGTAACAGGTAACCTTTGATTAAACTGCAAACTTTGCTTGCTGATGGAGAATTCAGAAAATCAAGAAAATTCAGAAAATCAAATTCAAAACACACACACACACACACACACACACACACACACGTACTAACATATAGGAAATGGTCACCTAACGGCCATCCTATTAATCAATCAACCAATCAATATATATATATATATATATAATATGATGTAAAATATATTTAAAGAAAACCCTCTTAATTATCTGTCTGTATTAAAGACAATACGGAGACAATGGTTTGCATTGTGTTCATCAGTTGCAGGACAAGACAATAACAGCATCGTGACCAAAACAATGACAACCAACATCCCTTCGACACTCTCGTGGCTGATGCAAACTTATTACAGCGATGCCAGTTCAGCCGTGAGAGAAACAAAAAGGAAACAGCTTCCTTGTCGGCTCACAAACAATACTTCTCAGTTCAAAAAGCATTTTCATACACAGTGCAATATTCTCAACCCCACTTATCATGATTCCAATTTTTGTCTTAGCGAACTGCAGTTGTGTAAAACTTATGTGATATTGACAGGACAACAGTGAAAAAGGGTCTTACTTGCCTCTGAACATGTAATATTGAATAAAGTTAGTTATTTTTAAACTCTTTCACGTGACGCCGGTAAAACAGTCTACACTCGGGAGGAAATTTCATAGGATGTTCATCATATGAATCCCCATCATTTCTATAAAAAAAATATTTATACATACATATATATATGTGTGTGTGTATATGTATGTATGTATGTATCCCAAAAAAAGAACCCCGAACCAAGTGTATCTTTCTCCTGAAACAACCAATTGCTCTACAGAACAAACAAACCAACCAAAATGATGATAATGTATCATACCAGTGTGGCTCTCGAAAGTAGCAGAGCCATAAACTGTGCACAGCGTCAGTACTGAAGCTTGCACGGGCCGGACCTTTGTGATTGACACGTTTGACAAGACTGTGTCTGTCTTGCAAGACGATAAGAACAGATATCGAAACTAACAAAGGACTGTGCTTGTTTTGTGTTATGTCTTATCATATACAATTGTTGCCAGTGCAGACGATTGCTTTCTCTTTTTAAGTCGCTGTGAGGTTTCCCTCCTAAATCCCTTCAACCTCTTCCCCAATCCGACCTCCACCGATAGGGGTGAAGGATGGGGATTCGAGCGGGGGGGGGGGGATGGAGGGGAGTGGAAGGGGGGGGGGAGGCAGAAACTGACAACTCCACAATAAATGTACGTCGCAAGCAATCAAGTCAATCGAGCAACAGTGTTCGTTTATAACAACAAATTTCATTTTTTTTCGTGCTTCAGAAAGCAAAAAGAAATGGGAGAAATACCTTTTCATGAAAATATGTCACACACACACACACACACACTTACACACACACACACACACACACACACACACACACAGATTGAGAGAGAGGGGGGGCGGCACAGAAGGACAGAGAGAGATTGATATTGGTCCGTACTTCAGCATACCCGTCGGTTGACGTGTTTCAAATATTGGTTTTGGTTCAAAACTAATTCTACGACACTTTGGTTGGTACATGATCAATATCGCTGTCATCAGTTTTTATGTCAGCACCAATGTAATCGCTATCACAGATTGTATGTTTTAAATGCGTTCTTGGGTCAGAGACCGCCTTCAACAGTAATCATGCAATCATCAATCAAGTACTATGAAGTGTTGCAGCAGTTCTAGCAGCAGTCGTCAGAACTGTGCAACAACAATAATATCGGTTTTCGAGGCTACCGTATCAAAGCTAACCCCACAAATATTGAGCTATTCTGCCTTTGGGCAAACATTGAACAAATACGGTTCTTTTGCATATTTTCACACGACAATTACAACAAAATCAGTTTCATATCCGTGTTAAAAAAACAACAACAACACACTACATATTACAAAATCAGTTTCATATCCGTGTTAAAAAAACAACAGCACACTACATATTTGACCATAAACATGTAAAATATAATATAATATATATATAATATATATATATATATATAGATAGATATATAGATAGATATCCTGCATGCGATGACAGAGGGTAAGCCGCATCACTGTCAGTATACAGAATTATGCTATAGCAAGAAGGCACAGAAGTTTAAAGAATTATTCAATCACATACATCTAGAATAAGATCATGTTGAATGAAATAAAGATGTTCACAATTATCTGTTCAACAGATCCATCAGCACCCACTGATGTTGATCCAGACAACTAATCTTGGCGGGCTTTCGTTTAACTGCTACAACAAGAAGGTTATTTTCGAGGTTATCCTATCAAAAGAAAAAAAAACATAAGTACTGAGCAATGGTCAACATTGCATGTTAACATAGTATATGCATTGCCAATGTAGCTTACGGTTTGCTAACATAATGCGAGCATCTGTGCATAACAAGATAACATACGGCTTGCTAACGTGGAAAAGGATTCTCGTGTGTCAAAAAATGGTTTGCTAACACAGAGTATGGTCTGTGTGCGTCACACCGTCTTGGCCAAGTCCTCTGAAGCATTGAAGGTAACAAAACACACGTTGGTCTCCTGAACACTACTCTTCACCACAAAGACGTATTCTTCCTAATCAGCTTTGGCGTTGAAATCTTGGAACTGGGTCAAAGAAAGAGCATTTTGTGTAACCAGTTAATGCAAAGAGCTGTTTTTAAGTTGCCGTGTTTTAAAAGGCTCCTTGGCACACACATACAAAGACAGTTTCCGACTTCTAAATGGAGCGCCAGGGGTGTATACCTAGCATTATGAGATCAGTACGAGTTAATCCGATCATCTGATCATTGTGCAGCAGCCTGCTGGACTCACCAACTCTGGAGATGATTAAACAGGAGTTGGCATTCAGGTATTTCTGCCAAATACACTAAGAGCACTACTATGAGTGAAACGTTGACTAAGACTTCAACTGTTTCATCCCCTCCCCTCACGAACCCACCCCGTCCCCTTGGACAGTGTGACCAGAAAGGTGAACCTGCAGAGCTAGAACGGAAACATCTGGTATCCTGATTTGGCTGGGTTCGGATGAGGAGTAAAAGCTTTTGTGGTAAAGAGTTGCGATCATTCATCAACGTGACAATAAAGCAATGCATCGTGCTGAAAATGGGGTGTGTGTGTGTGTGTGTGGGGGGGGGGGGGGGTCGGGGTGGAGGGGGGCTAGCTAAAACGGTGTGACCCTTCTTCCCTTCTTGAAAGGCACACACGGAAACTATGCCCTGTCTCATCAAACCAGCATTTTGTTGAGATGTGCATCAAGATCGTGCGTAACGGATTCATGCTCACTGCATTACATGTTCGTGACATCAGTCAGTTGGGACAAAAGTGTCCGCGGGCTTGTGACGTCATAGTTTCAATGCTCTGAGTGCAAAGTAATTCCTTCAAAAACTGCTAGCAATTATGTAACCAAAAATAGTTTGAAAGGCGCTAACAAGCGGCATAAAAAATATTGAATAAAAACTTCGTTTCATGAGCAAACCATCAATGAAACCATGACGTCCCAAAGTCTGCAGACTAAGCCAAGAAGGTTCTGACGTCAGCCAGAATGGTTTTCCGACAGAGGGGGCAGGCGTGGTAGCCCTGGCCACAATCGTAGCAGAAGGCGAAGTGGCCGCAGGGCAGGAATGTGATGGACACGGACCTGGTCTGGCACTTCCGGCACAGCTGGCGGGCCTTCAGCCTCCGGTTCTCCTCGCGGAGGGCGTGCAGCTTCCGACCGAGGAGGAGGTTCTCCGGCTCCTGGCCATGGCCCGGCTTCCCAAGGTTGGTCTTCTTCGCCGGAGATGGCGTGGACTGCTGCCTGTCCACCACCCCCTTGCTCGCGAGAAACACCTTCGCTGGTGCCGCCCCATCCTCATCCAGACCTCCTTTTCGGACGACTGGCGGGGATGGAGCAGTCACCTGCTCAGGGGACTCTTCTTCCGAATCACCGTCGCTTCCGTAGCGGTCGTTGGCCTGACGCTTCAGGCTTCTTTCTCTGGAAGGAGGGCATTCCTGTGTGGCGGTGGTGTTGCTGTCGCTCTTGGCCAGCTCCTCCATCAAAGTAACGGCTGTCAGGGTCACACGTCGACCCTGCAGGGTCTTGATGGCCTGCAGGACGTCCTGACGTGTGTACTCCGTCACGCCCAGCACGGCCACGGCGTAGGGCTCGTTCAGGAGGTCTTCCTGGTCATTCTTCAGCAGGGGGTCAAGGTCGTTGCGGCTTTTCTGGCGGTGAGGGCCCTGTGTGCATGGACATACAGGTCATCTCTCTCTCTCTCTCTCTCTCTCTCTCTCTCTCTCTCTACTCGTCCACCCGCGTACACACACTGATGTGATTACATGCACTGGCAAACACAAATGCGCAAGAATGTATTCATCAACCGAACGCACACATTTGTTCACACACAGAGGCGCGCAACTGAGAGCGCGACCCATACACCTTTCTCTTCTACACTTACCATTAGCCTTGTCTCCCATTGAATGATATGCAAAGCAGCACTCAAGCTCCATCGTTATTATCCGATTATCGTCGTCCTTGTCATTATCATCATCGTTGTCATAATATATATATATATATATATATATATATATATATTCATAAAGAAGCGGAACTCATGAAAATAGGAAAAAGAAGAAAGAAAAGACAAAAAGTAAAGAAACTGAAGAAATCAATGAAGGAAATCACAGAGCATCGAAAGAAAGAACTGAAGACATTATTTTCAATTATAAGTCGCCATCCTTCTTGTCGCGAACTATCTAATATTGAGGACCAGAACATTCATTATCATTGTACACGTGTGTGCCCGTGGGTTCCCATTGCGTGCTTGCTTGACAACATACTCCAGAAAGCATCCCATTCCTAACTTTTTCTGGGCCGCTTTTCTCTCTCTCTCTCTCTCTCTCTCTCTCTTTCTCTCTCGGCCTGACTAAGCGCGTTGGGTTACACTGCTGGTCAGGCATCTGCTTGGCAGATGTGGTGTAGCGTATATGGATTTGTCCGGACGCAGTGACGCCTCCTTGAGCTACTGAAACTGAAACTGAAACTGGGCCGCTTTTAAGTTCCCGGCAGCTTGAATTCACTCCCTTGGATCGCGTGTCCCTGTTCGCAATATGTGATATGGGAAACAACCGTGTGCGTTTTCTTTTCCAACAGGCCTGTTACTTCCCTTCGCCACGGCGTTTCATTTTGAATGTTTGAACGCGCGCTGGGTCTCTGTCTCTCTGTCTGTCTCTCGCTATGTGTTGGCGAAAACAAGAGAAGATGAGGGAGACAGAGAGGGGAAGAGAGAGAAGGAGAGAGAGAAGGGGGGGGGGTTGAGGGAAAGAGACAGAGATGATCAGACTGGGAAGAAGAGAGCGAGAGAAAGAGAAAATGAGAAACTGAGAGAATGCGAGTAAAAAAAAAAAAAAGTAAAAAAATCAAAGAAAAAGAAAAAAGAAAAAAAAGGTGATTGAGGGACGTGGGAGGGGGACAGCGAGAGCAAATCTCGGAATGACAGAGACTGAGAAAGAGAAGGAAAAAGAGAGACATGCAGAGCCGGGGATGGGCCTGGCAGGGGACTGACCGGCAGACACTGCAGATACTAGTACAGACCGACAGACAGAGAGGGAGATAGATGCATGACAAGGACATAGGAGAGAGGCCAGGCCGGGCAGGATGGGGAAGGGGTGGGGGTGAAACATGAGAGCGACAGAAAGAGAGCGAGGGGATGGAGACTGAGAAGGAGAGAATGGGAAGAGGGAGTGGAAAGAGAAATTAAAAAAAGAACGTTATAATATGCAGTTCCCTACCCATTTCCCCCCCCCCCCCCCACCGCCCCCTTTCATGTATTATGATACATGCTTTTCCTTCCAGAGAGATTATGAATAAAGTAGATAAATAAATAAATAAACGAAGAACTAAATAAATGAATAAATAAATAAAGTCTGTATTCCTTGTTGTTGTTTTTCTGTATGATATTTCCCAGTGACAGCTCTCTTGTTACCGTGGTTCATTTTTTTATACGTTGATAAAGTGCATTCTAACTTTTACACACGTGCTACTAGTACATTCTATACATGCACACGCACTGCCTCGATTTCGGCCACATCCGGAAGCTCGAAGTCAGTCGCCGGGTTTCAAACCAGCGATACAAAAGTGAAACGAAAGGGAAGACAGGCGGGCACGGGGGGGAAAGAAAGAGGGAGGTTTGGGGGGTCGGGGGGTCGGAGGGTCCGGGTGGTGGGGGGTGTGGGGGTTGAGGGGAGGAAGTTGGTGTCAGTAAGAAAAAAAATAAAAATGAAAAATCCCGCGAGTCTCAGCTGCTTGATAACTTCCTGACCGGGTGTTCTGTCACGAACCTTTGCTCAATCTATTTTATCTAGTTATTCATTTATGTAGTATGGTTATGATGATGATTGATATTAGTAGTAGTAGTAGTAGTAGTAGTAGTCTTTTTCTTCCTGTAATGTCCATCGGTCGTCGCCGACCTTTACTGACAGTAGTAGTAGTAGTAGTTGTTGTCTTGTTTTTCTTATTGACAGTAGTAGTAGTAGTAGTAGTAGTAGTAGTAGTAGTAGTAGTAGTAGTAGTAGTCTTTTTCTTCCTGTAATGTCCATCGGTCGTCGCCGACCTTTACTGACAGTAGTAGTAGTAGTAGTTGTTGTTGTCTTGTTTTTCTTATTGACAGTAGTAGTAGTAGTAGTAGTAGTAGTAGTAGTAGTCTTTTTCTTCCTGTAATGTCCATCGGTCGTCGCCGACCTTTGCTGACAGTAGTAGTAGTAGTAGTAGTTGTTGTTGTCTTGTTTTTCTTATTGACAGTAGTAGTAGTAGTAGTAGTAGTAGTTGTTGTTGTCTTTTTTTCTTATTGACAGTAGTAGTAGTAGTAGTAGTAGTAGTCTTATTTTTCTTATTGACAGTAGTAGTAGTTGTTGTTGTAGCAGTCTTATTTTTCTTATTGACAGTAGTAGTAGTAGTAGTAGTCTTATCTGTCTTATTGACAGTAGTAGTAGTAGTTGTAGTAGTAGTTGTTGTTGTTGTCTTATTTTTCTTATTGACAGTAGTAGTCGCAGTCTTATTTTTCTTAGAGTCTTATTTTTCTTTATTGACAGTAGTAGTAGTAGTAGTCTTATCTTTCTTATTCACAGTAGTAGTAGCAGTTGTAGTAGTTGTTGTTGTTGTTGTAGTCTTATTTTTCTTCCTGTAATGTCCACCGGTCGTTGCTGAACGTTACTGGCAGCAGTAGTAGCAGTAGCAATAGTAGTAGTAGTAGTAGTAGTATGCTGCTAA
>NC_134876.1:33149606-33154606 GCF_041734735.1 Babylonia areolata
GCTGTTAACGTCGATTCTTTCGCCGTTCGTATGGAGAGAGTTAATGCCGACTGTCTCATACGTCAATCATTGACACATTCGCTTCACTGATATTTCAAGCCTTCCCTGCGATGAATGAACAATGACAGAGAAAGAAGGGGGTGGGGGTGGTGTGGGGTGGGGTGGGGTGGGGGGGGTCATCCAAGCTATTGACAAACTGGGATGAATGGATGAATGAAGGATCCGTGTTGAGCCACTGCGGGAAAACGAGGCTTTATTTCGTCACCCATAGCTGCTTCTATCCTGTCAGGGAACATTCGCTGTTTTGTCGTAGTGAGGTGCATACATGTCCGTGTGGCTGTCGCTGATTCGTTTTCCTGAATGGTACGACAATCACTGATTGTCCGGGACTCTTTTTTTTTCTTTTTTTTAAAATTTTTTTTACGCACTTGGAATCAGACGGAGTCCAGTAATATCCGGGACTTTTGCTCACTTGGAATAAAGTCTGATCGTGTTACCGACTTCTTTTTTTTCTTTTATGTATCCAAGTATAAAAGAATTTCCCACATGTTACAGGACCCTACCCCCCCTCCTCTCTCCTCCCTCCCCCCCCCCCTCACACACACACACACACACTGACGCCGATACGATGTCCACCATGCGTACTTCCTGCCGTACGTGACTGACTGAACGAGATGACGAAGAGGAAAGGTGGGGCCTGTTGATGAACTATCCGTTACGTTGCTCTCCTCTCGAGCTTCTCAACAGCTGTTGTGTAGCTCAACTGCTAAATAATTCTATAAATCGACTTACGGACTCTGTATTATTGGCAGGCGAGCTTCACGGCTTTATGTAATGTTCTGACACCATGCGTCAGTACGTGTACTTTGTTTGATAGTACACACACACACACACACACACACACACACACACACACACACACACACACACAAGCAAACACACACACACACACACAGCCACACACGCAAACACAAACACACACACACACACACACGCACGCACACACACACACACACACACACACACACACACACACGCACATACACACACACAAACATAAACGCACGCACGCACACTCGCACGCATGCACGTGCAGAATCATCACACACGACATAGCATTCATCTTACATAACATAATAATAATAATAATAATAATAATAATGGATACTTATATAGCACACTATCCAGAAATCTGCTCTAGGTACTTTACAAAAACGCTTTTGATAACATAAAACATTATATCTATGTTACATACACACACCAAAATGTGACCACACACACACACGCGCGCGCGCGCACGCACGCACGCACACACACACACACACACTGCATACATACATTTTAACATACATGTGTATCTAACAGCTACCCTAACACATACGCACACATAGGCAGGCACAAACTTACATAAACACACGCACACACAATACACATTCATATACATGCATGTAGTTGTGGACCTGCCACAATTGAACTTATTGCTGAGGGAAAAGGTGAGTTTTGAGACGAGATTTAAAAGATGCGAGGGAATCAGAATGACGGAGATTATCAGGGAGCTTGTTCCACGTCTTTGGCGATTGAAAAGAAAACGATCTGTGTCCATAGGTCTTACTTCTGACGTGAGGTATCCTGAGAAGTCGAGTATCAGAGGAAGAACGGAGCTGGCGAGACGGGGTATAGATATGGATGAGTTCAGAAAGATACTTGGGGCCAGATCCGTTGACTGCAGAAAAGGTCAGAGTGGATAGCTTATAGTCTATTCGATCAGAAACAGGCAACCAGTGGAGAGACTGAAGGAGAGGAGAAACATGGTCAAATTTAGAAGCTCTGCAAATGAGTCTGGCAGCGTTATATAGATCAAAATATCTTAGTAAAGCACAATTCACGATCACAATACTTAAGACCAATATCTAGTGGTGGTGTGTCCATCGAGATCGATGATGACCATCGTTGTCATCCAGCTGGGGGATGGGGGAGGGTGGTGGTGGGGTGGGGGGGGGGGAGGATGCTCATGAATCTATCTGTGAATGCGCAGATGACTGAATAGTCCAATCTGCGCACGAAATGTTCGCTGACAGTTGGGGCAGACAAAGACAGGCATATCATTGTCAGGGGGCTTGTTTGCCCGTGACTTTCTGGCCTGCCTCTTCTGAATAGCTGCAGCAGTCCTGTTGGCCTCGCACAACTTGGCACCTTTGTGCACAGCAGCGCGCCATTTGTCACGGTCCACTGCAGATTCCTCCCAGGAGTCAGGGTTGATATCAAACGCTTTAAGAGAGACTTTCAGAGTATCTCTGAAGCGCTTCTTCTGACCTCCGTGTGATCTCTTCCCTTGTTGCAGCTCGCCATAGAAGAGCCTTTTGGGCAGCCGATGGTCTGGCATGCGCGCCACGTGTCCAGCCCAGCGAAGCTGGGACTGCATCAGGATGGTGAAGATGCTGGGAAGGGTGGCTTTTGCGAGCACCTCTGTGTCTGGGGTCCTGTCTTGCCACTTGATGTTCAGTAGCTTCCTGAGGCATGTTGTGTGGAAGTGGTTCAGCTTCTTGGCATGTCGTTGGTACACTGTCCAAGTTTCGCAGGCGTACAGTAGTGTGGGGAGAACTACTGCTCTGTAGACCTTTAGCTTGGTCTCAAGACTAATGCCTCTTCTGTTCCAGACATTTGCACTGAGTCTGCCAAAAGTTGCGCTTGCTCTTGCAATCCTGAGGTTCACTTCATCGTCGATGGTCGCATTTCGTGATAGTGTGCTACCAAGGTATGTGAACCGCTCCACCGCACTGAGTCTCTGACCGTTGACTGTGATGTTGGGCTCAACGTAGGGTTTCCCTGGGGCTGGCTGATGGAGAACTTCAGTTTTCCTCGTGCTGATGGTAAGGCCAAAGTTCCTGCTGGCAGTGGCAAACTTGTCGACGCTGAGTTGCATGTCAGCTTCAGATCCAGCGTTGAGGGCACAATCATCAGCAAACAAAAAGTCTCTGATGATGTCTGTCATGACCTTCGTTTTTGCTTGTAGCCTTCTGAGGTTAAACAACTTGCCATCTGTTCGGTACTTTAGGCCGATTCCAACATCGCCATCTCTGAAGGCATCAGTAAGCATTGCAGAGAACATGAGGCTGAACAGCGTTGGAGCCAGGACGCAGCCTTGCTTGACACCATTTGTGACAGCAAAAGGAGCAGATGTTTCGCCATTGTCCTGGACTCGAGCCTGCATGCCTTCATGGAACTGGCTGACCAAGGAAATAAATTTCCGAGGGCATCCGTACTTGGCCATGATCTTCCACAGTCCCTCTCTACTCACGGTGTCGAAGGCCTTAGTGAGGTCGACATAGGTGGAGAACAGATCAACATTTTGCTCCTGACATTTCTCTTGCAGCTGCCTTGCAGCAAACACCATGTCGGTGGTTCCGCGCTCTTTCCGGAATCCACATTGGCTCTCAGGCAAATGACCTTGGTCAAGGTGTGCTGTGAGGCGGTTTAGTAGGATCCTGGCAAGTATCTTGCCTGCGATGGAGAGCAAGGAAATGCCCCGATGGTTATCACAGGCTTGCCGGTTCCCCTTTCGC
This sequence comes from Babylonia areolata, assembly GCF_041734735.1. NCBI lineage: Eukaryota > Metazoa > Mollusca > Gastropoda > Neogastropoda > Buccinidae > Babylonia > Babylonia areolata. The sequence goes on from NC_134876.1 coordinate 33,153,170, forward strand.
TTGTACAAGTGAATGATAGATGCATCTTTGAAATCCTGGGGGATCGTCTCTTCTTTCCACATGAGTGAGTACAGCTGATGGAGCTTCTCAGTCAGCACAGTGCCTCCATCCTTGTAGACCTCTGCTGGTATGGAGTCTGAGCCAGGTGCTTTGCCACTGGATAACAGACGGATTGCTTTCTGGGTCTCAAGAAGTGTTGGCGGATCGTCCAGTGCTTCGTTGATGGGGACTTGTGGGAGACGGTCTATGGCTTCATCATTTATGGAGGAAGGGCGATTTAAGACACTGTTGAAGTGCTCAGCCCAGCGTTCGAGAATTTTCTCCTTCTCGGTGATCAAGTTATTCCCATCTGCACTGAGGAGGGGGGATGATCCTGAGGATGTGGGGCCGTAGACTTCTTTTAAGGCATCATAGAACCTCTTCATATCGTGCCTGTCAGCATATCCCTGGATCTCATCAGCTTTGCCACTCAGCCACTTATCCTGCATCTGGCGTAACTTTTGCTGAACAATCCTGCGGATGGCATCGTACGCATCCTTTTTTGATGTGGACTTTGGGTTGCTCAGGTAGGCTTGATGCAGACGGCGTTTCTCATCCAGAAGCTGCTTGATTTCATCACAGTTTTCATCAAACCAGTCTTTGTGCTTTCTGGTCATGGGTCCCAGGGTCTCTGAAGCTGTACTATAGATCAGCTCACGCAGGGTCCTCCAGTCAGACTCCACATTCTGGTTGTCCAGAGAGGCGGATTCCAGACGATCTTCCAGCAGTTCCACAAAGGACTGTTTGATGGTGATGTTATTCAGCTTAGCGATGTTGAGCCGTTTTGGAGCCTTCTGGCCTTGGGGGCGTCTCTTGGGCTGGATTCGAATATTCAGCTTCGAGACTACAAGGCGATGGTCTGTCCAACACTCGGCGCCGCACATGGTCTTTGTTACACGTACATCTTGCCTATCCCTTTTCCTGACGATGACGTAATCGATGAGATGCCAATGCTTTGAGCGTGGGTGCATCCATGACGTCCTGTTACGGGTAGGGAGGCAGAAAACTGTGTTCGTTATCAGCAGTTCGTGCTCTGCACAAGTCTGAAGCAAAAGCAATCCATTTGGGTTGCAGTGGCCCACACCGTGCTTTCCAATCACTCCATCCCAGGAGATGTAGTCAGAGCCAACTCTAGCATTGAAGTCCCCAAGAATGATGAGCTTGTCTGCTTTAGGGATAGCAGCAATGACAGAGTGAAGGTCCTCGTAGAACTTCGCCTTCACTTCATCCGGGTTGGTCATGGTTGGGGCGTAGGCACTGACAATGGTGAGGTGCTTCTGGCCAGATGCCAGTGGGAGTTTCATGGTCATAAGCCTATCGTTGACTCCCTTTGGGATTCCAGCTAGCTTGCTGACAAGTGCTGTTTTTACTGCAAAACCAACGCCAGCCTCACGTCGC
>NC_134876.1:33159606-33164606 GCF_041734735.1 Babylonia areolata
CCCAAAGGCATTGTCAAATCTTGTGGTTTTAGTACAGTATGGTGCTGCTGCTGATGATGATATATATATATATATATATATATATATATATATATATATATATATATATATATGTGTGTGTGTGTGTGTGTGTGTGTGTGTGTGTGTGTGTGCGTGTGTGTGTGTGTGTGTGTGTGTGTGTGTGTGTGTGTGTGTGTGTGTGTGTGTCAATCTTAAAAAGTCAACCCCACAAAGAGCACAGAATTACATACGTCGTTGGTATCAATCTGATCTGGATAACCTTGGTAACTGTTTCCAAATGATCTAGCTTTGCCGACTGAAAAAAACATAATTTATATGATGTTGGTTAATTCAGGTGGTAACCCATCTAGCATACCCATTTTTAAATTACTTGGTGACGTCATTGATTATAAACAGGTGGTGAAGTTTTGAGGTGTTTATCTTACTTCAAAGCTGGCATGGAACATTCACTTTGATTACATCTTAACAAAGGCAAGGAAAAGTATCAATTTTATGAAAATTATAAGCCGCTTACCCTGGGGAATGGATACAAAAACATTGATTCATCTTTCCATGGCCCTTGTTAGATCTAAGATAGCCTATGCACAAGAAATATTTTTCAGTGCACTTAAATATCTATTACAAAAGATTCAAAGTGTAGACTGTAAGGCAATCAAAATTGCCCTCGGAGTGCCCTCTCAGACGTCCAACCAGGAAACATACAAAACAGCCGGAATTCTTCTCTTAAATGAACATCGTGAGTTAGCAACAGCAAAATTCGCTGTGAGATACACTTCAATGACAAAAAAAATTCATTGCTGATGAACTGACGGTAAGATCTGACATTGCTTTTCCTAAAAGAGCGAAAGCCATTTCATCACAAGAAACAGTTGCAACTTACGTTTCAAATTTGTTAAAAGAATCTGATGTTAACATGAAAAAGTTAGCTGCAAAACCACATCATATTCCTGTTCTTTTATGGGAAATGTTGAAAGCAGATTTTGATATCAGTTTTTCTGAAACAAAAAAGGAAGAACACATCAGTATCACGACAAGTACTGCCAGAATTCATATAGCAGAAAAATATCAGAATCATCTCCTTATATTTACAGATGGATCTGTTCTTGATAACAAAAATGCTGGTGCGGCTTTCTATATTCCTGCCTTTAAAGTTGAAAAATCTTACTTTATTGGAAAACATCTTTCCATATTCACGGCTGAGCTGATTGCTATTATACAAGCTCTGAACTACTTAGTGAGCCATCAAATAGTTTTCTCGAAAATAGCATTCTTTGTTGATTCCAAATCAGTACTTTATGCTTTAGAATTATTTAACCTTGAAACAAGACCTAACTTGGTTATTGAGGCAAATCATAGTACATTGTTTGAGGATTAAAATGATTGAGGTCAGTTTTTGTTGGGTGCCTTCTCATGTGGGCATTCATGGCAATGAAACTGCTAATGAAGCAGCTAAAAGAGGAGCACAAGATTCAGAAAAATCGACGAAAATACATGTCCGTCTTTCCGTAAAAGAGGCATACACTTTGTTAGAAAAATCGGTATGGGGTCGATATCATAACCGATGGAAGGAAAGGTTTTTAAAAACATAAAGGGACATTATTCCCCGAGAATACTATAAAAGAAAAGATACCGATTCCGTCAACTTCCTATACAATATTAATAACCTCTACTTTCTTCCGTATAAAACTTGATGCGCTGAAGACATAGTAAAAATGTTACATGCATCTGTGGTAAGCAGTTCAGCTTGCATCATTGTTTGTTTCACTGTTGGCAGTTACGTACCTTCTTGCCCAAGTATTTCAAAGAGAATAACTATTCTGCAGATGATTTTTGGAAAGTCATTTCTGACGAGGTTCTTATGGTCGAACTTTCACATACATTAGTTCATTGCCCTATTTCTACATTCCTTTAATGTACTTCAAAATTGTGTTAATGGTTTCTGAGGCAGAACACGAATGCGAATGCGAATCATAAATTCATTATTGCTGAGGCCACAGTCCCTCATAAAGGGAAACGGTATATAGAACACAAGCACATCACAGCCATAAGAAAATGTCTACATGCATCAACGGTCATGTCAAATATAACAAGAGTTTGAATCCTAACGTTAAGACAAAAGGCTGTATCATCTCTTGATTTAAACGCAGTGTACGAAAAAAAAAAGATTGACAGATTCCGATTATAACTATTTCTAATAGTCAACATCAAGAAACTTAATTCAAAGGCACGTGGATGTCAGAAATATTAATTTTGAAGGAACAAACTTTTATCTGACATTACAAAGAGCTGGAAAATTCAAGACAAAGTGCGATTCATCTCCCTTGGATTCTTGACATTATTGACAGATGAACATTCTCTCATCAAATTCTCTGTATCTATAATGATATACAGTTAGATTAGACACATTGACTCGAAATGTTGTCGTTATATATGTCGAGTGTTTGTCCATAGAAATTATAAGACAAGGGTCAACTTCGTGGTTGTTATAGTTAGTTTTATCACTAATTTGAATAGTTCGTGTCATTTTTGCTACGGAGAGAGAGAGAGAGAGAGAGAGAGAGAGAGAGCTTAAACTCCCACGTTCATTTGTATAGATGCGAACTGGCTTTTACGTGTTAGGCCGTTTTTGCCCACCCCAAGCCCTATCCCCCACAACCCTTCCCCCGCTTAATGTAGAGGCAGCGATATTTAGTTTTCGGGGGTCTGTTGACTACTTCCGATGGGATTTCAGCTGACGTTACACACCGACACTGGTCACTTGTGAAAAAAAGGGAAAGAAAAGTAAACGATAACTAGCATTCAATAAAAACATGTTTTACCGGTGTAATAGTTTCAGTTTCAGTTTCAGTAGCTCAAGGAGGCGTCACTGCGTTCGGACAAAACCATATACGCTACACCACATCTGCCAAGCAGATGCCTGACCAGCAGCGTAACCCAACGCGCTTAGTCAGGCCTTGAGAAAAAAACAACAACAACAAAAAAACACAAAAAAAACCAACAAAAAAAACCGGGGGAATAAATAATAGATAAGCTTGCATAAATAAATAAATAAATAAATAAATAAATAATTATAATATAGAAAAAGGTAGTAGTAATAATATTAGTAATACTAATAAAATGATAATAATAAAACATAAATAAATAAATAAGACAACAATGGTGATAAATAAGCGAATAAATGTAAAATATGTAATGTAAAAAGCGAATAAATGTAAAAAATGTGTAATAAAGACATGGGAGTGACTATGTCAGATATTGTCAACATGAAATAGTTTGGGTTTTTCAATTCAAGCTGCATTGTTTTGTTTTCGTTTGACCATCCTTTCATGCGGAAATTATTCATCAACTCTAGTTTATTGAACGCTTGTTCGGAGGCGGGGTTTTTTGGGGTTTTTTTGTTGTTGTTGTTGTTTTGTTTTTTTTTTGTTTTTTGTTGTTGTTGTTTTGTTTTGTTTTGTTTTGTTTTGTTGTTGTTTTTTTGTTTTGTTTTGTTTTGTTTTGTTTGTTTGTTTTTGTTTTATTTTATTTTATCTTATTTTTATTTTCCTGCGTACCGCAACTTGGTCATTCAGTGTAAAGATTTGTATTTGTATTTCATTTTTATCACAACAAATTTCTCTGTGTGGGCTGCTCTCCACAGGGAGAGCTCGTCGCTACCCTACAGCGGCAACTTTTTTTTTTCTTTTTTTTTCTGCGTGCAGTTTTATTTGTTTTTCCCATCGAAGTAGATTTTTCTACATAATTTTGACAGGAACAACCATTTTGTTGCCGTGAGTTCTTTTACGTGCGCTAAGAGCTTGCTGCACACGGGACCTCGGTCTATCGTCTCATCCGAATGACTAGCGTCCAGACCACCACTCAAGGTCTAGTGGAGGGGGAGAAAATATCGGCGGCTGAGCCGTGATTCGAACCAGCGCGCTCAGATTCTCTCGCTTCCTAGGCGGACGCGTTACCTGTAGGTCATCACTCCACAAGATGGATTAGTTGTCAGTGTGATGCTGCATCACCAACCCATTCCCTGTAGAACACTATGTAGGTGTGTGTTTTTTTGGTGACATATGGACGACGACACTGATGACCGAGTCCAACTTGATGAAGTCAGAGGTATTTTTAGAACGATAGACAACAGCACTAACAGTTTCAGTTTCAGTAGCTCAAGGAGGCGTCACTGCGTTCGGACAAATCCATATACGCTACACCACATCTGCCAAGCAGATGGCTGACCAGCAGCGTAACCCAACGCGCTTAGTCAGGCCTTGAGAAAAAAAAGGTGAATAGATAATAGATAAGCTTACATAAATAAATAAATAAATAATAATTATAATATAAAAAAGGTAGTAGTAATAATAATAATAATAGTAAAATAATATTAATAAATAAATAAATAAGACAACAATGATGATAAATAAGCAAATAAATGTAAGACATGAAGACACACATTCACACATACACCCACACATAGAAATGAGTGTGTGGAGGAGGGGAGTAGAGGAGGTGCAGGGTAATGTGTGTGTGTGTGTGTGTGTGTGTGTGTGTGTGTGTGTGTGTTGGAGCTCATGTACGTTTATATGTATTTGACTGTGCTTTCATATCTGTGAAACTGCATGTTTGGTGCATATCTGTTAAGCACTAACAACAACAATAGAGTTAGTCAATCAAATAATAAAACGAAGAACAGAATTGATAACCACTGCGTTGTTGAATTGAGGTGATAAATCCTGTCCATATCTCTCCTACCCTACAACCCTGTATATGTCATACTGTTTGTGTTTACGGTGTATGTTACATCACTTTTGTTTACCACTCTGTTGTGTTACACATTTTGATCTGTATTGTCTTATCAGAGGATGCATGACGTGACACAATGGTATCGACGATAAAAAAGATAAACAGTGAGGTCGGTGCAGAACAAAAACAAACAAGTGATGGGTGATCTCAGGTGATCATGATACGCCCCCCCCCCCCTCCATTTCTTTAAC
>NC_134876.1:33172106-33177106 GCF_041734735.1 Babylonia areolata
ATGACAGAAAACAAAAGTGAATGGAAAACTATGTTTTACGCTGTTCGATAATAATGTTTAGTAGGACGATGGTCCTAGAGGGACGACATGTGAAACTGAAAATAGTTCTGAGGACGGGTTGATTTCACAGACACCTTTTGTTCACACACGTCAAGGAAAATCACAGATTTGTGAATTTCAGAACAAACCAAAATGAACGATGAGGTAGGTGATTCCATGAATTGACCAGCCCGGTCGGAAGCAGGAAAACGTTCTTCTCCTTCCTTGTCTCTCCCCACGTCACTCCAGCATTGTACAGACTCAGTTTCACACGGTAGTGGTGGCGTCCAGTCATTGCAGATAGACGATATTTTTCCCTGTGTGAAATCCCAGCTTGCTTTTTATTCATTTTCCCGGGGGAAAAAAAACAAACCCCGCCTCCGTCGTCTGTCGTGTTTTTTGGTGTGTGTGTGTGTGTGTGTGTGTGTGTGTGTGTGTGTGTGTGTGTGTGTGTGTGTGTGTGTGTGTGTGTGTGTGAATAGAATAGAATAGAATAGAATACTTTTTATTCTATTCTATTATATATATATATATATATGTGTGTGTGTGTGTGTGTGTGTGTGTGTGTCTGTGTGTCTGTGTCTGTGTGTGTGTCTGTGTCTGTGTGTGTGTGTTTGTGTGGCAAACAGAAGATCCAATACCTAATAATAATGCCTACGCATTCACGGAGTAGACACTGCTACTCCCGATGACTCTTTATGGACACTGACACCGAAACACTCATCCCTGCAGTAATCAGGACAGCCATAGCAGCAGCAGCAGCAGCAGCAGCAGCATTGATGCTGGTCGTGTAGGAGGAAGCAGATGAAACGTTTCCGTTTCGTCATCATGAAGAGGCGCCACCGTGGCAGAACAGAATCGGTCTGATGTGGAGATTTGTCACTGACCCAGTAGTGTTGGTTCACCAGTCATCAGGATTCCAGACCCCATCTCGGCATGGCCAGTGTGTCAGTGTCAGTGCCTGGTGAAGGCAAGGGAGCTTTGACTCCAATTTTCCTCACTCCACGTAGGTGTCAATCGGAATGGTGGCCTGGTGAAACGAAACGAAACGAAATTTTATTTCACCAGGGTAATGAGATAAGCAAGTACACATGTTTTTTTTTTTTCCACCCAGCCCTGGACAAAGAAAGAAAAAAGAAGAAAACACACACACACACACACACACACACACACACACACACACACACACACACACACACACACACACACACACACACACAACAAGAAAACAAAAAACACGCACAAATTCGCAATTATCAAGTACAAGAAAAAGAAAAAAAAAGAATTAAGTACCATTTATAAAAAATTTTAAAAAAGACAAAAAACTTTAAAAGAAGGAAGGTAAGGGGGTGGGGGTGGGGGCGAGGGGTGAGAGAGAATCTGAGCGCACTAGGTTCGAATCCCACAGTCACCAGGACTACCCCCCCTCCCCCCTGCCCCCGTCTGCCCCCCACCCCCCACACCCCCATCCCCTCTCTACTAGACCTTGAGTGGTGGTCTGGACGCTAGTCATTCGGATGAAGACGATGAACCGAGGTCCCGTGTGCATCATGCACTTAGCGCACGTAAAACTGAGACCCGCGGCATCAAAAGGGTTGTCCCTGGCAACATTCTGTAGAAAAAAGTCCACTTCCATAAGAAAACGAATACAATTGCAGGCAGAAAATAAGGGGGGTGGGGGTGGCGTTGTCAGTGTAGCGACGCGCTCTCCATTTGGGGAAACCAGCCCGAATTTCACACAAAGAAATCTGTTTTGACAAAAGAGTAATACAATAGAATACAACACAACACAATGTAATACTACACAACACAACACAACACAATACATGCACAATATAATACACTACAATACAACACAATACAATACAATACAACACAACACAACACAACACAATACAATACTACACAACACAACACAACACAATACATGCACAATACAATACACTACAATACAATGCAATAAAATACAACACAACACAACACAACACAAGACAACACAATACACTACAACACAATACAATACACTACAACACAATATAATACAATACAATACAACACAACACAACACAACATAATACAATACAACACAACACAATACAACACAACACAATACAATACAACACAACACAATACAACACAACACAACACAATACAACACAACACAACACAATACAACACAATACAATACAATACAACGCAACACAATACAACACAACACAATACAATGCTACACAACACAATACAACACAACACAACACAACACAATACATGCACAATACAATACACTACAATACAATACAATACAATAAAATACAACACAACATAACACAATACAACACAATACACTACAACACAATACAATACACTACAACACAACACAACGCAATACAACACAACACAATACAATACAACACAACACAACACGATACAATACAACACAACACAACACAATACACTACAACACAATACAATACACTACAACACAACACAATACAATACAAATCAACACAATACAACGCAATACAATGCTATAACTCCAGTTCAGGAAGCTTTAAGCGACGCAGGGGATGTAGCTCAAGTGGTAGAGCGCTCGCTCAGCATGTGAGAGGTACGGGGATCGATACCCCGCATCTTCAGAATTTTTCTCCAGGCCTGACTAAGCGCGTTGGGCTACACCGCTGGTCAGGCATCTGCTTGGCAGATGTGGTGTAGCGTATATGGATTTGTCCGAACGCAGTGACGCCTCCTTGAGCCACTGAAACTGAAACTTAAGCGACGGAAGAAGAGGACTGGGTCCCGTCATCCGATGTGGAGCCCCAGAACACAATGGGTGTCGGATTGCTGCCCTGATGGCCGGAAAAGCCGATGGGGCATTTGGTTTGTTTTGTTTCCTTTGGTTTTTAAACCACGAGATATTCCACCAGTTAGCGACACAGGCGTCAGAAATTGGTTCAAGTTTTGCAAACTGGCGGCCAAATTGATCATCATTTTTGCACTGACAACAGGTTTCAAAGTCATCCTTGCGTAAAAAAAAAAAAAAAAAAAAAAAAAAAAAAAAATTCGACCGCCCCTCTCATCCCGAACAAAATGTGTTGCATCTAAAAAAAAAAATGTTAAAACTATTTTAAAAAAAAAATCTGTAAATTAGATCTTATCGTTTTGATATATATGATAGTGTCGTGTCCGACTATGACCATCAGAACAGCAGAGGAGGCAACTGCTGTTCCGACTATTTGGGCTAGAATTTGATTATAGTGGAGAGTGTCTTGCCCAAGTACATCCCCCACTCTCTCGGCCAAGAATGTTTTAGAACGGTCAGCGTTGGGATGGTTCCCAAAGGCCAACTAGCCCACAAGGCTGCAGCACTAAGAGCCAGTACAATTTTGCCTCCTAGTTTGAGAGTCATAGTCCTTCACAAAATACTAAACTCTAAATGGTTTCCCATTGACTGGAGAAACCATTGACAATACAGCTCTCACTTTGCAGTTGGCCCAAATGTAAACTTATGTCAATCTGTGATATAAGCCGAGTGTTGGGCCTAAATCGTTCTAAACGTTCTCTTAAAAACAACCAGTTTTGTTGCATAGACCAACGTGTGTTATTTTTTTCCCCAACAAAAGTACATTTTGCTGCAAAATGTTGTCACAGATAACCCTTTGTCGGTTTTGTTGTTCTCTCTCTCTCTCTCTCTCTCTCTCTCACACACACACACACACACACACACCCCGAAGTGTAAACTGGATGGTCGAAATTATGTATCAATTCATTTTCACATAATTATTGAATGTTTTAATTTGCCGCTTTCATCTTTTTGGAACGATTTTGTTTTTGTAATAATGACCCTCATGTCATTAGAGCTGTTCAGCTATTGACATTAAAAGGGTTATGAGTTCTGAAATTTCCGGCTGTGTGTGTATCTGTGTGTGTGCGCGCGCGCGTGCGTGTACGGATAAAGCGGCGTGCTGTAAGCATGGTTTATAATTCTATCGTCTCATCCGAAAGACAAGCACCGAGATCACCACTTATCAAAGGTCCCGTGATTCTTCCTCTTCAGATGGGCGCTCAACCAGTTGACTCCTTTCAAAATGGTAAAAGGCTCCTTCCTTCTTATTCTTTCTTCATTTCTTTTTCCTTCTGTCTTTTCTTTTTTCTTTTCTTTTTTTCTCCCTCTCTCCTTCCATCAGTTATTGAAATTTCTGGAGACAAGTGTGCGTTCGTTTTCTCGAAAGGAAAGCGACTCCGCAATTGGAACAGCATAGACGAAAGGGAAATAAGTAGCCCTTTGTCATACTGTCATGACATGTCGGATTTCTGTCCCTTGAACTGTTTCTCTGCACGCACTGGTGGTGAATTTGTTTCTCTTGTGAGGTCGTGTGTGTGTGTGTGTGTGTGGACACACAGAACACAACATAACGAGTCACCTACTGGTGTATTTTCTTTTGAGTGTTTTGTTTTATTTACATTTGGTTTGGTTTTGCTGTTATTGTTCTTTTTCGAGTTGGTTTGAAAAAAGTTTACGATTCCAAGCGTTTGTCTTTTATTTGTTTGTTTCTTCTGTATTTTGGTGTTGTTATTGTTGTTGCTTTTTGAATGTGTTTGTTTGCTTTTTGGTAGTTTTTCTTTCTTTCTTTTTTTTTCTCTCGTTTTGTAATACTTTTATCGAATCCTGATATCGTTTGTATTGGGATTAATTAAGACATGCGGCGTATTTGTATTTGCATTTTGTATTTGTATTACTCTTTTTGTCACAACAGATTTCTCTGTGTGAAATTCGGGCTGCTCTCCCCTGGAAGAGCGCGTCGCTACACTGTCAACGCCACTTATTGTTTGGTATTTTTTCTGTCTGCAGATAATTTTTATTTGTTTTCCTATCGAAGTGGATTTATCTACAGAATTTTTTCAGGGAAAACCCTATTGCTGCCGTGGGTTCTTTTACGTGCGCTAGATGCATGCTGCACACG
>NC_134876.1:33184606-33192106 GCF_041734735.1 Babylonia areolata
CCAGCGTAATTTGTACTGTTCAATTCTGCGTACATCAGCATCATTGGCATTATGATTCTTCTTGTTATTTTGAACTGTATAATTTCCGATCGATATTGTCGTCATCGTCGTCATCATCATTATGATCGTTGTTGATGCCGTTATCATTGTCATCAGCATCATCATCGTCGTCATCATCATAATCATCATTTAAATGGGTAGCCAACGCATAGTCGTGGCGATTGTTCATTTTCTTGGGTTGTCACATCATTTGTGTAAAAGGAAAGTAATAAAAAATAAATAAATAAATAAATAAATATAAAAACCGAACTTGAATGAGTACGTTCACACATTCAAACATTTTTCTTTGTCTACATTTTTGTGTCTTTGTATGCCCATTGCACCAACCTCCTCCTTTTCCTCCTCCTCCTCCTCCTCCTCCTCCTCCTCCTCCTCATCATCATCATCATCATCATCATCATCATCCTCATCATCGCCGCCACCATCATCATCATCAACGCACAATTATAGCAACAGCATCGTGTTCATTTAAATGAGTTTGAACACATTGTCACGACATTGGGTTGTTGTTGTTTTTTTTGTTTTTCTTTTTCTTTTTTTCTAATTGCATCAAATCATGTGTGTTTACCCACAAAACCCCACGAAATAACAAATAAAAGAAAACGAACATTAATTAACACACTGCAGACCCAAACACTGGTCATCGGTTGCATGTTATCATTTCTAGTCATTCTTTGATTTATTTTTGCTCTTGCCTGCTGCTAGGTATAGGCTATATTTTCTTAGCTACGATCTGAATGGCTCGCAGGTACTTTTTTTTTTTTTCACTTCCAAACCCACCCCACCCCCCTTCCCAATCTGTGAAAGATTCAGTCCGACGTTCAGTAACTGTAATAATAATCACTGGGGAAAACAAACATTACTGGTTCGGATTCAATCCGACGTTCAATTATACTAATGATTATCATAATCCGATGTTCAGTAATACTACTCCTACTGATTAAAAAAAAAAAAAAAAAAAAAAAAAAAGCATTACTGGTTCGAATTCAATCCGACGTTCAATAATGCTAATAGTAATCATAAAAAAGGCATTAATGGTTCGGATTCAATCCGCCGTTCAGTAACACTATTACTACTTATAAAAAGCATTACTGGTTCGAATTTAATCCGACGTTCATTAACGCTAATGATAATCATAATCATAAAAAGCATTACTGGTTCGGATTCAATGCGACGTTCAGTGATACTAATAATAATCATGAAAAAACATTACTGGTTTGGAATTTAATCCGACGTTCAATAACGCTAATGATAATCATAAAAAGCATTACTGGTTCGAATTCAATCCGACGTTCAATAATGCTAATAGTAATCATAAAAAAGGCATTAACGGTTCAGATTCAATCCGCCGTTCAGTAATACTATTACTACTTATAAAAAGCATTACTGGTTCGAATTTAATCCGACGTTCATTAACGCTAATGATAATCATAATCATAAAAAGCATTACTGGTTCGGATTCAATGCGACGTTCAGTGATACTAATAATAATCATGAAAAAACATTACTGGTTTGGATTCAATGCGACGTTTAATGATACTAATAATCATAAACACACACAACAACAACAACAACAACAACAACAACATTACTGGTTCATTAAAATAGCATTATCGGTTTGGATTCAATCCGACGTTCAATAATGCTAATAGTAATCATAAAAAAAGCATTACTGGTTCTGATTCAATCCGACGTTCAATAATGCTAATAGTAATCATAAAAAAAAGCATTACTGGTTCTGATTCAATCCGACGTTCAATAATGCTAATGGTAATCATAAAAAAGCATTACTGGTTCTGATTCAATCCGACGTTCAATAATAGTAATAATGATTATTATAAAAATTAAAAAAAAGAAGAAGAAGAAACGAAAAAAAAAGAAGAAAAAAAAACATGACTGGTTCCCGTCGGGCAGTGTGCACTCAAGAGCTGATCGGGCACCTACCATTGTCGGGTGCTGTGCTGGGCGGGCACTTCAGCGAGGACGGTGCCCGTGCCCTGGGCACCACACTGGCATCGCTGCACTCTGGCACTCTCCGGACAGCCGTGGGCGACCAGGAGTTCCAGAACCTGACGCGGCAGTTTCCGTGAGTGACCATTGATGTGTCCTCAGGGGGGCCAGTCACAGGAGAAATTATGAATGAAGTCTTATTGATGAATGCATAGTGTACAGAACATGCCCAGAACACACACACACACACACACACACACACACACACACACACACACACACACACACACACATACAATCGCCTCTCACGTACACGTGCATACACATGCGAAAGCACAGATGCATGCACATAATTATGCATATGTGCACGTACGGCAGAGTATTTTGTTTTGTGTGCTTCCTTGTTTGTTCATGATCATTCGGTATTGATGGGTGCAATAGCCGAGTGGTTAAAGCGTTGGACTTTCAGTCTGAGGGTCCCGGGTTCGAATCTCGGTGACGGCGCCTGGTGGGTAAAGGGTGGAGATTTTTCAGATCTTCCAGGTCAACATATGTGCAGACCTGTTAGTGCCTGAACCCCTTCGTAGAAGATCAAATACGCACGTTAAAGATCCTGTAATCCATGTCAGCGTTCGCTGGGTTATGGAAACAGGAACATACTCAGCATGCACACCCGAGAAAACGGAGTATGGCTGCCTACATGGTGGGGTAAATAAACGAAACGGTCATTCACGTAAAATGTTTCAGTCTAATATCATCATCTTAGATGAACAGAATATAAATAAATAAACGAACGAACGTAAAATGTTATATGTCTGTCTGAGTGTGTATGTGTGCGTGCCTGAAAATTTTGTTCTGACTGAATGACACAGGAAACGAATGATGAGTGCCCAATGGCAGCCGTCAGTTGGCTCTACCCATGTAGGCAGCCTGTTGAGCAAATGACCCCCGTGTTTGTAAAGCGCTTAGAGCTTGGTATCTGACCGAGGATAGGCGCTTTGTAACTATCCATATCAATTAATAATTGTCTGAATATATTTTGACAATGTTTTACGTGATTGTGTTATATTATATGCACAAAAAAAACCGTGAAACAGTTTCAGATTCAAAAGGAGGCGTCACTGCCTTCGGACAAATCCATACACGCTACACCACACCTGCTAGACAGATGTCTGACCAGCACCATAAGAACCCAACGCGTTTAGTCAGGCCTAGAGTATATGCATAAAAGTTATTACGTTTGTGTACCTATCAGAGTGGATTTCTACAGAATGGTTTTGCAAGAGGACCACACGTATGTTAACATGGCCACCAAAAAAAAAAAAAAAAAAAAAAGTGGGAAAAAAGAGGAGGTTGGAGGCCCACCCCCCACCCCCACCCCGCCAAAAAAAAAAAAAAAAAAAAGTGGGTTTTTTTTCAGTGCGCCAAGTGCGTGCTGCACACGGGACGTCGGTTTATCTTCTCACCCGAAACTAGGCGTGCATTTTGATTTTTTTCATTTTCAGTCAAACTTGAGAGAAATGGCGGTAGTGGGGAATCGAGCCATCACGAACACTGAATTGGCAGATAAACGTCTTAACCATTCTGATACCTTCCTTTTGTCTATTTTTTTCTTTTTTTTTTCTTTTGTTGTTTTCTTTTCTTTTTTTCTTTTTTGACTCACTTGTGTAAACAAAGTGAGTCTATGTTTTAACCCGGTGTTCGGTTGTCTGTGTGTGTGTGTGTGTGTGTGTGTGTGTTCGTGTGTCTGTGTGTCTGTGTGTTCGTGGTAAACTTTAACATTGACATTTTCTCTGCAAATACTTTGTCAGTTGACACCAAATTAGGCATAAAACTAGGAAAAATTCAGTTCTTTCCAGTCATCTTGTTTAAAACAATATTGCACCTCTGGGATGGGCACAAAAAAATAATAAAATAAGCCTAATTATATGCAAACTGCATTTACTGTTATATTTATATTTTTTGTATTCTCTAAACTTGGCACTTTGACCTCTTATTCTGACACAACAACAAGAGGAGTCATTATTATCATTTTTTGTTCAAACAGGACATTCTTTTGCTAAGCATGGGATTTTTATTTATTTTTGCAAACGTTTTTGGTGCAGATAGTAAAAAAAAAAAAAGGGAAAATTACTCTGTAATTAATGCTAGGGGACTTAATTTATCACAAGTGAGTCTTGAAGGCCTTGCCTCTCTTGTTTTTTTTGTTGTTGTCCTTGTTTTGTTTGTGTGTTTTGGTTTTTTTTCCTTTCTGGGATTTTTTCCCCCTCGAGGCCTGACGAAGCGTGTTGCATTACGCTGCTGGTCAGATACCTGCTTAACAGATGTCGGTGTACCGTATAATTAATTTATCCGAACAAAGGGACGCCTCCTTGAGGAACTGAACTGAATTCTACTGTGAAATAAATCATTCATTACTTATTGTTCGCCTGTTGTTGTTTTTTTATTACATTCTTTTTTTCTTTTTTTTTAATCCGTGAGTGTGTGTGTGTGAGAGAGAGAGAGTGTGTGTTAATGAGTGTGTGTGTGTGTGTGTGTGTGTGTGTGGATGTGAGTATCTGTGTGTGTGTGTCTGTGTGTGTCTGTGTCTGTGTCTGTGTGAGCGTGTTCCAGAGCCAGCGACTCCATGCTGGCCCTGATCAGGACGTGGCACTTCGAGCGACCTTTCAACCCCGAGGACACCGGAAGGCGCTGTCACCACACGGTTCTGCGCATGCTCCCGGACATCCTGAAGGACCCCGCAGTGAAGGCAGCCACTGCCGAGGCCGAGGAGTCCTTCACCAACGACCTTGAGTGTGTGATCCACGGCGACCTTCACATCGAATCCGTGCTGGTCAGAGGGAGCGATATCAAGGTGAATGCTCGTCGGGCGTTTTCAGAAAGAATTTTTTTTTCTTTTTTTTTTATTGATTTCAGGTTATTTCGCTTTTGTACTCTATTGTATTTTAATTCATTTTATTCTATTTTCATTTTCTCTTTTTTTTTCTTTTTGTTGTTGTTGTTTTTGTTTTGGTCCCGATCATTTTGGTAGTATGTGTGCGTGCGTGTGTATTTGTGTGTGTGCATGCGCGCGCGCGCGTGTGTGTGTGTGTGTGTGTGTGTGTGAGTGTGTATGAGTGTGTGTATGTATGTGTGCGCGTGCGCGTTTGTGTGTGCGTTTTTCTGTGTGAATGTGTGTGTGTGTGTGTGTGTGTGTGTGTGTGTGTGTGTGCAAAACCCAGCTGGTGGACGCGGAGTTCTGCCGGGTGGGGCCCTGTGCCTATGACCTGGGCCTGCTGCTGGCCACCCTGCTGGCTGTCTTCCACCGCTACAGGCACGTGCAGCACGCGCACGGGTCACACACACACTCCTCCCCCTGCTGCTGCTACACACACACAGCAGAGGCAGCTCCACAACACAGCACCACAGCTGATCCCAACCCGGGGCACTCTGCACTCCTTCCCTCCTCTCCTCCACCACCCCACCATCCTCACCACCACCACCCTCATCAACACGACGATGATGATGATGACGACGATGTCTGCCGCGCAGATCCAACCACCACCACCACCACCACCACCACCCCCATCACAACGACTTCTTCCCTCCAGGAGAAGCGTCCGGAACGTGCAAGCAGCTCCGGAAAACCTGAGTTCCTCCACGAGGAACGGGAGACGTGTTCCAGCTTAGATCAAGATCGGCGCTGCCAAGATGTTGATGATATCAGTGAGGGATGTGCTGGAGCGTTCGGCAACAACAGACGTGACAGTGACGGTGACGGTACACCAGAGAGACGGGAACATTGCCCCGGCTCGGGGTCTCCCAACAAATGCTGCAGGCACCGCATCCAGACTGCTGATGACTTGGACGAGGCTGTCTCTGAAGAGACTTCCTGTGGGCAGCTGCAGCTACAGCAGCAGCAGCAGCAGCACCTTCCTGCTGACGACATCATTCTGAAGTGTTCAGTACTGTGTGAGTTTTCTTCTTTTTTTTTCTTCTTCTTCTTCTTCTGATTATTTGTGTGTTTGAGTGTGATGTCTATGCATGTTGTGTTGTGCGTTATATTGTGGTGTGTGTGTGTGTGTGTGTGTGTGTGTGTGTGCTGCGCGAGCGTGCTTGTGTATGTGTTTGTGCGTGTGTGTGTGTGTGCGTGTGTGTGTGCGTGTGTGTGTGCGTGCGTGTGTAAGTGCCTGCGTGTTAGTTTGTGTGTGTATGTGTGTGTGTGTGTGTTCGCGCGCGTACGTGCGTGTGTGTGTGTGTTTGCGTACGTGTGTCTTTGTACACGTGTATGTGCGTACGTGTGTGTGTGTGTGTGTGATTGTAGGCCTTTGTGTGTTTGTGAATGTGCGCGCACGCGCATGCGTGCGCACTCAGTTTGCGGATATGTGCTGATGAGTCAAAACAACCAACTCATTTTAGTAGGTATAGTAGAACTGGAGAGCGTAACTAGCACCCGTGAATGAAGACGTGAACCTGACTGTATTTCAGTGCGAGCGTACACGGCCCGAATGAGTGACAGTCATCAAAGTAATAGCGACAAGTTCCAGAGAAAATTGCTGCAGAAAATTGCTACTTTCACTGGCTGTGAATTACTGGCATGGTAAGTGTGACAGACTGTGAGTTAAAATTATGTGGGCGTTCGTGTGCTTGTGAGCAAGTGTGTGTGTGTGTGTGTGTGTGTGTGTGTGTGTGTGTGTGTGTGAGTGAGTGTGTACGTGTCTGCGTTTGCGTGTGTGTGTGTGAGTGTGTGTGTGCGCGTGTGTGTGTGTGTGTGTGTGTGTGTGTGTATTAGTATTTCAGTGTGCGTATGTATATCTATGTGTATGAGTGTGTGTTTGTGAGTGTGTGTGCGCGCGCGACTGTATGTGCGTGCTTGTGTGTTTGGAGTGAGTGCGTGTGAGTTTGTGTGTGTATCTGTGTGTGTTTGTGTGTGTGGAGGGGGGGGGTTGTGTGTTGGAGGGATGCGCGCAAATGGTGTGTGTGTGTGGTTGTGTGTGTGTGTGTGTGTGTGTGTGTGTGTGTGTCTCGATCTGTCTCTCTGCCTGTCTTTCCTTCTTTCTTTCTTTCTTTCTCTTTATCTGTCTGTCCGTCTGACTGGTTTTAGATCGCCACTGATGTATTTCGGTTGTTGTTGTTTGTTTGTTTGTTTTTTTCAAAGGAAGTGCACACGCGCGCGCGTGTGTATGTATACCTGTGTGTGTGTGTGTGTGTGTGTGTGTGTGTGTGTGTTATTGTTCATATCTGCAATTTATAGCATTGTCGTAGTGTAGAGGTACACATATATGTGTTTTTTTTCATGTGCAGAGGTATATTGTTATGCACTATTGTAGATGTTTCATTTCATAGAAGGTGCTTAGAGCCCATTATACGGGGAGTTTGCGCCATGTTAGTACTATCTATCATTATTATTATTATTTTGATCCAGCGCTCAGTTTATATAACGGATTGACAAAAGCTTACAGTTGGGCCAACAGCAAAGTGAGAGCTGTATGATCAATGTTTCTCCACTGC
>NC_134876.1:33207106-33237106 GCF_041734735.1 Babylonia areolata
TACTTTGTCAGTTGACAACAAATTAGGCATAAAAATAGGAAAAATTCAGTTCTTTCCAGTCATCTTGTTTAAAACAATACTGCACCTTTGGGATGGGCACAAAAAAAATGAAGCCTAATTATATGCAAACTGCATTTACTGTTATATTTATATTTTTTGTATTCTCTAAACTTGGCACTTTGATCTGATATTCTGACCCAACAACAAGAGCAGTCATTGTTATCATTTTTTGTTCAAACAGGAACTTCTTTTGCTAAGCATGGAAGTTTTATTTATTTTGCAAACATTTTGGTGCAGACAGTAAAAAAAGGGAAATTACTCTGTAATTAATGCTAGGGGACTTAATTTGCTTTAAAATGGTCTTTCTCATCTTAAACATTACATTTTGAAATTATACTCAATACATAAAAAGCTTGGATTTTTTTTTTTTTTTTTTTTTTTTTTAAGTGTATCAGTGTCTTGAATGCCTTGCCTCTCTTGTATTTTATCGACTTTATTTTTTGTTGTTGTTGAATTGCAAAATGATACCTCACACAGTGAGAAGGGACAGTGACGAGACAGTGCCATCTTTCAGATGTGACGAGCACCAAGCCATGAAACTTTACGAGGATGACGTCAGTCACTCGTCACCGTGTGCGCGTGTCGAGTATGCCGTGCACTCGGAAGACTGAATGTGACCGCTCTTGTAAAGTACATGTCAAGTATAACTCTCTCTCGACCCTCCCCCCCCCCCCCAACCCCCTCCTCCCTCCCTCTCTCTCTCTCGCTCTGTGCCAGTGTGTGTGTGTGTGTGTGTGTGTGTGTGTGTGTGTGCGCCTGTGTCTGTGTGTCTGTGTGTTTCTTTCTTTCTTTGGTTTGACGCCTTTTCACTGTCTAGTGATATTAGACGAATGTGTGTGTGTGTGTGTGTGTGTGTGTGTGTGTGTGTGTGTGTGTGTGCGTGTGTGTGTGTGTGTGTGTGTGTGTGTGTGTGTGTGTGTGTGTGACAGACAGACAGACAGACAGAGACAAGTTCAACACAGAAGAACAAGTATGTTTACGAAAACTGATTTTGAAATCACCGAGTCAGTTAATAAGAAAACAATTATTATCTGTTAAATATCTAATGATATACCAGTAGTAAACGAATGGCAGCTGAATGAGTCCATGACCCGTGCAACAAAAGAACCGAGTTAATGATAACCAAACATTAACCATTAACTAATTTCGTATCGACAGGGAAAAACAATTTTTATTTTCAAAACTACTAACATACAATTTATCCCCAGTTACAGATTTTCGGGTCATTACCTCCTCTGCTATTTAAATTTTGATGACTTTTACTTCAGTGCACTCTGGCGTATCACGGAATGCAATGGTATGCCTAAAGGTGGTCATAAATGGAATCTGTCGCAATGATAAACACACAAACACAAGACAATGAACGACTATCACATCAGTGGAGAAACACGCAGAAAACGTGCTCGGTGTCAGCTTGGTGATCTGTTCCTTGTTGCATACCTAAAGCAGAACTAGCCTTGATAATACAACATTATGGTCACCTGAGTATAAAAAGTAGATGAGAAATGGTATTTCCCGTAACTAGTTTATTTAACCTAATTAATAATTATTGTGTGATTCTGATTAGCATAGGTTGTTTGTTTCATTAACTATCTATGTCTATGACTAACAATCAGGAACAAGAATGTAGATTTTTGTTTTGTTTTGCTGATCTTTTTCTTTTCTCCTGTATCAGTTGACTCTACACTTAATGCCCTTCCCACCCCGCACACCCCACCCCCACACACAGTGTTTCGTTTATGAAGAATCTTTTGTATATGGAGTGATGGCCTAGAGGTAACGCGTCCGCCTAGGAAGCGAGAGAATCTGGGCGCACTGGTTCGAATCACGGCTAAGCCGCGGATATTTCCTCCCCCTCTACTTGACCTTGAGTGGTGGTCTGGACGCTAGTCATTCGGATGAGACGATAAACCGAGGCCCCGTGTGCAGCATGCACTTAGCGCACGTAAAAGAACCCACGGCAACAAAAGGGTTGTTCCTGGCAAAATTCTGTTGAAAAATCCACTTGGATAGCAAAAAACAAATAAAACTGCACGCAGGAAAAAATACAAAAAAAAATTGGGTGGCGCTGTAGTGTAGCGACGCGTTCTCCCTGGGGAGAGCAGCCCGAATTTCACACAGAGAAATCTGTTGTGATAAAAAGAAATACAAATACAAATATAGTATAGATATGCCATGCGTTCACCGTTGGTGAGAGGAAAGTTAACATTTTCCTTGAAAGAACTAAGGGAGAACTAGGCTAAAACGACCTCGGTAATTAGTTTTAACCACGTTTACCATGTTCTTGCATCAATTTTTACCCTTTGCTGGGAGCTGTTTGTCAGTATGCTGTTACATAATCATCTTGACATTTTGCAAGCTGTTTCCTTTCCGGAACATTACACACACACACACACACA
The DNA here is from genome assembly GCF_041734735.1 of Babylonia areolata. NCBI lineage: Eukaryota > Metazoa > Mollusca > Gastropoda > Neogastropoda > Buccinidae > Babylonia > Babylonia areolata. The sequence goes on from NC_134876.1 coordinate 33,209,566, forward strand.
CACACACACACACACACACACACACACTGGCACACACACACACACACACACACACACTTCGCACACACGCATGCATGCACGCACGCACGCACACACACACACACACACACACACACACACACACACAAAGCCTATGCACCAAGTATCATGATAAACGATCGTAACCTATTACACAACAGAAAGTAAAGAAACGTACGTTTAAGCGCATGGACGGTGCATGTAGTTGTGCAACAACAACTGAACAACAACAACAAAAACCGCACGTACTTTCTTTACGGTCATAGTAAACACCTTGAAACAAACACGTGACAGACTGTAACGACATGCCCACACCCTCCCTTCCCCAACTGCCACGCCCCCCCCCCCACACACACCCCTCCTTTCACCCCACCCCCCACACTCCCCGTCCTTCTTATCACCGCCTTGATAACGACCATTATGAACAAAACATATTCCGCTTGGACTGACAAAACCGAGACGAGGAAGGAAAATAGCTGGAGGAGGAAGAGGAGGAGGAGGAAGGAGAGGAGGAGGAAGAGGAGGAAGAAACAAAAACAAAAAAACAAAAAAAAGGGGGAGGGGATGAAGGGGGAAGGGTGGAGCAAGGATAACGGGGAGAAGGAAGATGCGTGGGAGGTGAGGAGGGGGGTAGGGGGGTGCGGTGGGCGGGGCGCGGGGGGTGGCGCGTCCGTCCATGTCCCCAGTTCATAGAAGCACAGTGAGAAAAGAGTGCTTGCGATGAAAGGTCTTCTACTTGTCACTTGAACCCTGCTGGGTCCTCACATGCGATCCAGCTAATTATAGGGCCTTGAGCATACAGTACACAGAATCGGGTCATGCCTGTGGGCTATTTATAGCACCAGCGTAAGGACCTCCCACTTAGCATGTAATTGGTGCCGAGAGGGTTGCTTCCCCCACCCTCCCACGCCCCACCCCCCGCATCTCCCTTTTTTTTTCTTTTTTCAGAGTGCCTGGTATTTGAGTTCACTGAAGGACAAGTTAGTATGACTGCTTATTTGCCTAGTGTTCAACAGCAAATAAAATGTTGTATACAAACATTTGAAAGTGCACTTTTGTATACTAAATAAAGTTAATTTCAGTTTGTGTGTTGTGTATATTATCATTGGATACTCAGTTGGTGTAAGTGTGTGTACGCACGCACCTGTGTGTGCGTGTGCGTGTGCGTGTGTGTGTGTGTGTGTGTGTGTGTGTTGTGCCCACAGCACTTTTTGTCTCACTGCCAGTGCGCGCTTCTGTATTTCGTTGTCTGTCATCTTGGTCTGTCTCTTTGTTAGTTATCTCTCTGACTCCAGGCCTTTTGAACAGGACATGCAATCATCAATAATGTCGCTACACAGACTACGTTTCGGCTTTCGGAATTATCAGCTCCTTTCGTTGGCTCACCATCAGTTGATACAGGGGGTGGGGAATAGTGAAGAGAGAGAGAGAGAGAGACTGACAGACAGACAGACAGAGAAAGGGACAGAGAGAGACAGAGAGGAAGACACAGAGAGAGCGCGACAGACAGACAAAGAGACAGAGACAAAAAGACAGAGAGGAAGACAGACAGACAGACAAAGAGAGACAGAGACAAAAAGACAGAGAGGAAGACAGACAGACAGACAGAGAAAGAAAAACAGAGACAGAAAGACAGAAAGGAAGACAGAGAGAGAGAGACAGAGAAAGAAAGACAGAGACAGAAAGACAAAGGGGAAGACAAACACACAGAGACAGACAGACAGACAGAGAAAGAGAGAGTTGTCAGGCGTACATACACACATAGCTATTACGTCCACACATATAACATATCATTTGAGTTAACTGCCCACATCTGACCGGCGTGCAATCCGCAAGAATACTTTTTTATGCACGTGCAGACACGACACCACTGACAGACAGACAAACAGACACGGCACCGCTGACAGACAGACAAACAGACACGACACCGCTGACAGACAGACAAACAGACACGGCACCGCTGACAGACAGACAAACAGACACGGCACCGCTGACAGACACGACACCGCTGACAGACAGACAGACAGACACGACACCGCTGACAGACAGACAAACAGACACGACACCACTGACAGACAGACAGACAGACACGGCACCACTGACAGACAGACAGACAGACACGGCACCACTGACAGACAGACAGACAGACACGGCACCGCTGACAGACAGACAGACAGACACGACACCACTGACAGACAGACAGACACGACACCACTGACAGACAGACAGACAGACACGACACCACTGACAGACAGACAGACACGACACCACTGACAGACAGACAGACACGACACCGCTGACAGACACGACACCACTGACAGACAGACAGACACGACACCACTGACAGACAGACAGACACGACACCACTGACAGACAGACAGACACGACACCGCTGACAGACAGACAGACAGACAGACACGACACCGCTGACAGACAGACAAACAGACACGGCACCGCTGACAGACAGACAGACACGACACCGCTGACAGACAGACAAACAGACACGGCACCGCTGACAGACAGACACACACTGGGGGCACGACACTGCTGACAGACAGACAGACACGACACCACTGACAGACAGACAGACACGGCACCGCTGACAGACAGACAAACACGGCACCGCTGACAGACAAACAGACACGGCACCGCTGACAGACAGACAAACAGACACGACACTGCTGACAGACAGACAGACAGACACGACACCACTAACAGACAGACAGACAGACACGACACCACTGACAGACAGACAGACAAACACGACACCGCTGACAGACAGACAAACACGGCACCGCTGACAGACAAACAGACACGGCACCGCTGACAGACAGACAGACAGACACGGCACCGCTGACAGACAGACAAACACGGCACCGCTGACAGACAAACAGACACGGCACCGCTGACAGACAGACAAACAGACACGACACTGCTGACAGACAGACAGACAGACACGACACCGCTGACAGACAAACAGACACGGGACCGCTGACAGACAGACAGACAGACACGACACCGCTGACAGACACGACACCACTGACAGACAGACAGACAGACACGACACCACTGACAGACAGACAGACACGACACCGCTGACAGACAGACAGACAGACACGACACCACTAACAGACAGACAGACAGACACGACACCACTGACAGACAGACAAACAGACACGGCACCGCTGACAGACAGACAGACACGATACCGCTGACAGACAGACAGACAGACACGGCACCGCTGACAGACAGACACACACTGGGGGCACGACACTGCTGACAGACAGACAGACACGACACCACTGACAGACAGACAGACACGACACCACTGACAGACAGACAGACAGACACGGCACCGCTGACAGACAGACAGACACGACACTGCTGACAGACAGACAAACAGACACGACACCACTGACAGACAGACAGACACGATACCGCTGACAGACAGACAGACAGACACGACACCACTGACAGACAGACAGACACGACACCGCTGACAGACAGACAGACAGACACGACACCGCTGACAGACAGACAGACACGACACTGCTGACAGACAGACAAACAGACACGACACCACTGACAGACAGACAGACACGATACCGCTGACAGACAGACAGACACGACACCACTGACAGACAGACAGACAGACACGACACCACTGACAGACAGACAGACACGACACCACTGACACAGACAGACACTGGGGGCACGACACTGCTGACAGACAGACAGACACTGGGGGCACGACACTGCTGACAGACAGACAGACAGACAGACACGGCTGACAGACAGACAGACACGACACCGCTGACAGACAGACAGACACGACACCATTGACACAGACAGACACTGGGGGCACGACACTGCTGACAGACAGACAGACAGACACGACATTGCTGACAGACAGACAGACACGACACCGCTGACAGACAGACAGACACTGGGGGCACGACACTGCTGACAGACAGACAGACAGACACGACATTGCTGACAGACAGACAGAAACGACACTGCTGACAGACAGACAGACACGACACCGCTGACAGACAGACAGACACTGGGGGCACGACACTGCTGACAGACAGACAGACAGACACGACACTGCTGACAGACAGACAGACACGACACCGCTGACAGACAGACAGACACGACACCACTGACAGACAGACAGACAGACACGACACCGCTGACAGACAGACAGACACGACACCACTGACAGACAGACAGACACGACACCGCTGACAGACAGACAGACACTGGGGGCACGACACTGCTGACAGACAGACAGACACGACACCGCTGACAGACACACAGACACGACACCACTGACAGACAGACAGACACGACACCGCTGACAGACAGACAGACACGACACCGCTGACAGACAGACAGACACGACACCACTGACAGACAGACAAACAGACACGGCACCGCTGACAGACAGACAGACACGACACCATTGACACAGACAGACACTGGGGGCACGACACTGCTGACAGACAGACAGACACTGGGGGCACGACACTGCTGACAGACAGACAGACAGACACGACATTGCTGACAGACAGACAGACACTGGGGGCACGACACTGCTGACAGACAGACACGACACCGCTGACAGACAGACAGACACTGGGGGCACGACACTGCTGACAGACAGACAGACAGACACGACATTGCTGACAGACAGACAGAAACGACACTGCTGACAGACACAGACACTGGGGGCACGACACTGCTGACAGACAGACACGACACCGCTGACAGACAGACAGACACTGGGGGCACGACACTGCTGACAGACACAGACACTGGGGGCACGACACTGCTGACAGACACAGACACTGGGGGCACGACACTGCTGACAGACACAGACACTGGGGGCACGACACCGCTGACAGACAGACAGACACTGGGGGCACGACATTGCTGACAGACAGACAGACACTGGGGGCACGACACTGCTGACAGACACAGACACTGGGGGCACGACACCGCTGACAGACAGACAGACACTGGGGGCACGACATTGCTGACAGACAGACAGACAGACACGACACCGCTGACAGACAGACAGACACTGGGGGCACGACACTGCTGACAGACAGACAGACACTGGGGGCACGACACTGCTGACAGACAGACAGACAGACACGACACTGCTGACAGACACAGACACTGGGGGCACGACACTGCTGACAGACAGACAGACAGACACTGGGGGCACGACACTGCTGACAGACAGACACTGGGGGCACGACACTGCTGACAGACAGACAGACACGACACTGCTGACAGACAGACAGACACGACACCGCTGACAGACAAACAGACACTGGGGGCACGACACTGCTGACAGACAGACAGACACTGGGGGCACGACACTGCTGACAGACAGACAGACACCACACCGCTGACAGACAAACAGACACGATGGCACTGGCAGTCAATCAGCAGCGTTCTCCGCGTGTGGTTCATCCATTTCGTCACTGTAGAGGTGCCGACGGATCGTTCAGTCATGGTTGTCACCACGTCAGCGTTCTTTCATCTATACATTCACCTTTTCATTTTCACCTGTTTACACGTGCACACGTGCACGGCGGAATACAAGCATAGTTGACATTAAACATAGGCCACTGACAATCATAAAAGAGACTTTTTAGTGCAGTGATGAAATTGCAAACATGTATAAGGAGACACGCAGAATTTCTCTCTCTCCCCCCCCTCTCTCTCTTATATATATATATATATATATATATATATATATAAGAAAAGAAAAAAAGACTCTTCGCAATATGATTATAGACTAAAATACATAAGTGACGCTTGACAACCATCATAATAAATCCCCTTTCAAATATGTATCAGTCAGTGCACCCATGTAGTGGGCAGGGAATGTATCACTGAGGTAGAAGATAACGACATTGACATCCACTGACACGTGCATCAGGTAGAAGATAACGACACTGACATCAACTGACACGTGCATCAGGTAGAAGATAATGACATTGATATCCACTGATGCATGCATCAGGCGGAACTTAGATAACGACATTGACATCCACTGACACATGCATCCAGGTAGAAGATAATGGCATTGACATCCACTGACACGTGTATCAGGTAGAAGATAAAGTGACATTGACATCCACTGACACACTGTGTATCGAGTAGAAGATAGTGACATCAGTGACATCCACTGACACATGCATCATGTAGAAGATAATGACATTGACATCCACTGACATGCATCAGGTAGAAGATAATGACATTGACATCCACTGGCACGTACATCATGTAGAAGATAATGACACTGACATCCACTGATACATGGATCAGGCGGAACTGAGATAATGACATTGACATCTACTGACACATGCATCAGGTAGAAGATGATGACATTGACATCCACTGACACATGTACCAGGTAGAAGATAATGATATTGTATCAGGTAGAAGATGATGACATTGACATCCACTGACACATGTATCAGGAAGAAGATAAAGTGACATTGATATCCACCGACATATGAAGATAATGACATTGTATCAGGAAGAAGATAATGACACTGACTGACATCCCGGCACTGACACATGCATCTGTCCACCCTTTTCTCCGACCGGCTGTCGACGCTGAGGACAGTTCTATCGGCACGTGTTGCGAGCCGGCCGGGACTTACCCGGTCACTGATTGTTCTTCAGTTCAAGCCCAGGGCCACGAGTTGCATGAGGCAATCTTTGCAGTGCTTAGTTTGCCGGCGGCCGGGCTTAGAGTTAGGAATGTTTCTAAGTCATTTGAATTAACCGTTTATGGCTCAGTAGTGCTGTTCAGTTAAGGCGAGCCCGAAGTCAATACTGATAACTAATATATGTATAAATAAATCAGTGGCTGACTAAACAGCAGTGGAAGCCAGTGCCGCCCGATCATGATGGGGTCGCCGGTACCGCGCCGGAAGGAGCAATGATCGACGGACGCATGACATCTCGTGTCGCCGGCAAGCACTGATGTCAACCGACTGAACCGTTTCAATCGTCATGAGGTGACCTCCATGGCTCAGTGACCTTAAACTCCGGCCAGTGACCTCGGTGACCCCACTGACCCGCCGATGACCGCGCGGCGGCTGCTCCGGTCGTCAGTCAACCCGAAGTGTGTGTGCGTGCGCGAGTAAAAAAATTTAAAAAAAAAATAAAAAAAATAAAGTGTGTGTGTGTGTATGTGTGTGTGTGTGTGTGTGTGTGTGTGTGACAGAGAGAGAGAGAGAGAGAGAGAGAGAGAGAGAAAGAGAGACAAGAGAGAGAGACAGAGAGAGAGAGAGAGATTCGTTTTCAGTTTCTCGAGGATCTCACATCGAGGGTTCACCGAGTTCACAGTATAAAAATAGGGCTCTGCTGACGGCACGGAGCATCTGTTCAGAAAAAAAAGTGCGCATCGAAACCCCACATCCGACTTTCTTTTTTTTCTGGATAGGCTTTTTGCCACTGTTCCACAAGGCATGCTCAAAATACATTCGTGACTGCTCTGCAATGTTACGAATGCACTTTTCTGACTTCATATGCTTTCACCACTCACGAGACGGCCTTCTCCGCCAAGAAATATAGTTTCCGATGTTCGTGCAGTTTGCTTTATTATCGATTCAAGTATTATGAGACAATATTGTGTGAATGTTAATTTCATGTATAATTACGTATGTGTAAAAATACACAAGATTTAGTGCATATCTGATTGAAAGGCGTGATCTGGCGGAGTAATATATGCATTTCTAGCAAGTCGAAGAAACTTTCAAGATGGAGGCGATTGCTAAGCACGACTTTTCCGCGACGGCAGAAGACGAGCTTAGTTTCAAGAAAGGGAGCGTGTTAAAGGTATTTGTCAATCATTTATAATTCATATGTGTTTTTCCGTTCTGGCAGTTTGTTGATCAGTCGATGCTGTCCATTCAACATGATGGAAATGGCTCGAATGTCTGCTTGAAACGGAGCCAGAGGTTCCCGAAAGAGTCAGACAGTGTCAACCTGTTCTGATGTTTGTTTTCACGATCAGTCCTTGCGATTTTTCACACATTTTGCCGCACTTCTACTTCCTGTTTAAAACAGTTCGCTTCCACGATAAGTAAGATAACCGGAGAGAGTCACTGTTATCAGGTAATATTCCGGGCTTGGCGTTTCCGTTTCAAAAAGGACTATTATTCTCGCGGTGCCAGCTTTGTTGATTGATTGTAATCTACGTGTAACATTGTAGAATTTTCTTTCTGCGCAAAGTACCGATTGTGTTTTGAGTCCTTTGCTTCAGGTGTACACATTTAAACGATGGATGATTTCGATATGGTGCCATCATAATCAAACAGTTCGTTGAAAGTAAAATTACACTCCTTGGACCAGGCTAAATGAACGGATATTAACACGTCACGTTGTGTCATAGACTCATACCTGACATTTTATATCCATTCATTTATTCAAATATTTAATGATAGTGTGGATAGGGAAGGGCGTGTTTTTTAGAATGAATATTACCAAATACAGTAATATGAGATGAAGAATGTTTTCAAAATCATCCAAATATTTCTGTTTGTTGGAAGTAATACTAAATACTAATAGTAATAGTCTGTAATAGAACCTTAAAACATCCTAACAGGGCTCAGTATCATGAAAATATTGTGCTTGATGAATAACACAATTATAATAGCACTCTTTCCGATATATTCACAATTATAATTGAACTCTTTCCGATATGCATACACATGTTTACAAACACACATTTCCTGCCTTGTACAATATCATGATGAGCATGAATCATACGAAACGTGATTCATTCATCAATAGTAGACAACTGTAAAACTAGTACTGGGTCAGCATATAAAAAAGAACTCTTTTTTTTATGTGCCAAACTAGAGAAAGTGGGTTGACCTCACTGTGCATGTTTGTTATTGTGCCATGACTTGGACTGTAGCCAGTGCAGACTATTCATGAACTGAACTTGAATAGATTGTAATGATGGTGTCTAATTCTTTGCATATTGTTTTTAACTTGACAAGTGACTTGGGTAAAAGATTATTTTAAAAAATTGTGTTCTTGTATAGACTGAAAATAGCTTGAACTTTTAAAATAAGAAAATATGGATTAAAAAAATCATTGCAAAATAATAGCAGTTCAAGATCATCAATAGCAGATAGGGAAATCTATATCTAGCAAAAGTAGCAGATGGAAAAGTTTAGTTACAAACTATGTAAGTTGCTTAGATCTGTTTCTGTAGGTTTGTTGTTTCTTTGTTCTTTTGTTGGTGGGGGTGGGGTTGACTTGCGGGAATGGACTAATATAGATAAACAATATCGTTTCTTCATTAAACTAGTTGGATATGCTACTTCAGGAAAGTGACATTTAGTGGGGTTTTAAAAAATTCAGGAAGGTGACATTTGGTGGGGTTTTAAAAATATTTTTGTGCTGATTAACATTAAAAAGCAGAATTCTTTGGAGAACCTGGATTTAAAAAATTAGGCCCATGTTGATTTTTGGGGGCTGATGTATGAATCCCAAGTTCTTGAAGATGAATCAGAAATGTTGACAGCTAAGTTGAACTTTAGAAAAGTAAAACACTAAATACTAATTTCAGTCATAGCTAAACTAAAGTGTCTTAACATCACGTAGTAGAGTTACCTGTGGTCATGTTATCAATAGTTGTCTTAACTTCAACTGGAAGTGGAAGTGAATCAAGCATTGTTACATCCTTTTGTATTAATTTGTTCTTCATTGATATTCATTTGACTTCATACAAGTGTTATGCCCTTTATTTTTCTTTGCACACCCACATATTCTTTGCTTTAAGTGAGCACTGTGTGAATGTTATGCAGGCCTCCTCTTCTCCCATGTCCACAAGAACATGAGTGGTGGTCTGGGGGATAGTCATTTGGATGATATGATACTTTGATACACCAAGATACAGTGTGCAATAAACACCCAGCACCAGTTAGCAAAAAATAACCCAGGAAACAAGAGAGTATTTAAAAAATAAATAAATAAATACCCCCCCTTCCCCCCACCCAAAAAAACAAAAACAAAACAAAAAAACCCAGCTAAAATAAGTATGAACTATACTGATACAGTGATAGTGATACTGATTCTAGTGATTTGTAAACCAGCACACATGGGGAACAGCAGCAGTCCTCTACTGGTCAAGTGTGGATCCTTTGTAAGATATGGGGAAATGAGAGGAAGAAAAATACCAGTGAAAGAAAATATGCTTATGTTGATTGTAGAAAGATGCTCATGTTGAGTGTGTTCTTTAGAACTTCATAACTTCATGATCAGTTAAAGCTTTATCAAAAGGCACTAGTTCTGCAACTAGGTGGTAATCATTGCCAGTAATACTGGCAGTATCAGGAAAAACAGTAGATGTTGTCCTGCATAACCAAAAGCAGGTGTTAAACCAAAACAGGTACCTGTACTAAACACCTCTGCATGTGACTCAATAACAGTGCATGGTCTCCTCTGGTAGGTGGCCTCTTTGCGAACAATGAGAATTCAACAAATCATGCCTGGGCGTGGCTGTTTGGGGTACATGTGAGAAGAGATGCTGGGTATGGAAAAGTGAAATGGCACAGATAATAGAGCTGGGGGGGGGAGGGGATGGGGGGGGGGGGGGGAGAAAAGAAGTTAAAGGAAAAGGAAGTGATTGATGTCACTCATGCCATAAGAAGTGAATTTTTTTGTTTGTTTGTTTTCTGGAATTCTTTTCTTTCTCTTTCTCTATCTTCCAACTACTGCTCTTAGGAAATTTTACGAAAATTATTAATAATTTATACTCCTTTTCCTCAATTTTTTCCCCATTACTCCTTATTTTTTATTTGTGTTCACAGTGTTTTTAAATCTTTCTTCTTTTTTTTTTTTATTATTGATATTGTTTGCATCTAGATATTTCTGTTGATCAGAGCTCCCAACAGACACACAGATGTGCAGCTGTGATGAACGAGAACCTCGCATGAGTAAATTCCCCATTTCACGTTCATCGATTGCATCAGATTCACTCTGTTAATGACTCTGTTCTGGGTGTTCAAAACTCCCCTCTGTTGATTCATATACCATTGAAATGCCTGCACAGATGCATCAAGCATAGGATTGCTGTATATTTCTTCCACTCCCTTCCAGTGCCAAGTGCCCACAGCAATCTGTTCATTCTGTTCTATGGACAGAACTGGACTGCAGTTAAAGTACTAAAACCAAATGAAGTGAAAACAATGTGTACTGACTGTTCAGTGTTGGTAGACTGCTGTTGCAGTGGACAGAGGCACTCTGCTGCCTTATTTTAGATCCGCCACATGCTCACAGTTCCCTCACCTTTCCTAAATGGTAACTTTATATTCTTGGTTGAATTTTTAATTGGAAAGAAAATAACTGTTGTTGCAACGTATGTCAGTTCTGGCATAAAAGAAAAGGTTTTCAGTCATCCCCCCCCCCCCCCCCCCCCCAAAAAAAAAAAAAAAAAAAAAAAAATCACCATTCATAGTTGGTTACACTTCTGTGTGTGTCTGTGTGTGTGCGTGACTGAGAGTGACAGAGGCAAGAGTGAGAAATACAGTTAGTATTACTGCAGGTTATTATTGTGTGTAAATTTTAATAGCTGATGTGCCCATTTAGGCATTAGGAATTAAAAGCAACAGCATCAAAATGTGATCAATTCCTTTCATCTGAAATTGGGAGCTCTTGATAATTTTGTGTTCAGGTGAGACTCAGAAATCTTTTATACCAGCTGTGAACATTGCTAAATATTTGTTTGGGGGGGGAAGATGACTTTCTACACATTTTTGTTCTGAGGAAAAAAAAAGATTGACCTTTTATTGTTTTAGTATGATGCCATTTGGATATATATGTGTTTTTAGAGTTTAAAGAAATACTGTATATAGTTGTTTTTTGTTTGTTTCATATCTGTTCATTTGTTTATAAATGGTTTTGTGAATTGATATGCAAATGATTTTTTTTTTCTATGGCTTCATATTTCTTTGCCCACTGCCAGATACTCAGTAAGGAAGATGACAAGAACTGGTACAGAGCAGAACAGGACGGTAGAGAGGGCTATGTGCCGCACAATTACATCACCATGAAAAGTCATCCGTAAGTGATTTCTTTCTTTGTGGGAAACTGTTTTTGTGCACCTTGCTTTGATATCTTCAGGTAAAAACAACATTGCTTTTGAAATGGCATTGTGAGACAGTTTTTATGATGTGTGTTGTTTTTATAATGTCCGTGATTTTGTTTGTATTTTTAGGGGGTGGGGGTACTCCTCCTCTGTCCCATGTTGGGTTGCTGAGGGCTATTTAAGTCACAAAGTAATGTCCCCACCTTCTGGAAATTTGGTGCTACTGCTGGAACTTCCATCTGTTTTGTCACTCTCTTTGTTTCTTGCTTTTTTCTTTTCTTTATGTCTTCCCTTCTTTCATATTTTCTTCTTCACTGGCTCTCATTCATCTTCATTTTTGGCTCATTCACAAATATTGATGGAATGGTCAACATCACTGGCACATCTTAAGCTTAACATACATGAATATGACTGTACTTGTGTCAGATTTTCTTTTCCATGATTCTTCAGTTCAGGTTCTAAATGATACTGTCACTTTTTAGCCAGGATATGACCCTAAGAGCAGAATGTTTTTCAGCCTGGACATAACCTTGAGAGGTCAGCTAGGCTATAAAAATAAAACTGGCTATACACATTTCTCCTCTTGATCTTTCCATTCTTTGATACATTCTCATCCTGAAGGTTTGTAAGAAACATTGTAGATTTCATTTGATTTGAACCCATTCCTTTCCAAGCATTTTTCCCGTCTATTTTGGCAGTTGAAAGGCACAGAACAGTGGTTTCAAAGCTGTCCTCCTCAAAGCTTTTCAGCCACTGCTGTGGCTTTGTTACCCAGTAGACAGCCTATCTATTGAGCAAGTGTGTGTGCTTCTGTGTTGGTGCTTTTCAGTTTGTTTGTGCATGAGAGAAAGAGAGAGAGCATGTTGATGCTTGCATGTTGGTGTAAGCACTATCTTATACTGCACATACATCACTGTTTGATCTTAGCAATGAAGACTGGTGGATTTAGTGCAATCCCTGCATTGTTAACTTCTTTCCTGTTCATTTACATTGAATCAGGACCGCATAAGAAGGTTCAGCTTCAGAGCAACGTTTTTGTGCAGAAGACAAGAGCTCCAAGAGTGCTGCTTGGCTTGCCTCTCCCATGTTGACAGAAATTTGGCGTCAGTAGTGTTTCTAAATATTTTGCTTACTTCTCTGAAGACAGAAATGCTATGGCTTCTGCGTCTGGTTTAGGTTGAAGCTGTATAGGGGGTTAAAAAAAAAAAAGTAATCTCTGCCGTGAAATACTCTGATCTAATTTAGTTTACAGTGGAACGAAACATTTTTCTTGGGATCTCAAACTGTCATTCCAGACTTAAATTGTTCTGAGTAGTTCTTAAAGCTTTTCTTTCAGTAATGTTATATATACTTTTACTTGTAGTTGTTCAGTAGTGGCAGTTGGAAGGAGAAAAACCTGACTTAATCAGATGGAATGTGGGCAGTATTACCCCAATATCAAAGTAAACTGTCATTCAGGACATTGTTAGCAAGTTATTCCAAAAACCAAATTTTTTTGTAGGTTTGTAAAAAAATTGTATGTCACTATGTGTGATCTGTTGTTAGTTTTTCATGTTTGGATGTGGGCAGTGTATTGTCTTTAAGATAAAACAAAAATTGTTTAACTTTCAGATGGTATGTGGGCAACATTACTCGGTGTCGTGCGGAACAGATGTTGATGCAGGGCAACTACCCTGATGGCACCTTCATGGTCAGGCGAAGTGAAAGTGCACCAGGGGAATTTTCCATCACAGTCAAGTGAGAAATTGTATATATTTTTCCCTTTGTCAGTTTCAGCTGTTATTGGAATGTTTTTCCAGTTTCTTTGGGAATGAAAGAAAAGGTTTTCTTATTGTGTTATGCATGTAAGATAGGATTAGTTCTAGGGATGTTTAGTGACAAGTGCAGAGATTAAAGAGTGAGCGCTAGACAGAGGAGTTCGTGCGGATTTTGTGACTATTTTGATAAAATGCTAATATTGTTCACTGGTATGATTTTGCACAGTAATGAGTGGCTGACATTTTATTTTATCTATGATATTTATGTTTCAGTTGTGATTTTTTTGTGTGTGTGCGTGTTTTGACATTGAATTTGAATCCTTCATGCCTCACCCCTCATTCTCTTAAGGTAAACCGTAAAGGAGTCCCATTGGACCTCTTTGATTTTTTCACTTGTCAGAAACCCTGCTGCTGCTTTCTTTCTTTGTAGAGGATCCAGGTTTACTGTTTCGTTTTTCTTGTTTGTATTTTGTTATTTGTACCAGTGAGTCAATTAGTGAACATGAATTATCACTCTGGATCAGTGAATCTGAATCGTGCACATCATCACGTGTCTGACATTGACTGTCACTGGCACTGGTGTAAGGTTTTAAGAGCAAGCCAGTAAGGTACAAGGAAAATAATTTCATTTGTTTGTTTGTGTGGGGCTTTTTGTTGTTTTTTGGTATGTGTGGGGGTGGTTGGGAGGTGTCCTCCTTTCTTCTGTGTATATCTTGAGCATCATGCTGAAGTACAAGGGATGTTGGGTTGCTGTTTGGCGAAAAATAAACATCTTTCTTTGACGGGTTTATCATACTGGGGACTACGTTTGCTATCCCTCTCTGTCTGCTCCTTTTGTATGGTTTGGATTTTTTTTTTTCTAAGTCTTCATTCATCTTCAGCTTTCTGTTTGTCTGTCTGTCTGTCAGTCTGTTTGACTCTCTTGTCTGCAGTTCATTTTCTTTCTTGTTTTCAAAATCTGCCTCTGTCTTTTGTGTGTGTGTGTAGTGGATATGGGCCATAGTTATATAGGATGTTTAGCTAGCTGTGGAATTAGTGACTGAGATTGAGAAATGACGGGGATGTTTTTGGCAGATACGGAGACGGAGTGCAGCACTTCAAAGTATTGAGGGACGGAGCAGGGAAGTACTTCTTGTGGGTGGCCAAGTTCAACTCCCTCAACGAACTGGTGGACTACCACCGCACGTCATCAGTATCCCGCACCCACACCATCCTCTTCAGAGACATGCCTGTGCAAGAGACGGTGAGTACATTCCTGCTGAAGTTGGGCAGACTTTTTTTGTTTTTGTTTGTTAATCTCAACAGTTGAGGTTTGTGTATCCACATGTTTTGAAAAAAAGCTTTGGCAGCCATTGATAGAACATTTCGTTGTTTGCTCTCTTTCTCTCTCTCTTTTTCCATGTAAAAAGATTTCTTTTTATAATTCCACTCCGTTCCATGACAACCCCTTCCTCTCATTCCTTTGGAAAAAAAATTCTCCTTTCTTCTTTTATGTCCCCTTCATCCCTCCCCATTGTCTTTTCTTTCTTCAGAGTCGATCACGAGCTTTGTTGCTAAATGTGTTAAATGTGTTCTAGTCTGTTCTATTTATTTCCATGTGTGCACATTAAGAAATCAGACTGAGTATGATGGGGGTTTAAGTTCTCAGCCTAGTAATTCATTCTCTGTCTGGCTGTCTGTTTCTTTCTCTCCTCTCTTCTGTCTCACTGTCTGCCCCTAGTATCTTTTCATGTTGGTATTTTTTTTGTTTCTTTTGTTTTTTGGTATGTTAAGATTTTGTTTTTTAAATTGAAAGAGGATACTGGTAACTGTATTCTTAACTTGTTCAACCCTAGGTAGTTTACAGCCTTGGCAGGCTTCCCTGTCACATGATGCAGAAAATTGCAGACAATACGCTAAAAAGGGCTGGGTGTTGTTTTTTTTCAAAACACTTGGTGGAACAGCCGGAAGTACTGTAGAAGTTTGTTCCCTTTGCCTTCAGTTTATGGATATATGTGGAAACTGTTTTAATAGATGTTTCCTGAAGTGATGATTTTGTCTGCTTCACTGCAAGTGTGGTGATTGACGTCATGTTTCAGTACGTGGAAGCCAAGTTCGACTTTGAACCCCAAGATTCCGACGAGCTGGGGTTCCGGCGGAAAGACAGAATCAGAGTGATTGAGCAGTCCAACGACAACTGGTGGAAAGGAGAACTGAACGGCAGGGAAGGTGTGTTCCCCGCCACGTACGTGGAGGTCATACAGAACCCTGACCAGCACTGACAGTGTGCGTGTTTTATCAACAGAGACAACTGAATGTGATCTTGTGCACTCACTCACACACATACACACACACAAACACACACATGCACTCACGTGCTTGCACACACACACACACACACACACACACACACACACACACACACACACACACACTGTTCCCCTACTCCTCACACGCCCAGACATCTCCCACCCCCCCATCTCCTCAAAACGCAGACATTCAAATCTGGGCAGAAGTTTGACTGAGTGGATTTCTGTGGAAACAGGTGGACGCTGATCATTTGCCCAGGTCTTTTTTTTTCTTTCTTTTTTTTTTTTTCGGTGGTTTTGTGATGAGCTCTGTGGAGCTAGAGGGGACAAAATGTAGAATGGGTGGTGGTGTAATAACTGCGAAATAAGTCAAACTTCGATAGCTCACAGGATTTCTAGGCATGACCTAGATTGTCTTGTTTTTTTTCACATGGGAAGAGTTTGTGTGTGTGCTTTTGTGAGAGAGAAAGTGTATGTCTGTGTGATCGCATGTGTGTGTATAGGAGTGTGTGTGCTAACTTGTGTGTGTGTGCTTGTGTGTGCCTGCAAAAAGATTGAAGTTCTGTATAATTTTGCCTGGTTGGAGTATCTGGAATGTGGACTGATTTTTTAGCCCAGTGTGGAAGAGCCAAGAACATCATGGGAATTGGATTATATGAATTGTTAAAAATTGTTCGTTATCCTTTGTATTCTGTTGTACATTGGTCAGTGCTTGTGTTTTTCAGCATTGAGTTTATTGTTGAACTGGTGATACAGCTTGTGCTTTATTTGTACTGTTTGTTCGCAGATGTTGCTCTTTCACATCAACACACGAATAAATTGCATTTCACGTTAATGTGAACTCCACACAGAGCTCTGTTCCTACCAACTGAGTCAGAAAAATAATGTCTCTGGGTCTGAATTTTGTACTTCTCGGAGCAGTTGTACTCATTTGAGTCACTGTACAAAAACCATGTGACACTTGGACACATTAACTCTTTGAGCCCTGAGTTCCTGAGCAATTTTAACCCTTCTGCCTGAGCTCCTGAACCAAAATTTGCAAATAATTGGTATTTAATGTGTCACAGCAGATATAAAAAGAGTGCCCTGACCACCGCTTTACCGGACATAATGCCTAGCCACCGGTTGAGCGGTGCATAAACACTTTTGTCGTGTTTTGCTATTGGTTGACTTATATTGAAATCAATCTTTTTTATCCAGAGCACATGCACAAAACACAGTGAAAAGGCACGGCCATGTTGGTACTACGTTTGCTGACGTCAGAATATTACGGTTTTTCTGATTGGCTCTTCAGTATAAGTCAACCAGTAGCAAAACACAAGTGTTTACGCACCGCACAACCGGTGGCTAGGCATTATGTCATTTTTCTCTACCACCGGTAAAGCGGTGGTCAGGGCTTAAAGGGTTAAGTTTTTCACCATTTTGATATTTAGTTTGAAACCAGTTATGTGAAATCATAGCAGTTGCAAAATTGTAGTGTTAATGTTTTTTGTTGTTGTTTTCACAGAGGAAAAGTTCGAAATTCTAGAGTGCAAAATTGTGTAACCAAAACATCTTTTTTCATTGTTCATATTTTGACTTGCTTAAA
The DNA here is from genome assembly GCF_041734735.1 of Babylonia areolata. Taxonomy (NCBI): domain Eukaryota; kingdom Metazoa; phylum Mollusca; class Gastropoda; order Neogastropoda; family Buccinidae; genus Babylonia; species Babylonia areolata. The sequence continues at coordinate 33,227,350 of NC_134876.1, forward strand.
TCCAGACATTCAGGTGAAGAATCTTGTGTAAACCTAAAAAGAGAATGACCAAGTGTTGGGTTGTTTTTTATTTTTATTTTAAATTATTATTATATTTATTTTATTTTATTTTTTTAACATTTCATGGTTTGAAGGAAATCAGTGATACATGAGCACATGATGCCATGTTGTGATGCTTGAGATTGCCAAACTACAACCACCCAAGTGTCTCCTAAAATGATGTGTTCATGTAAAAAGTTGCCCTGGAGCTGGGATGGCCAAGGCTGACAGGGGGTTCCTTCTCTGTCCTTTTTCAGTTGTTGTATACTTGAGAGAATTTTTTAAAAAGAGATCTGTTGTTGCTTGCATTACAGTAATGTTTGTTTTTTGAGCTTTCATAGCTGGAACACAGCAGAGAGGGTACTGTTCAGCAGATGGTACATGCGGATGAGGGAAAGATTATGATTCTGTAAGGTGCCATTTTTGGGTGTGTTTTTTTATTGAACAAAGAAAGAGAATATGCTCCATGATAAAATGATTTTCTGGCTTTGTGCCCAGTTGACAGGCCTGTCACCATATGTACTTTGAGCAAAGCGTGATTCACTGAACCCCAAACCACACGCCCCACACATACCCACCCTGCTGTTTCTCTTGCAGTAAAACTGCTAAGAGGAAGCAAGCAAAAACTTGAGAGGTGATTTTGTTGTGTGTGTGTGTGTTGAATGATTCATAATGGCCCAAGTATGAACAGCAACACAGTATTTGAGAGTGAGCAGAGCATTATGTGATGAAGGGATGATCATTCTTGGTCTGTTTTTGAGAAGCGTTTCAGTTTTGTCAACCAACAGGAGAGTTGTCAGCTTATGAGCCAGTCCTCAGGGCTCAGTTTTGTCTTCTTCCTCTTCTGTTTTGAAAAACCGTCGGATGCATAGACTGTGGTGTGGAATGTCGACAAGCAACAGAAAAGCTGATGGTGACCTTTTCAGGTGTATTCCATAGTATGGACCCAAACTTTGTCTTTTGATCAGTGATGCTTGTCCAGACTGATAGTTCTCAAGTTCTACATGGTGGGACGTGTGATGTTGCACTAAGCATGTGAAGCTTTTTGCATGAGGGTAGACAATATTACAAAAGATGTGTACATTATATTGATAAGAGGGGTGATGAACAGTTATTTCATGTGGAGCACCATTGACTCTTCACAGAGTTGAGGGAGAAGTAGAAGAAGACATAGAATTTAAAGAAGAGATAATGTTTCACATTTAAAATGGGAGTATTTACAATTTTTATTAACAGGCTTAGTTTTGCTTAAAATTTCACATGCCGCACATTCGTTTTTACTTGTTTCTGTCTTCATTGCAGGCTTGGGTTCAGTAAGTTTCGGATGTCTTTCAGGGTCTGTTACATGTCAGACCTTCATGACCATGAAGTGATCCATTTTACTAGAGTATCTGTGGCCCAGTAAAACAAGAAGCATAGAAAAACAGCATTTTGAAACGGGGTTTTGATGTATGTTTATGATGTTCAATAATCATGCATGCATGTGTACCTTGCTGGTTGATTCCATCCCCCAGAAAAGTTGTCATGCTGTCTCTGAAGGTTGGCTTCAAGTGTATGCATATGTCATATATGTACATGTTCAGTTTAAGTTTCATGAGGTCATAAAGTTAAACACACCCCTCAGCCCTCTTGCTGAAAGGAGTGGGTGACAGGATGGAAGATTGCAAGAAGGAGGCTATTAAACCCTTTCATTCTTTTCTTCTTCATTCGTTTTTTTATGGTGAATATTTTTTCCAGACCCCTCAAACGCTTCTTTCTCTGTCTCGTCTCCACACTTCACCCACAGCATTTTCTACTGATGTGTGTTGGGACATACTGGAGGCTGATAACTTATTAGTGGTGAAGGATTGAGTTGTAAAATGACTTTTAGACAGCACTTTCCTTTTTCTTTTTTTTTAACCTGAAAGCATATGATCAAAGTGTTAACATGAAACCCCATCTACTATATGAAAGATTAAAACAAAAAAAATCTTTTTACTTTTGTGTTTACTTTCTTTTTATCCATTTCTGTTTTCTCGTTCCTTGTTGTTGTGTTTTTTTGGGGGATGAGGTGCGGGGGTGTGGGGGGGGAGCATTTTCTGAGTCAGGTGGTGGTGAGCTTAACGACCTGTTGGCAATCTGCCCTTATGGTCAAGTTGTTTATTGCTATAGTCTTTCTCCTCTAAAGGTGGTATTGTTGAGGTGTTAGTCCTATTATTTGTCTCTTATCCCTTCTCCCTTGTATATTGTGTATATCTGCAGGTGTGACATATTAGTTACATTGTTATTTTTTCTCTGCATGAAAAATACAAAACAAAACCAAAAATGGGGGGAATTGGGAAGATGGGATGTTTCATGTTCTTAAGTTGTTCAAAAATTGTCACTGTTGTGTTTTAAAAAAAATATTGAAAAAACAAACAACAGATAGGTGTATCAAGGGGAGACTATCCTGACTAGAGGAATGAAAATGTTGTACAGTTGGAAAGACCTGTGCAGAGAAGTGTTGTGAGAGTGTTCTGTGCCATGGCAGTGCAGTGATGTCAACTTTTTAATGGTCACTAATGATGAGGGCCGGCATTAGCAATGATTGTGACATCGCAGTAGTTGGGCAGACAGGCACAGCTAGGGGAGATATAAAAGATACATTCCACCACATGGATTTATTGGTTATACACTCTGTATTCATTTCTTAAAAGTAAAATGATTCAGCATTTGACAAGGTATTTGCACATTTGAATTTTCTTTGTTTTGAAGGAAGCCTACCAGACACTTTATCGTGGTTGTTAGTTTGCTTTTTGTGCTTTGATTTTTTAAAGAATATTGGAAAATATGACGACACGACTTTCTTGAAGTTTTCGTAACAGTTCACATCTGTTGTCCTCAGTTTTATGGATTCTCTCCCATGGTTAGGTTCAGAGCATCCGGCCCTAATTTCTTTAATTATCAGTTATCAGACAGTGAATGCCAATACTTGATACTGTAATTCTACCTGGTTGTGAAATGTTCATCATGAGCTTCATTGTATACAAATTTTGTTGATGAAATCTGGACTTCATAGGAAATATTGGAGCCCATACAACACTTACTCAGCGCTTTTTGTCAAATGGAGCTGAAAGCGAGTTGCATGTACAGAAGAAAGAAAAAAACTTGTCAACTTTGAATAACAAAATAATGAGATAAAGCGGTTGACATAAATTTCAGACATCATATAATGATTTCTTCTTTGAAATCAAAATGATGTTGATTAGATTGGGTTGTTGAGGGCAGGGGGAGTGAGAATTAAATACAGTATTAGATAACTAGAAACAGTATTAGAATTGTGTGAAAACACACACACACACACACATACACACACACATACACCTCATACACACACATACACCAGTTTTGCCCTCCAGAAGTAGTGAACTTCATCAGTTTTAGACTCTAGTCATTCAAAAGCAACTTTGTAAATTGATAATGGTAATACGTATTTGTATGTTTTACGCTTAAGTTACATTGTGCGAATTCATTGTATCTTTCTTGTGTTAATTAGGTTCCAAAGTTCCAGCAGTTGCTCTGGTAAAATTCAGACTTCAGACAAAGTGCTGATTGGCTCCTCCGACACACCAAGTTAGAGCAAAAATGTTGTTATAATCATCCGAGGTCAGTCTGTCATTTGTCTTTGAATTTGCAGAGCAAAATCCAAGATAATTACTGTGGCAGCAACTTCCAGAATTCATGAACTTGTGCCAGTTCACTTTTAAGTTTGAAGTTTTCTGTTTAAGGTTAATACATACTTCTACCAGATATCATCACTGATATTCACCTTAAAGCAATAACAACTTAAGTGACTTTACTTCTTCTTTTTTTTGTTTTGTTTTAAGAAAGGTCACTTGTGTAGCAAGTGGTGTTTCTGTTCATATTTGTTGTTTTGTCTTTTGTTTTTGTGGGGTGTGATATCACTATTCTGTTTTGTGGGACTTTATCACTTTTCTTGTCTTTATGTTTGCACTAGTTCTAAGAAGATAGTCATTGGGTTTGGTGTTTGTAAACAATAGTTTGGAAACTTTCGTGTTTCACCATTGTGTTATTACCACTAATGCCCAAAACAAGCTGTTTTTGTAAAGCTGGTTTTTCTTTTTCTGTTCCCTGTATGTTTTGAAGTTAGTGTTGAGTATAATACTATGAATATGGGATGCAGGGATTTAAAAAAAATTTGAATGGTGAATTCAAGATTCATTCCCGTACAGAAATAGATTTGAAGTATGTCATTCTGAAAAGCTGAAGTGAAGGCACTGTTTTATCAAATACAAATACTTAAACCAAAGTTGTCATGTATTATTCACTGTAAAGATATCAGGAGAAAAAAAAGTGGTGCAATAGATCAGATTAGATCCAAATCCTTTTTGGGAATATTTGGCCTGTAATGTATCTGTTCATCAAAGATAGATAAATAGATAGATATAAAGTTGTGGAATATATGGCCTGTATTGGAATATTTTCATTACTTTTTATTTTATTGTATTGTATTTATTGTATATATAGTAATAATTTTGGAAATATAAAAGAAGTATCTTGAAGCACACAGGATTCATAATGATCATAAATGTCTTTTGAATGATAGAGGTTTCAGGTATTTAGAAGTAACCGTAAAACCACAGAGGTTTCATATGATTAGGAGTAAGATTTAAATCACAGAGGTTTTGTATTGGCAGATGTATCTTTTGAATCACAGAGGTTTACTGCAAGTGATATGATGGCCAAGTGTTGTCAGTTAGGGCAGTACTGATGAAAATAGCTTGGAGGCTTGTCACCATTTGGGGCACTGCGTTTGTGTCTTGGGAATTTTTTTATGGTAACAAATGTTTTTTCAGTGAAAAAAATTATTTGCAAGTTTTTTTATCATGAGGAAGAAAAATATGAAATCTGAATGAAATATCTGAGTTGTACATTATTTTGGAACTGCGATATGTGAAGCAGCTGAATACTATATGGATGTCTTGATGAAAGAGTGGTTTGAGAAAGGATTGGAGATAGCGTGATGTGCGTGTGCCCCAGGGTTTCATGATTTTTCTCTTTGTGGGTGCAGGAGTGGACAAGGTGGTTCTGTTGTCATACTGTGCAAATGCTTCTTGGGCCTCTGCAGCCTGTCATGATTACTTGTAAATAGCCATGTTTCAAGGAGACCAAGTGGGGAAAAAAAAAAGGGGGGGTTCCAAGTTTTTGTCATCCTTCTCTCTTTTCTTTTGTTGTTTAAATATTTTTATAGATGTGTTTTGGATTACAAATCAGCTTCATTTGTATTTTATCCTCTTTTTTATGGGGGCTGGGGGGGCTTGCATAGCATGACCTTTTTTTTCCAGGCTGAATACTTTTGAGTTTGTTAGCAAGAACAGAAGCTCCCCCTTCCTTCCTCCCAGCGTAGGAGGTGATACCTTCGCAACTCACATCTTGGCAGTGATGGCTGGTGCCCATGTCTCATCTCATCCCCCCATCCCAACCCCCAGGTTGATATAATTGAACACCGTTACCAGTGGACATAATTGACCCAGTAAGCTTACATTTTTGCCTCGGCATTGTCTCCTGATCCATCTGACCAGAACCTTTCATCAAGAATGTGTAGTGGTTTTGATCCTTCTTTATAAAGCTTAGTGGTTTAGGCGTTAACTGTTTGGGAGGGGTGCTGAAGTCTGGGTAAGCAGGCCCTGTTTGTGGTTTCTGGAGGTAATTTTTCCTGTCATGGGATGTTGATGGTTTGGTCTTGATTCTGACAAAGTTTTCTTCTGTTTTTGTTATTGTTTTTTTCATATTTGACTCACTTGTGTAAACAAAGTGAGTCTATGTTTTAACCCGGTGTTCGGTTGTCTGTGTGTGTGTGTGTGTGTGTCTGTGTGTCCGTGGTAAACTTTAACATTGACATTTTCTCTGCAAATACTTTGTCAGTTGACACCAAATTAGGCATAAAAATAGGAAGAATTCAGTTCTTTCCAGTCATCTTGTTTAAAACAATATTGCACCTCTGGGATGGGCACCAAAAAAAAAAAAAAAAAAAAATGAAGCCTAATTATATGCAAACTGCATTTACTGTTATATTTATATTTTTTGTATTCTCTAAACTTGGCACTTTGATCTGATATTCTGACCCAACAACAAGAGCAGTCATTATTATCATTTTTTGTTCAAACAGGAACTTCTTTTGCTAAGCATGGAAGTTTTATTTATTTTGCAAACGTTTTGGTGCAGATAGTAAAAAAGGGAAATTGCTCTGTAATTAATGCTAGGGGACTTAATTCGCTTTAAACTGATCTTTCTCATCTTAAACATTACATTTTGAAATTATACTCAATACATAAAAAGCTTGGATTTTTTTTTAAGTGTATCGCAAGTGAGTTTTGAAGGGCTTGCCTCTCTTGTTTTAATTTGAAAAGAAAGGGCTGAACCGGTGGTGGTGGTGGACGGCAGTCTTGTCATCAGACGAAGTACCTGACTAATGTCAGGACAGTAAGATGATGATGGTATGGGAGGTATGTGAAGGTTGTGAGAGTTGTCTGGTAATGATTGATAACAAAGATGTGGGGAGGGGAGGGGGGAATGTGCAGTTCTGCTTTAATGTGTCCTTAGATATTAAACTCTGATAAATCACCACTGCCTCTTTTTCTCACTTCCCTTCCGCTGGAGAAAACTGAACTGGGTGGTTGTAGGTAGTTCCAAAGTGTGCTTGCTTTTTGTGAACTGCTTTTGTTTCTTCCTTGGGGTTTTTTGCTTTGATTTCTTTTTTAAAAATTAATTTAATTATTCACTCACCGCTTTAGCATATCATGCTTTTTTTGTGTAAGGAAATCAGTCAGGTATCTTTCCTGCTGATGTATTGGCTCTGGATTGCTTGTGATAGATTTTTTTTAACAATGCGACCAGCATTTACACTGCTAGAAAAAGGATTAGTTAGGGTGTATGGCTATTGATGATGATGATGGTACATGTACTTCTTAGTGATGGAGTGACTAAAGGCGTTTTGTTTACTTTAGCGGGAACAAAATGCCTTTGGTCACTGGCTTGGTTTTTCCCTCTGTGTGTGTGTGTGTGTATGTATGTATGTATGTGTGTGTGTGTGTGTGCGTGCGTGCATGCATGCGCACGTGTGTGTGTGTGAGAGAGAGAGAGAGAGAGGATTTGGTATTGATTGAATGCTTTCTGTACCGTTCAGCTGTTGTGTCATCAGAACTGTCCCCTTTCTGCATTGGAATCTTCTGTCTAGTGAATAGTCACCTGTTCTCTGCAGAATTGTTCAAGGTAAAGTTTGTTGTATCTTTCTGTCTGTCTGTCTGTCCGTCTCTCTCTCTCTCTCTCTCTATCTCACCTGTCATTGTTTCTTCCCCTTAAAAAACGACTAAATGAAAGAGTGATTTGGAAAATGAATGCCATTTGGTTGATTGTTGAAGCATGTTATTTGTTTGCATCATCCATTCAGGAACTTGTTGGAGACAGCTAAAAATCCTGACATACAGAGTTTCAAAATGGAAGTGGGTCACTGATGACAGGAACAAAGAAAAAAAAGAGGGTGGGAATTCTTTGATATGGTCCAAGATGTACATAATTGATGCATGTGATCAGAGTTTTGACTGTTGAAATGGACATAATTTACCACTGAAGGGGTTTGAAAGCTCTGTATCACATACCATTAGTGCAGACGAATCTGAGACTGTCTTCGTCATGCTGGTGGACTTTTAGAATCAGAGTACAAACAATGGCAACAAACTGCTCACGTAGGAGAGTTTGTTTTCTTCAAGCCAATACTATTCAAAGTTACTCGCAGTATTCACCGAGCAGGTTTGTGAACATGTTTGAAGTCAGAAGTGCCATCAACATTGCTGAGAGAAAAGGTGTTCTTTGAAGACCAGTGAATGATTTTAGTTGTGTCAGTTTTCTCATCTTTCTTGTGGATGGCAACAGATTCATTCTATTGGGTATCATTCGAGTATGGCTGCTTTCTGGAGTGAGTGAGTGGTAAGCAGAACAGGTGGTCCATACGGAAAGAAGTGTACCGGTTCATGATAGATTTTTTTTTCTTCTAGACTGCTTAGTTTGTGACTTTTTTTTTCCTGTTTTTGATTTTGTTTTATGATGTAACATCTATAATGAATTTGCAAAATACTATATCCTTTTTTTTTTAATTTTGTCTACAGAGAGCAAAATGTTAACATAATGTTACTACATCCATTGCTTTGAGAATGTAGGCACTAGTCTTGTTTTTGTTCCATAACTTTTTTTTAATCATGATTTTGTGATCACTTACAAGCCATTTGTTCATTATTTCCCTTTTTTTCCTTTTTATTTGTGATAAGCTGTCTCTTGATCTGCTGACGTTTTTGCACTTTTTTTTTTTCTTTTCAAACAGCAAATAAAAAGTCAAAACACAACAGAAATGTTGCATCACTGAATATAAAGAAATGACTTTACCGGTGTTGGATAGTGATTCACCCCCACCCCCACCCCCCAAAAAAGAAAAGAAAACCATATTAACTTTAAAAATAAAAAAAAGAAAGAAAAAGAAAAGAAAAACAGCTGTAAAATTAGAGGAAGTAGGTGTGAAATCTTTTTTTTTATTAAAAATTGTTTTTTTACTCAAGATCTGCAACTGTGTTTTGTTAAGTAGATTAAAAGTGCTTTTGTTACACATTGTGTAGGTGGCTGTTGTTGGTATGTCAGTACATGTGGTGATGTGTTTACTATGAAGTTGCCTCAAGTCTCTCCATCCTTCCAGCAACTTGTCTCCTCTCGTCAACACGATCACAGGTGGCTTCAGAGTGCTGTTTTATGTGGAGCTAAGTCAGTTTTCAAATAAATCAGTTCACAGCAAAGTTTTTGTGCGAGTGTGTGTGTGTGTCACTGTGTGTGTAAATAAGTATGTGATGCATGTGCCTGTTTCCAGTGTTGATAAATCTGTGGTTTCTGTTTGTGTGTGTGCCCCTGTGTGTACTGCAATGTGAACATGTGTGTCTTGTGCCTTGGTATATTTGTGTGTTGTACATATATAAACATGATGTGTGTGTGTATGTTAGTGTGTGCATGCATAGGTTAATGTATGTGTGAGGCAATCATAACGGTGCTGAATGCTCATTTGTCAGTGCAAGCATATCAGAAGTGTTGCACCAATGTTTTATTGTGGGATTTTTTGTATGCGTGCTGGATGCATGAAAAAGACATTCACAGAAGTGGCAAAAAGATGGACATTATATTACACACTTAGTGTCCTGACCACTTTTAAATGAAGTTCTGTAAGATGCAGGTCACAAAGTTACCAAATCACTTGTTACTGACTGTACCAAGCGCCGTAGGATCAGGGGAAACCACAGAATCTGTTGTTTTTTAGTATCGTTACCTTCTTAGTTCTCTGTTATATACAGCAACAACAACAACAAAAGAACACTCTCTCTCTCTCTCTCTCTCTGTGCACTTGGAGTTTCGGTTCAGACAGGCAAGACAAAATAAGTTGCCCCCCTTAGCCCGATATACAATTCTCCACCCGTGAGCTGATGAGTGCAGAGGGTAAGTTTCTGTAACATGCTGACTTAGCGTTTGCTGTCCAATGGAACCTTGAAATGTTGGCGTGGACTGGCTGCCCACCTTGATCTCTCGCACACAAAAGTGGATAACAAAAACTGTAGCGGAAGTAAAATTACGGATTCCATTCTTATGTGGTTGAGTAGGGACGGGATGGGGGCGAGAGTAGAGGGGCGGGGGATAGGGGGGTGGGAGT
>NC_134876.1:33244606-33249606 GCF_041734735.1 Babylonia areolata
TGACCACCCACATACTAAAGCAGAAATCAAGTTCTTAGAAACAAACTGTCACGACAGATGACACACTTCTTCAGACCCTTGAATATACACACAGAGAAGTCGCTCGTGTTGAATCAGCTATCAATCTTCATTTTAATGACGAAAACAAGGAAATGCTGGTGGGCTTGGACAGGTCAGCGAGTTTGTTCCACACACAAATACGTTCTCTCTTTCTGTCTGTCTCTGTCTCTCTGTCTCTCTCTCGCTCTGTCTCTCTCATTCTCCACCTCTCTCTCCCTTTCCACTTATCCACCCACGCACCCACACTTACGAACATGCACGCACACATACACACCCACACTGACACACACACACACACACACACACACACACACACACACACACACACACACACACACACACACACACACACACACACACACACACACGGAGAGAGAAAAACACAACACAACAGACACAACACAGACACACAGACACACACACACACACACACACACACACACACACACGGAGAGAGAAATACACAACACAACAGACACAACAGACAGACAGACAGACACACACACACACACACACACACACACACACACACACACACACACACACACACAATCAGTCTGTGACGTAACAAGAGGAGTGGCCCGCGAAGTAAAGGAAGAAGGAAAAAAAAAAAAAGAGAGGACATCCACAGAAGCCGTTGTTCGTTGAAATATTCATTTATTTCTGCTCCCTACTGGGAGCTGCACGCTACAGCTGATTGCAAACTGCAGTGGGCTGTCTCTTTCCGCTGTGTGAGAGTGAGAAGGAAATGAGAGAAGTCGCGACGCCCGGAGTCCAGTGAGTTATGCGTGAACCAGGGGATATATGGGTGGTGGTGTGTTTTTTTTTTTTCTTTTCTGAGTTCCTTCAAGCTTGCGTGTTGAGTCAGTCAGTTCAGTCAGTCAGTCAGTCCGGGCCATTAAGTACAGACTTCAGTCACTAACTCGTCAAGCAGAAGTCTCTCATCACCAATCGTCTGTGCTCTGTCACATGATTGCGGTTGCTCGTCACGTTACAGTACGTTACGTTACGTTATTTTACGTTCCGAACGTGATTCATTAACGGAACAGCTTCTAATTAATGAAGTGGCGCTGTATTCATGTCTAATCGATCGCGCAACAGAGTTTGGATATTGATTTTGTGAATGGCTGGACTAGTAGAAAGCGGGAAATTGGGCTTTCGACGCACCACTGATTATGGCCTTCATCGATAACAGCTGGTAGATTGTGTGCAATGATTATAGGGACTTGCTTCACGGCGGCTGGTCGGTTTTGTCATGATCGATGAACAGGTCTGATAAATGGCTCTGCTGTGATCGATATAGTTGATTATTTTGTTGCTGTCAATGTCGTTATGATCGATAAGCAGGTCGATGATTGGTTTTGCTGTTGGGATCGATAAACAGGTTGCCATTTTCTCACCCAAGGTGTGTGGTATTGATCTGCAGAAAGCGACAGCCGCACAACTTTCCCCGTGTCCTTACAGAAAGCAGCGGTAGCCGGCCTTCGTCACATTAATCACGGGTTTCTGTTGTGGCCAGTGTCTTCCTGGTCAGTCACTTTTCCTGGTTCGAGCTAAAAGCAGGACAGTTAGCATAGAACTTCTGTTTTCAATGCAGTATGATATGACAGTTAAAAACACGCACAGTTTAACAAAATAAAACACGCACACACATTCGTACATACACTGATTTTCGCTTCTCGGCATCAGTTGTGCTCCAGTGCTTGAACCGGGAAACCGACTGTTTTCAACAGTTTTCTTTGCTACCTGATATGATAGTTTTAAAACCAAACGCAAGTACTGTACACAAATCTTCACTTCCTTGTTTTGTGTTTCCTCACGGCCCGGGAGAAAGTAATCCTTACTGTTTCAGTGAACGAAAAGTTATTCAAAGGAGATCGTTCTTATCAAGGAAGAGAGCTGAAGGAATTTCTTACGCAAACACTGAACGTGCAGTTTAATTTCTGACGTGCAGGAGGTATTGAACACTGTACGCTATAGACATACCGACCATTCAGTGAGTCGTGGAGTGTATCGGCTGTGTGGACGACGCTGATCCTGTGTGTGTTGGTGTGTTGGTGTTCACTGTTCATCTTCTTTTCTAAGAAAAGATGCCGGCAGCAGACGACCCAGCGGTCCTTCAAGGTGAAGTCCGGCAGACGAGCCTGACGCCCGCCGAGATTCTGACCAGGAGTCTGGACAGAAGGATGAAGAAGGTAAGCTCATGATGTCCGGCGTCTTTGTTCACGAGTCTGACGGGCGCAGTAGCCGAGTGGTTAAAGCGTTGGACTTTCAATCTGAGGGTCCTGGGTTCGAGTCTCGGTAACGGCGCCTGATGGGTAATGGGTGGAGGTTTTTCCGATCTCCCAGGTCAACATAATTATGTGCAGACCTGCTTGTGCCTGAACCCCCTTCGTGTGTATACGTAAGCAGAAGATCAAACACGCATATTAAAGATCCTGTAATCCATGTCAGAGTTCGGTGGGTTATGGAAACAAGAACATACCCAGCATGCACAACCCCGAAAACGGAGTATGGCTGCCTACATGGCGGGGTAAAAACGGTCATACACGTAAATGCCCACTCGTGTACATACGAGTGAACGTGGGAGTTGCAGCCCACGAACGCAGAAGAAGAAGAAGAAGAAGTTTACCAGTCTGTCCGAGTCATCATAACCTGTAGGAATCTCTAAGTCAGTCCTGAAATGGCCCCTTTTATCTTCGGCCGGCTGAAGGCAACAGCACAGTGATTGAATTTATAGCCGGGAAACTCACCTGTTTCGGTTAAGGTTTGGATTGATGGAATCAAAAGTAACTCCGACATGTATCTATGTATATATATATATATCCGAATATACTATAATCGCATAATCAAGGTTCCATGGGGTGTGCTCAGTCAGTGAGGACTGTTTGAAATAAGGGATCCACGAGATTAAGTAGCAGCTTGTTGTTTTAAAGCGTAACCAGTCTTTTTGTTTGTCTGAATGTCTGTCCTTCTTTCTGTCTCTCTCTGTGTTCCCATCCATCCACCTACCTCTTTCTTTCACATGTTCGCACACGTACACACACACACACACACACACACACACACACACCAGCACACACACACACACACACACACACACACACACCAGCACACACACACACACACACACACACACACACACACACACCAGCACACACACACACACACACACACACACACACATCAGCACACACACACACACACACACACACACACACACACACCGGCGCACACACACACACACACACACACACACACACACACACCGGCGCGCGCGCGCGCACACACACACACACACACACACACACACACACACACACACACATTGTGCGCACCCTCTGTTTGATCCAGTCCTGACCCGATGTGATGTCTTGATGTTGAACATGAACATTCGAACACACATTGATCTGGGGAAGTGACTACAAAAATATGTCTTTACAAGACAGACAGACAGACAGACAGACAGAGAGAGAGTCCACCGCCACCCCATATACTCCACTTCATCAAATATTTAATTTTCAGGAGAGAGTCCTCCCGCCCCCCTCACACACACACACACACACACACACACACACACACACACACACACACCCCACCCCGTATACTCCACTTTATCAGTCAAACAGTTTAATTTTCACGGTCTAGAAGTTCTTCATTTTATTCGCTCCAGTCTTATCTGACTCCATCAAAATGTTTCCAGTCTCCCTTCATTGGCGACACGCCTCGATTCACTTAAAAAAAGATACATAGATTAAAAAAAAGAAGAAGAAGAAGAAAAGAACTGGCTCACAGGCGACTGACTCATGTACGCCACTATGCTTTCCACCCCACTTTTCCAACACAACGACACCGCCCCCCCCCCCCCCCACACACACACACAACCCCCCGACCTCCCATCCCTCCAATCCTGTTACTCTGTGTGTGTGTGTGTGTGTGTGTGTGTGTGTGTGTGTGTGTGTATTGGTGTTCCCTGTTTGCTTCACATGATGGGGTCAAATGAAAAGAAAAGGCCCGTATTGTATGTCCCATACTGTATGTTTTTATTTTGTGGAAACTTTCAACTTCCACATACACACACACACACATGCGCGCGCGCGCATTTACGTAACACGAATTGTCCACAAAGACCGTATGCGACTCCCCCCCCCCCCCCCCCACACACACACACCAATCCTCCTCCCCTCCACCCTCCCGCCCCTGACCCCCGGCACGTCCACCTCGCCCCTCAGTCACAGACAGACTGGGAAAAGCCGAGCTCCGAGTGTCTGGTGACCAGCCCCCTTTCCCACACCCCGCCCCGCCCCTCCAGGAAAACAAAACCACTGCAGGAAAAGACGATGTGATTATTGCACGGTGCCCAACCTCTCGTGCACACACACACACACACACACACACACACACACACACACACACACACACACTCCATCTACCATTCTCTCTCTCTCTCTGTCTCTTTGTCTCTCTGTGTCTCTCTGTGTCTCTCTCTATGTCTCTCTGTGTGTCTCTCTCTGTCTCTGTCACTCTCTCTGTCTCACATACACACACGCGCACACACACACCCACACACACAAACACATACACACACACACACTACACTCACACACACATATATATACGCGCGCGTGCACACACATCAGTACGCACAAATTAATATACGCACATACGCATGCACGCACAGAGAAACATACACAGACAAACACAGACTCACACCGGCACACAGACACAGACACAGGCACAGACAGACACAGATACTAAGACACACACACACACACACACACACACACACACACACACACACACACACACACACGACCATGACCTGACCGTGGGATTAATAAACCAGTCCCAAGCGTGAAGTCAACTTGACACTCGACGAAACCTCAGCAATGGTCTCATTCCCACTCTCGTTTTCACCCTCCCTTTTTTTTCTTCTGCTT